>NC_141148.1:17597828-17910328 GCF_053477565.2 Lygodium microphyllum | reverse complement strand
TGCCTTGTGCGCTTTTGATGGTGCAACTATGCATCCCACCCTATGCTGGCATACAGTGTAAGAAGGAAGGCCAGGGATCCTTATGGTGCAGTGCACAAGAACAAATTGTGCTTTGTGCATCAAGAGGCCCAACCCGTGCATGCAACACTCCGTTCACACATCTCACCTCTCATTTGATTTGAAGGGAAAGACTGGTCACTCACCCTGCATGCCCTCTGTGTCACACTTTGATAGATACAGAGGGTAGCCCGTACTCATGTCCCCATCCTGTTAGGATGAAAGCTCACATCACTAAAAGGATGGATGATGAAGATCATGTCGGCTGTTCTTGTCGTCAGGATCTTGAGGAGGAGGCGTACCCAGGGAGGGAGCCTACAAGTCTCATACTTCAATGATTTGCAAGAAAGGTCGTCTGTTAAGAAGGGCAGACAAACTGATATTGCAGAGACAACGTACCAAGGGAGGTGGCTTCAAATTACTTGTTGGAAAGGTTCTGCTGGTGAGTCAGTTATCCTAAACTACGGGTGTTACCACCTTTTCCACAATCAGCTTCTCGCCCAAGGGTGTTTCCACCTTTTCTTGGAACGAGGCCTGTTATGACATGGAATTTCTTCCTTTTCTCCCACAACAGTTTCGTTTATTTTTTTGTTTTTGTTTATTTTTATTTTTATTTTTTTCTTTTTCCTTTTCTTTTTTTCTCTTTTTTTCCATTAAGAAAGATAATGGTAGAAATACCATGTGTCAAGACCAACCTCGCCACCATTGTTGGATCAAACGAGAAGAGAACAAGGTCGGGTTGAGATGTTTCTGCGAGGGGTTAGCAGAACGAGACCGCCTCATGAGAAGAATCATAAGGGCTATTAGAAGCACGACAAGAAGGACAGTGCGACGCCCAAAAGGGAAGGGGTAGGTCGACTGTGATTGTCAAGATCCCCAGGGAGGGAAGTACATCTTCAAGCGATAGCCATTGATCAGGAAAGGATCATCAGAGGCATCAACAGTCTGTACCTGAACAGAACCGTTAGGATTGGCAGCAAGTACCTTGTATGGGCCCATCCACCATTGTTGAAGCTTGCCAGGAAACTTGCCAAATCTTGAATCATAGGCTAGGACAAGATCACCTTCTTTGAACTCCTTGTGCTTGATGAAACTATCATGATAGGCCTTGCATCGCGCTTGAGTGGTTTCCATGCACTGTAGGGCCATCCGCCGTATCTCATCCAAGCATTCCAAGTCCAGGAGATGGCGTTGAAGTGACTCATCATCTCCCAAGCGTTCTTTAACTGCCACTCACAAAGAGGACAATTCCAGTTCAACAGGGAAGACGGCTTCTGTACCATACACTAGCTGGAAAGGGGTCTATCCTGTAGTTGCCTTATGAGAGGTTTTGTATGCCCAGAGGGCCTCTGTAAGTCAATCGTCCCAGTCGTGACGATGTGCGGCAATCATTCTTGTTAGAATCGAGCAGCAGAGGATGCGATTGGTGACTTCAACTTGGCCGTTGGCTCTGGGGTAATAGGGAGTGGACTTGCGATGGCGGATCTTATACAGTTCCGTCAGCTCCTCCATGATTTTGTTAAGGAAATGAGTACCTTTGTCACTCACTAGCTCAAGGGGACTACCAAAATGGGTGATAATATTCTCGTACATGAACAGGGCTACGCTATTGCCATCGTCCCGTTTTAGAGCTTTAGCTTCACACCACTTTGTGACATAATCCGTACATACTAAGATGTATTTGTTCTGCTTCCCTCTGGTGGGTGGATTAATGGGACCCACAAAATCAATCCCCCACTTCTCAAACGGCTTTAGGGGAAGAATAGGTTGTAGTGGCATGGCACTTGTTTTGGTGGGTTTCCCCATTCTCTAACAAGCATCGCATCTCTTACAATAATCATATGCATCCTTGTGGAGGGTCGGCTACCAGTATCGTGCTAACAGAGCCTTCTTGGCTGTTGCTTCTCCTGCGAAGTGTCCACCACATAGTTCGTCATGGAATGCTTTCAATGCTATGTCGATTTCATCCCCTGCAACACATCTTCGCAGCACTTTATCTTTGCCTCTCTTGTACAGTGCACCGACTAGCAAGGTGTAGGGGTGTTGGCTATGTCTGCATACCAGGGAGTAACTGCTTCAACTAGAAACAAGAAAGCATTAGGAAGGTCTGGATCATCCTGTTCCTCTTCTTCTGTTTGAGGGATCTGTGATAGATGATCAGCTAGGACATGGAAACGGCCAGGCTTAGTGACCACTTCAAAATTGAACTCTTGGAATAGGAGTAACCATCTCATCAGTCGTCCTTTAACATCTGCTTTGTTCATCAGGAAGGACAAGGCTTCATGATCCACGTAGAACTTGAAATGCGTTGATAGTAGATAGTGTCGAAACTTCTCCAGTGCAAACACCATTGCTAAGCATTCAAGTTCTGTCACTGTGTAGTTCTATTACCTATCAGTGACCTTTCGGCTTGCATAATAAATGGGTTGATCTAATTTAGAGGGGGCCTTTTGACATAGGACATCACCTAGCCCTTCAACTGATGCATCTATGTGCACATGGAACTCCTTCGTCCAGTCAGGAGGTTGTAAAATAGGTGCTTGGATCAGGCACTGTTTTAGGGTATTAAAGGCTTCTTCACAGTCATCAATCCAAAGGAAATCTGTCTCTTTCCTTACAATCTTGTGCATAGAGGCTGCCTTGGTTGCAAAATGTGCGATAATTCTTCTATAGTAGCCCACATGTCGAAGAAATCCTCTTAATTGCTTGAGGTTTGTTGGTGCTGTTAAAGCGGCAATCTTTTCAATCTTCGTCGGGTCTGTTGCAATCCCTTGTGCAAAGACAATATGGCCCAAAAGAACTCCCGAGGAGATGCCAAAGACACATTTGTCGAGGTTGAGAGAAATCCCATACTCTCGGCATCTATCAAAACATTGCTCTACGTGTCCCCCAGTGCTCACAGATCAAACTATAGACACAAAAGTCATCAAGATACACCTCAATGAAATCATGCAAATGATTCTGGAAGGCAGCCATCATTACTCGTTGGAAGGTGGCAGGAGCATTACAGAGCCCAAATGGCATCACTCTATAGGCATAGGTCCCTTATTCTGTGGTGAAGGTTGTTTTGGATTAGTCCTCTTCTGTGATTTGGACTTGGTTATATCCGCTGAATCCATCCAAGAGGGAATACAGCTCACGGCGTGCCACTATGTCCAACAGTTGATCTGTAAAAGGGATAGGAAAATGATCCTTCTTCGTCTTCGAATTCAGCTTCCGAAAGTCGACACATATTCGAAGTTTCCCGTTCTTCTTGGATACTACGACAATGGGCGAAACCCATTCACTGTTAGCCACGGGATAAATGAACTCTGCTTCAAGAAGTTTCAATAATTTAGCCTTCACCGAAGTACAATAATTAGGATTCATACGTCTTTGTCTTTGCCTTACAGGTTTGGCATCAGGCTCTAGGTCAATATGATGTTAGCATACTATGGGATCAATCCCCTTGAGGTCTTTGTATGACCAAGCAAACACATCTAAGTTCTCCTTGAGTAGGTCTTGCAAGACAACTAATTCTCCTTCTAGAAGATTGAGACCCACTTTTAGGTGACGTTCAGTACCATCAATATCCAAGAATGTTACTTGTCTTTCACCTTCCACTTTGCGGATAAATGTCCCAGGGATTTCTTCTGGGTAGAGGTCTGACTCTTTCAAGAGAGTAGTATCCTCGTCTGATGTTTCGTTAGAACCAGTGTCCTCCTTCTAAACAGATGACTCATTTGTTTGTTGAGGTTGCTGGAAGGGTATCAGAGCTTTGTTTGTTTCTGTGTAAGTGGTAATTTCTTTTGGCCTTAGGGATTCATCTTCAGAGGATGCATCCAGGAATGTCACATAGCACGGACCTTCTAGAGGCCGTGGCTCTGAGGGCTTGGGCTTCTGTTGGCAGGGGGCATCATCATCATCTTTTCTCTGGACTGAATGGTCAGGGCAACAGGAGCCACTTGTGAACTTAATTGTTGTGCTTTTAATCCATAGCTTATACAGATTTTGCATACTTTGTGATCCATTAATCAACCCAAATGGAACCATGGTTAGTCCATCTAGCACCCTGAGATCTTCGGCCTCTGAGGTCTCTGTAGGGACATTAACAAGATCATCCGCTATCAGAGGAAATTCTTCATCTGCACTTTCATAACCTGCTTCATTTTCTTCCTCATCATTTTCCTCCTCTTCCTCTTGAGGATCTGTCTCTGCTTCTATAGAGGCTGTGTAAGAGAAGAAAATATCTTCTGCCTCTGCATCTGCTTCTTCTTCTGTCACAACTTCTAACTCTGCTTCTGCCTCTGGCTCTGGCTCTAGCTCTGTATCTGTTACTATCTCTGTGACTATCCCTGTATCCACTCTGTCTCTGTTCTGCCTCTGCTCTGTATCTGTGCTATCTCTGTTCTGTCTCTACCTCTATTACTGCTCTATAACTATTCTGCCTCTGTTCTGTCTCTGTGACTGTCATGTAACAGGGAGAACAGTACATCCATGCTTCTATTTCACGTCAGAGGTGATTTCAGAAGTTAATTCTAGTTGAGGCAAGAGGAATTCTCCCATGGACAAGGATTTTACTTTCCTTGGCAGTTGGCTTACAGTGCCCACTGTTAGGGACCGTGCCTCTGTTTTCTTAGGAAAGATCTGCTTAATAGCCTCTTTATCTCCTAATAGATGTACCATCTGTTACCTCGTTGGAGAAGTGAGTTATGATTTCAATGGATATGGATCCATTGCCTTTTTGCGATCCATACAGCTTCAACACCACTTTATTGGGTCCTCTGCCTAGGGTTAGGGTTCCTTTGAACCAGTCCATCTTGGCTCTTGCTTCAAAAAGCCAAGGTCTTCCCAACAGCAGAAGGTATGAGGTCCCATAAAAATTTGGTTTGACCACCAGATATGTCAGCCAATAGTCTCTTCCTGCAAGGGTTGTTTTTACATATGGAAGGATGCCCAACGGTTTAATTCTGCTTTGGTTTGCCAATCTAATAAGCCACTGCGTAGATTGAATTCCTTGCAACCCTAAGTCCTTCATTTTCACATCTGTCATTATGTTTACTGATGAGCCTCTATCAATCAATGCATCTGAAATAAAGCATCCTTCTATCCATACACTAATCTCTGGGGTTCCAGGATCTAGGAAGGCGTTAGCCACATCGACTTCCTTTATAGGCTCCGGGGTCTTATTGCTCTTAGTCGTTGTTGAAGGAGCGATCCTTAGTCCATGTCTTCTTGTCAAGATGATTTTGAATTTCTTTCGACACAACTGGGAGACAACATCAGCAACAACTGTCGGAATGTTAGGTTTGGTTTAAAAGTGTCTAGGTCTTTGATCAAGTTATAATCTTTGATAGGATCCACGGGTTTCTCCAACCTGCTGGGGAATGGGGCTACACCCATTTTCATCTTTCCCTTTTCTTCTAGTATTTGCAGCATCAGCACTTCTTCTGTTTCTAGAGGTGCTTCTGTATCATCTATCTCCTGGACCTCTGGTCCTGTTTCTGGAACTGTCTCTGTAACTCTCTATGGCGCTACAGTGCTCTGTACTGCACTGTTATGTCCCTCTGTGGGTAGGTTGAACTTCATAGTCTTGGCAGGAGAATTATTTTCATTCTGAACAATCGGTTCCTTCTTCTTGGTGCGTGTAACAACAGCAACTTCCAACTCTACCAAATTGGAGGCAAGCTCTTGTACTTTCTGTTGGCTATCAGTGGCATTGGCCTTTACAGGGGCTGGACTTGGACAATCCTTTGCAGTGTGGCCTTCACATTTGCATCGATTGCATAAGGGCTTGTAATCCACAAATCGTCTAGGGTTTGGACAATTCGGAAAGATATGTCCATTTTCTCCACACCTGTAACACTCCACTTCTGATCTCTGACCACCGCTAGACTGTCGTCCTCTGTAACTTTGAGAGGGAAGCCTCCTTGGACCAAAATTAGGACCAAACTCCCTAGGCTTTGGTCCAATATCCTGTGTTGTCATTTTAGATTCTAGCAAATTGAATCTTGCATTTTCATCCTTCTGTCTTTGTTCGTGCATCTCTTTCAGATAGCAAATATCCTCTGTATGGTTCTTCCGCAAACAGTAGGAATAGAAAGCTCCAAGAATGGTTGGTTTTCCGATACATTCAGTGGCTAAATGTCCCGCTTGATGACACTTTCCACACCATGTATTAGAGCGCATCACCTCTCTTTCAGCTCCCACAGGAGTGGATATATTGGCGGTATACACCTTTAGCATCTATAGTTGCCTTGTAATCACATCCAAAAGCTCTTTCTTGATACTTGCAATTGAGTTGGATAAGTACTCCTTCAGATTTTCACCTCCTGAAGTACTTGTAGTAGGGTTTTGGGAAGCTTCTGTAATTACTGCATACACTGGTTGGGTCGATCCAGAGGATCCTCTATTTTGGCTTTGATTCAGAGCTTGTGTTGAGACTTGGGGTTGTTGATTCCAGTTGGTAGGATTCCACTGTTGTTGAGTCGCCATTGGAGGAACTGTTTGAGGCCACTGTTGATGTAGTTGAACCATCATTTAAGGCACTGTCGTCTGTGGTGGCCACACTAGATTCGGTGCATTATACTGCGGCACTATTTGCATCTGGGGATAGGGGTAGGGAACTATCTCTGGGACTGCATTTGGTGGGTATACCATTCCTGGCATGGGAGGAGGTAAGACTCATGTTCCTGGAGTCATTGACAGCCTTGCTTCAACTTTGTCATACAATCTTGCACCTTCCACTACAGCTTGAAAATTGACTGGTCTTCTCAATTCCATGAACTTGCGAACTTTTGGTTGTAGGCCCCTGAGAAACACTCCTTTCTGGATACCATCATCCAAATGATGGTTAGTCCATCTCTTCAGGATGGATTCCATTCGCTGCTCTTTCTCCAGAGGACTGACTTAGGTTCATGAACTCCTCTCGCATCCACTCTTCAAAACCTTCACGCCTGAATTTAGTGAGGAAGGCCAACTTCAGGTCCTCTCATGTGCCAAAAGTTCCTGCTGCTTGTCTCTCATACCACTGAAACGCTGCGCCCTTGAAAGTGCCAGGGAATATCGCTAACCAATGCTTAGGGGTTCTGGCATTGTTAGCCACACATGCTACCATGAACTTTGCTACATGAAGATCAGGGTCTTCATTGTACTCTCCCTTAAAAACTGGCAATGGGACTACATTTGCTGGCCTGTCTCATCAATATTTCCAGGATGAATCTGACTAGGAAGGGGACCTTGAGTCGCCGTGGGGAATTCTGTAAAGAGTGCTTTTAGGGCGTCAAAGGAGGCTTCTACTGCAAGCTCGTTCTCGGCTTTGATTTTTGCCTTCTCTCTTCTCATGTACCTCTAGACTCATTCTAACGCTTGCCTCTTTATTGCGTCATTCATCAAGGGGTTGGCTCCAACCAGTTGGTCTGTACTCAAAAGGATAGTATCAAATAGGGCTTCAGTCTCTGAGGGATTCTCTAGCCAACATCTCTTCTACTTCTAGCTTTTCAACATCTCTGAATTCAGCTTTCAAACCACTACAGAGGGGAAGATATTCCATTCTGAAAGTATCAAAACTCATTCTTCTTAGGATCTTTGTTGTGCCATTATAATAATGCCAGCTTCTGAGGGTTTCAACAGTGTATGTTGTGAAAAACACTTTGTCTACCAACTTCAAGTGGGTTGCTAATTGGACAAGCAGAAGATTGTCAGTACACCAAGCATCCCACGTATCTTACTGTTGAGCATCCATGAACAAATTCCAACTCTTTTCCTTCTTGTTTTCGTGAACCTCTACAGACCACGACTCCTAAAGCTTCTTCACAATCTCCCACTTGATGATGTCTGGAAACTTCTCAATGAATGCCAAATCTTCCATGGATGGTCATTCTCTCTGTTTCTGCTCTTCAATTTGTTCCCAAATAGTTTGCCACCAAGATGCAAGTTTCTGTTGCTTCAACAGGAAGAGGAAACAGTCCCCCACATAGAGCATGCATCATGATGGTGATATGCTTCCGCCATTGTGCGATGAACTTCTTGTGGAAAGTGGCTTTGATTATGAGAAATTCCAACTCTTCAATGGAAGAAGGAACTTTGCAAACATCCATTGAATTCTCCTCTTCTTGGCAATGCCATTTCCTTCATTTTTAGCCTCTTCTAGTGCTTGTTGATGGCAAGTTTCCCCGACTACGCACCAAAAACATGGAGCCCCAAGAGGAACACCAAGGAAAAGGGAATTCTCTTGCAAGAAAATTTATCTTGTAACATCAACAAGCTTTTATTTCATTCTTTTGATCATCATAACAAAGAAAACAACAAATCTTCACGAAGCATCATAGTAGATATCTCCCATGGATTTAATAGAATCAACCATGATCTTCAACATCTTCATAGAATTCTTCAATAGAACAAAGAACAAAAAATAATACACCATCTTTGAATGGAAATCAATCACATAATATTCATCTTCAATATCTTCATAGTTCTCTCTCTCTCAATCTCTCATATACAGTTACACTATTTTGATAGAATTGGCTATATATGGTTCTCTCTCTCTCTCTCTCTCTCTCTCTCTCTCTCTCTCTCTCTCTCTCTCTCTCTCTCTCTCTCTCTCTCTCTCTCTCTCTCTCAATAGTACATCATCTCCTCACTATAATACTCTCATAATAACTCTCAATAATCCTTCTTAGGTCATGGATGCACCTCCCAAGAGGTATGTCTGATATGAAGAGTCACTAGAGCCACTACAGTGTCTCTCCACAACTCACTACTGTCATTGTCACTTAGTCTTCTCTTTAGTCTTTAGCAGCTGCTTCTTCCACTTGTTTTAGCTCTTTTGAACTTAGATTCATCCTTTCCAAAAGTTAGAAAACTTTTCCAAAGTCACACATACATTCTACAGAACACTTACAAAAGATCTACAGAACAGTTACAGTATAGTACCAGAGCAGCTACAGTACAATTACAATACAGAGACAGAGCAGAGACAGAGACTCTACAGAGGGTTACAGAAGGTCATCAGAACCTCATAACTCATACTCAAACCATTACAAAATATCAAAAACTATTCAATAAACTTCCAAAAGACCTCAACCTTCATCAATCATCAATCCATGCTTCATACGGAAGAAAATTAGAACAAAATAGAAGCTATACAAAAGGTATACAGAACCAATCAGAACCTATCGGAACATCATAGAGCTTCATATCTCCACTGAGAATCATCATGAACTTCCAAAACATAATCAATATTATCCAAAAAATTCTCAAATACTTCCATTAACAACCATACATCACTCTAAATCCATCAAAAATCAATCATTCAGACCTCATAAACAACAAAAATCAGTCAAAAATTTCAGTCTTTTTCCACTCTCAACACTATCTAGGCTCCAACACTATCTGGGCTCTAAATACTTCCATTAACAACCATACATCACTCTAAATCCATCAAAAATCAGTCAAAAATTCAGTATTTTTCCACTCTCAACACTATCTGGGCTCCAAGTTCTGCCATTGTAGCACGGTTTTCAAACCAACGTTTTTCAAATTGACTTTGACCCTCTGACTGTCGCTTTAGTTGCTCTATCTCTAAGAGATTTGGTTGGCAAAGCGCTTCATTGAATGTCATAATTAAGCATAGTTTGTCAGCTTCCTCGTTAGAGATAAGTTGCTTGCGTTCATGTAGAATCTTATCATAGTGCTCGTTAAGATATTCTTGCTCTTTCCAAGATAATGGATATGACAAATATTCCTCAAGTTTCTCCCTAGGGAATGTGCCCATGTCCGCAAGGACGTAGGCATGTGAAAATAATTTGAGTTTAGCATCCAACTCGGTCAAGCACTCTATGACACTTCTATGTTTGATGAGGGCTCACTCAGTTGCTATCTCAAGCAAGGTTCTGGGAGTTTGCCTAGGCTTTAGTATAGCTTGGGGCTCAGGCCTAGATGAGCACAAGATTGGTCAATGCTAGGATTACTTCTATCCTAGGAGTTTTCATGTTTCTCTTGAGGCTTTGCTGCTATTGTGTCATGGTTCCCCTTAGATGTGACTGGTATATTTTCGTCAACCTATTGTGATAGTGTTGTATCCACTCTCGATTGGTCAATGTAAGTTTTGTTATCAATGGATTGAGCATTGCAAGCAACCGATGATGGTAATGGTTGCTTTGATTTATCAGAATACATGGATGTGTCTGAGGTTTCACCACCGTTAGAAGAGATGGCAATGGGTTCATTCATGGACTCGATGCTTTATTCCTTAGCTCTTCAACACTCTTGGTCTCAATCTTCTTGGTGTCTAGAGCCACTTGCAACTATTGTTGTTTTTGTTGTTTTCTCCTCCTTTTCTTGGGTAATCAAGGTGTATCCTTTAAAGACTTAGGACCCTGAACTAGGCTAACCGTTGATGTGCTTCGTTGGACCTCATCCTTCTCTTTCTCTGGCGTGTCCTCATGGGACATAGCCGTTGCCTTACTGAACAACCTCGCGAGGTTGTGTGACGGTTCAAATGCCTCTTTTTTTGGAGAGTCTAGCTCTTCAATTAATGCCCCTCCATTTAGCCCCTCATTCAATTGTATTGGCAGTTGCTCCTTGTCGGCAAGTGTTTGCTCTAGAGTCTTGTCCTTACCCATTCGAACATGCCTCCATTGCTTCTTATCAGAGTGGGTGTTGTGTATTTAGAGCTATTTCTCTCTTACTCTAGAGGTTCGGGTGACTCTAGTGTGGAACCAAGAGACGATTTAGGGTTCCTATCATGTAGGCCTAGACGAAACTAGTTGAAGAAGTCAGGGTTGTATTGATGGAAAGCATAGAGATCTAGGATTGCAGGGACTTGAGTGAGGCATAAGACATGTGCTAACGTCAAGTACCATGCTCCCTACTCCTAGCCTACTAGCCACTTGTAGATGTTCTTTTAGAAGCAGTTTATCATACAAGGGATGTTTTTGGACACTAGCAGAAAGCTGGACCTCATGGACCGTTGCCAACACTCATAATGAGGTTGGGGCAACGTACGTGGGATCATATATTGATGCCCAAAGGGCTTTCCTTTGCTCAACAAGTGTCATTAGTCAATGGCCAATTTCGGCTGCCAATGGAGTACCATTTCCACACAAAGTTACATTGTCCTTTCCCTTTTCATTTGATTACTTTGAGCTTTTCCTTGTTTGTCTCACACTGAGCAGTGTAGAGTAAGGGTATCAAGTGCAATTCTCTAGCTGTGGCGACTCAAGGGTTCAACTATGAGCTTTATGTGTGCTGGTATTAGCCTTACGATGTCCACATGGGCATACGCACGTTTAGTGGCTATTAGCTTGTAATCAAGCTGCCTCATCATGCACTTCATCTTTGGTTCATTGGTTAGATGTGTTATCTCTTTGGCCAAATATTTGAGAGATTTCTCCTCAAGCCTAGGTTTCAGGAGCTTTGGAAGTGCTGGAGGTGTCAAGGATGTTGGTTGTGACATCTCTTTTGAAGGTGAATTGCTAAGGACACGTTCTGCAAGGGGAGTCATCATGGCCAAAGGCTATGACTACTGTGATTTTTGATTGGAAGTAGTAGTGGCTAGTTCAATGAATTGGCTATTGTTGGTAGACTGCAGTGTCAAGTCCTTAGGTAGATCAAACGCGGTCATGTCTTTTGTTGTTCTTTGTGCATTTACTTGTATAAATGGAGCATGAGTTGAGCTAGTCACGGTGGATTGCACGCGCATGTATATTCTTAGGGTGAGAATTAGGGGTGGTGTCATGTCTCGCATCTTGGATATTTGGAAGCTCAGATGGAGATAAAGATTGGGATTGAGCAGCTGCACTTGATGACTACTGTTGTGCTTTCTATGTGCACTTAGGAAAATGGGTGTAGGAGATTTGGGACTCCTAGGTGGACTTGGCACTGGCTAAAATATTTGATCTCGGCTGTTAGACAATTTTGCCATTTTCTTTGTTGAGTAATCAGCCTTATCACGAGCAACATTGCACATGTGGTGCTTAGTATTCTATTGGTAAGTCAAAGGCTTCTTGGGCACTAGTGGTCTTTGTGCACACTTGACGGTTACATCTAATATCCACTTGTTAAGCATGCTAGGCAAAGGATCTACCTTTCAAATAGACATGTTTGGTTTCTTGATTTCAATCGTGAGGGGCTTAGTCACTCCAATGTTGTTGACTCAAGACTTGATTTTCATTTAGATTTCCTCCTGCGCCTCTTTGCTTTTGATATGATCTGGCCTTCAGCTCTGATAGGGATGGTTTAGTCAGGGTTTTGGTACCCAAATTCGTCAGTTACCTACGTAATACCCTTGAGCATGTAGCAACATTTTGGATATCCATCACAGTGTTGTGATGGATCTCCATCGATAGCTTTGTTTATAAGGCTTGGTGTTAACCCCAACTTCGGAAGGAAAAAAGGTAAAATATGGATACAATGGAAGAAGGAGAACGGAGGACAAGCAAGGCGCAAGGGCGGCCTCAAAAATCGAGTTAAAGGCAAAAATCACATTTTTAAATGCAAGGCATCCTAAAAACTATTGTAAAAGAGCACCACGCTCCCTCCTGTGCAAAATGTAAAAGGTAGGTGGACATAGGCTAAAGAATAGGGCAAGTAGAATGGAAATAGAAAAGAGAACCTTGCCACAATGGCTGGTCATGTAAAAAAGGGATGCATATGCAATGGATTTTAGGGCATGTATATAAACTCCAAAAAGTGAATGAGATCTCATTCTTTGGTGTGTGGCAAACTGGACTCTTATTCTTCTCTCCTTCTCTTCTCTGTCTTACTTGCTTGTGAGTGCTTGAGGGAGGGAGTGTGAGTGAGTGAGGAAGTGAGTGTGTGAGGGTGAGGGATATTGGAGGTGAAGCCCTCCACCATCTCCTCTCTTCTTCTTCTCTTCTCTTCTCTTCTCTCGTCTTGCATGTGGCTATGGAGGATGGAGCTTGGACGAAGAGGCTTGAGGATGCATGAGCTTGCATCACAAATCATGGAGCTATCAGAGTGCTTGAGAGAGGAAGCAACTCAATAGGGCATCAAGATAAGCTCACTACACTCATAGAGAGGGATAGTGCATCGGCTATGTGAGAGGTATCCATTAGTGCTTGCTTGAAATGCTTGAAGGAATAAACAGTTCGTGGGTCTTGACGGTTAAGCGAGAGCTCCCTTTACATTTTGGTTTCATTGCTGGGACCAACGGATTCAAGCTTGAGTGCTTGTGCACTTCGAATCGAGCGTCAAAGTAGGATTCTGATGCTCTTTATAGGTAGGATATCTTGTCACTTTAATATTCAAAACAAGTAAGCGTTTCAGTTTCGTGGAGATAACGCAAGTAGGAGGAAGCATTTCAGCTTTTTTTTTTTGCATTTAGAGTAGATTAGGACCAATAATTTGCAAGGAAACAATAGGATTTGGCTGCTATGAAACATGCAAAACATGGAAAAGAAAAATGAAAAGAATGAGTTACGGGGTTTAGTGCATGCAAGATACGGAGTTGGAAGGTTGAGATTAGTTGGATGGGACCTTAGAAGTCCAAAACCAATAAGGAAGAGCTCATTTCTGCAGTTCAATGTGAGAGAGAGGGCTTGAGAGAGAGAGAGAGAGAGAGAGACAGCGAGAGAGCTATAGGTACAGAACAAATCGAGCGTGCTAATTTTGAGTTTGATATTTTAGTCCAAGTACTCCAGAACTTCCTCGTGTTCTAATCATTGGTTTTGGAAGGTTACAGTTAGGCAATGAACCTTGGGAATCTCCAGCATCAATCACACGAGCATTCATGTTCACGCCTATGCCGCAGTTGGGACCAACAGTCCACTTCTGACTCCCAGAGTCGAACCAGTCGGACATGACTAGTAGTCAATTGGACCAAGACCATTAGACCAGTGCCATTCAGATGACCTCAAGTTAGTTGGACAACCCAGCTCCTAGTTCCACTAGTGTGGACATAATGCACCACATGGTAAGGTCTACACACCCCTTAGGCAAGTGTACTTTTCTTTTCCTTTTTAGGTAAATATGACTATAACTAGCCACTGGCATTGAAGGCCCCATCACCCACCCAAATTACCCTTGATCTACCATTTTGACATGCCTCTCTCCCATGTCAAATCCCCACAAAATCCCCATTGCCAACCCACAAGGTCAACCTTCAGCCACTCAAGCCCTTACCCACAAGTGCCATGGGACTGGCACTCGACTAGGAGGGGGATAATGTTACAGACATGCTACGAACCATATAGCCCAAAAATAATTAGAGGAAGATAAGGAAGCCCAAGTCAAAAAGTGAATAGCGAAGCTCATTCTACCCAAGCAACAAAAGCGAAAGAGAAGGCAAGCTTAGAAAAAATGTAGGAGAGCACCGAAGATTCTAGCAAGGTGCACTGAATATTCTAGTAAGGAAAGTACATGGCACAATGTAATTCATTTTAGAAAAGAGCACTAGGCTCCCTCCTATGCAAATTGTCAATGTAGAAGTGCAAGAGAAAAAGAACCATGGAAGGAGGAAAGAAGACATTGGTTAAGACGACTGGTCATGTAAAAAAGGGGATGGGTGCCCAAAGGGATGAGCACATGTATAAAAGTCAAAAAGCGAATGGAAAAGTTCGTTCTTGGTGTGTGGCTAAAGTGGCTCTCTTCTTCTCTTCTCCTTGCTTGTGCTTGTGCTTGAGTCTAAGAGAGGGAGTGTGAGAGTGTGAGGGAGTGAGTGAGTGAGGGTGAGGGATTGTGGTGGAGAAGCTCTCCATCTTCTCTTCTCTTCTCTTCTCTTGTGTTGTGCGCGTGGCTATGGAGGATAGAGCTTGGAGGTAGAAGATTGAGCTTAAATATTGGATTTTGGAGCTACTAGAGTGCTTAAGGGAGGATGCTACTCAATTGGGCATCAAGGTAAGTTCACTACACTTGTAGGATCAAGAGCACATATGGCTATGTGAGAGGTGGCCATAGCTTTTGGCTTGAAATGCTTGAAGCAATAACTGATTCATGGGTCTTGGCAATTGAGTGAAGGATCCCACAATTAAACATCGATTCCTTTCATATAATTTATTATCACAGACATAGACACTATCAAAAAATCATTTGAAAGTAGTTACAAAACAATGTATTTATCATGCACCTTCTTCAAATTTTTTGTCCCCTAATCCTAGATTCATGTCTAGATCTTAGTTACATGATCCACCTATCCTTATCTAACATCAAGGTCTTCTAGGAATTCTATCCTAGGCTTGTGGGGGTTGGGCCGCTCATACCCAAGGGATTTACGATTAGTCTCCCTAGCACCCTTATTGCCTCCTAGCCTGATGTCCTCCTTATGGAGAGACCTCTCACATCTAGGGCTAGTCCTAGCTCAAGTGTGGTCAAATAGCCACTTGGTGACAACTCCCACCACTAACCTTGGTGGAGGTTTAGTATGTAACCAAAAACTTGTCCATAATTGCACAAGAACTTTTATATAAGTACACAACCAAGCAATTAGCCTATCATCATCAACTAGAAAAATATCAATTTATCATAGCATCAATCCAAACAACCATTTTGATTAGTCCATATGAACAAACCAACTTAGCTTTGATGATATCAAAAGAAGCATAAAAACAAGGCACAAAAATGTCCGTACATACACCATATTTTCATCTTTTGTAAAAAAAATAGTAATTACACCGTTCATGGGGGGGCACATCTAGATCCATCATAAATAAATGGCATACACAAAAATGTACATGCATGCACTTCTAAAAAGTTAGAAAGAATTGAAATGTAAAGGCTACAGTCTTACAAATGCAAATATATCAAAATATCAAAAATAATAAAAATATGAAGAGTTGTGTATCCTTTGGGGAAAAGGTGGGGTGGAGTGCATGGTTGATTATGTGCATCTTTCTCTCCTTTCTTCCAAGATTCCCACATTCTCATTTTGGATGGTGCAAAAAGTTCTCTCTCTTCTATGCAAAAGTTCTTCTCTCTTTCTCTTTTCCCTTTCCTCTTTTTTCTTGTACAATTGAAGTTGTGGAGGATGAAGAAGATGATGATTATTATATTCATTGTTAAGTGTGAGATTTTTTATTCTTTCTTGTTTTGAGATTGATAGCAGAGCCATACACATATATTTTTTGTGCTTTGTCCCTGGTTTTTTGCTCAATTTATGATGTGGAAGGGTCGCTTTCATTTTGGTGCACAGCTATGGAATAAGCTAATCTCAAGGCTTGTGGAGAATCTTAATGAATGAAAATATGGAAATCTTGGGAAAGAAAGCTGTGCCTCATGGAAGGGTATGAAGGTTTTGTGCTTGGAAATAAACATGATATCTCAGCAAGAACGCAACAAATAGTCTTCTTGAAGATGATAGAGAATATGGAGAAGAGAAAACAAAGAAATTTGGTATAGTAATAGGTACAGATTCAACTAGCAAGCTCATGTTGCAAGGAGAGAAAAAACTTTACAAGCCACACAAGCATCATCGTATGAAGAACTTCTCCTCTTAGCCTAGCTAGCATGAAGAAGAAGAAGAAAGAAGAAGAATAGGAGTATCAACTATTTAATGACAATGGAAGGAAACATTTTTCAAGATGTGAAAGGAGGAGGAGAAGAAGATGCCTCGTATTAAACTTCTCAGCAAATATACGCTTGCCTTAGCCATGTTATTTGCTGCTTTAGCCATGTCATCTTCTCTACAACAAAATGGCAAATCCTTTGTCTTTTATTTCCCTAACCTTGCTGGTAGTACCAAAAGAAAAATTTGGCTTCTCCTCCTTGTCAAGAACCTTTAACCTTTATGTATCGAGAATTAAGAAGTACAAGAAGAAGATGTTGCTTTCTAGATTGGAGACATATAGAAGAAATGATGATCACAAAGGCTTGATTTTGAAGACACTTGAAGGATGATTTCTTGGGAAATCAATCAACCACTTTCTTGGGTAGATCTCATGTATATCTCCATAAGCAGGAGGTAATAGCACATATGTAAAGAAAAAGAAAGAGAAAAAGAGAGAGAGAAAGAGGTGCATTTAGGGGTTTCTCCTCCTTTTGCTGGCTGCAACTC
Organism: Lygodium microphyllum; assembly: GCF_053477565.2. Lineage (NCBI taxonomy): Eukaryota > Viridiplantae > Streptophyta > Polypodiopsida > Schizaeales > Lygodiaceae > Lygodium > Lygodium microphyllum. The sequence goes on along the minus strand of NC_141148.1, from coordinate 17,893,281 downwards.
TTACTCATGGAGGTACCCATCTTGCCAACAAAACTATGAAGAAGGGAGGCAAGATCAACAAGACATAGAGAGAGATGGATGGATGGATGGATATGGGCCCTCAATACTCTAGATTGAAGCATGATGCTAGCCTCCGTGGATTGATCACCAACAAGCTAATTTGTGGTGAGATGCCGAAAGCAGAAAGCCTTGTTATAGGCAACACAGATACCTCAGATCATCAGGCAAGTCATGTTCTAGAAGCCATGAAAACCCTAACATGCCAACATGCACAGGTAGAGGATCATGCCCCCTTGATAGAACACTACCTCACAATCCCCTTCACTGAAATGTGAATTCAACCATTAATTTCAATATGTTGTGTCTGTGCACAATTGGACCCTAACTGAACGGTTGCTCCCTCTGTACGATCACCAATGGTTTAAAGATGGCCCGTGTATGGCGCCCTTGACTCCATATGGTTCCTTGATTCGTAGCAAGAGGTAGATGATGCCACCTAGGTGATTGAACAACTTGTGGAGTATGGTGCTAATGACTTCTCGAGAGCTACATTATGAACATAATTTCTAGCCTCGTGTGCAGAAGTCATGCAATGGGCCTGGCCAACACTATGATTGTCATGACACAGAGGCAGAGAAAGAAAGAAATCAAAGGAAACAAATGCATCAAACTAGAAGAAGAAGAAGAAGAAGAAGAAGAAGAAGAAGAAGAAGAAGAAGAAGAAGGACTAGGCAAGCTACCACAAATCTTCTCCATCCCCCTCAGTAGAAACAATGGCACTCTACCATTGTCCGGACAGGTGAGCGTCACAAGGTTGCATGCGTCGAAGTCAAAGCAAGCCAAAACCAACACCCTCCCTACTTCAAGCTCTAGGTTTCCTTCACAAGGTGATGGTTTAGTAGAAGATGAGGGGGAAGAAGAAGAAGCAGAAGCACATAGTTGAAGAGAAGAAGAAGAAGAAGAAGAAGAAGAAGAAGAAGAAGAAGAGAGTTTGCAAGAGATTGCAAAGGGAGATGGTTTGAGTGTATGTGTTGCAAGACATGGCTTCTACCATAATCCATTCAAGATAAAATGAAGGTGGTGGAAGTTTTAAGCGTGCAAAAGAGGTGTGACACAATTCCAATGGCACAATTGGAGCACAAGAGGCAACAAGGCATAGGCAAAGGCCAAAGCTATTGAAAAGAACAATGAGAAGAGGAAGTGAGCAAGTGAACATACAAGAGAATATGGATCCAAAGCACCCTTTGGACCACAAGATTAGGACGTACCACAATAGGGTGCTTCTTGCCCTTAAGTTTCCTCTCAAATCTCCTCCATTGCCCCTCATACTTCCTTCCCTTTCATTCCTACTCCAATTTCTTTTTGCACCCCCATCTCTTTCTCCATGGTTGTTTGCCTTCCCTCTCCATATCTCGCCCTTAGACTACCCCTTCCATCTCCCCCTTGACAAATAAAGAACTTAAGCTTAACCATTTTATAAAAGGAATGTGAGAGAATTTAGAACAACTTACTGAGCCTTTTTCCCTTGCCCTAATCTCATCCTCTTCTACCAAATCCCATTCCCCTCCCTTTACCTCATCTCATGTGGCAATGGACATCACACATGAAAGATAAGTTTTTCTTTTAGAAAAAAAGTTAAAAGAACATTTTTTAATATACTAAACATTGAAAAAATGAATATTAAAGAAAAAAGTATTTTTAAAGATAAGAAAAATGAAGATCAAGCCTTAACTAAAGAAACATATCCTTAAAACCCATTTTAGAAAGAAAAACTTAAACACATAATGTTTCATAAACTTTGACATTACATCACTAACATCAAAACAACCTTTGCCAAGGTATAACGATAGAAAGAGATACATCATGATGTATTTATAATCAAATCCAATTCCTTCACGTGCCCTTTGAGCTACATGATGATGGAATCAGCTTTCTTTTCCTATTTGGGATGGAGAATTTGTCCTTGTGATTCCTTGTGGAAGATTGAACCCTATCCTTTGAGGAGTACTCAAACTTTTCAATGTGGGAGTATGACTAAGGAAGGAGTTCCCTTACTCTAGTGGTCATGGCTCTTGAGTCCCATATCCTACCATGTCTAAGCCTCATAATCAAAGTAGTTTTACTAACAATTTTGGAAGGGTTTTGTGTTTGACAGTGGTTCTTCTTTGACAAGGTTCACGGAGACACTTCACGTTTTAGTGTGGAAGGAAATGATGACACCAAAAGAAGCATAAAAACAAGGCACAAAAATATCCATACATACAATATGTTTTTATCCTTTGTAAATAAAATAATAATCACACTATTTCAAAATCACTAAAATACACCCTACATGGGGGGGGCCACATCCACATTCATCATAAATAAATGGTATACACAAAAATGTACTTGCATGCACTTTTAAAAAGTTAGAAAGAATTGAAATGTAAAGGCTAAAGCCTTACGAATACAAACCTATCAAAATATCAAAAATAATAAAAATACAAAGGGTTGTATGTCTTTTGGAAAAAGGTAGGGGTGGAGTGCACCATTGATTATGTTCCTCTTTCTCTCCTTTCTTCCAAGATTCCCACATTCTCCTTTTGGGTGGTGCAAAAAGTCTCTCTTCTCTCTCTTCTGTGTGAAAGTTCTTCTCTCTTTTTGTTTTCCCTTTCCTCTTTTCCCTTGTACAACTGAAGTTATGGAGATAAAGATGAAGATGATGATTCTATTCATTGTTAAGTGGGAGATTCGTGATTCCTTCTTGTTTTAAGATTAATGGCAAAGCCATACACATAGATTTTGTGTGCTTTTTCGTTGGTTTTATGTTCAATTTATGTAGTGGGAGGGCTGCTCTCAATGTTGGTTAGGAAAACCATTGCTCTTTTCTATACCAATATAAACCTTATCTTCAAGTAACCACTCCAACAACCTAAAATGATATCCTTTAAAGAAATTGTAAAATAGATATGATATTCAATTTCCTTTGGGTTTTCTCTTCCCCTTGGGATTTTACTAAGCTTTTTAAGATATGAATGCTTTAAGACATAACAATAGCTAAACAACCCCTTTGAGTTTTCTCAAGGGATGGTATACCTCACAATGTATCCCTCATTAAAGACACAAATTTCAATAATTTATTGACACATGAAGATCATCTAACCACAAGTTTCTATTTGAAATTTTACCTTAGCTTCACATGATTAGTTCTCTCTTTGTTATTACTTTTTAATGCCATTGGTCAAAACTATTCCTATTTGATTCAAATTAAGATAACATACCTCTAAGTTCTTTTCTTGCGTCACAAGCTCTCCTTTAAATGACTCAAAGTTTGTTGTGCACAATCCTTTTGTCATTGTATCAAGAGACAGCTATCGTAATTTCTATATTCCACCTAGATCACTGAAATTCTCTATAACATGGCCAATTTGAGTATTACTTGGCAATATGACTTACTACTTCACAAGGAAATTCCATATACAACTCTTTGCATTTCAACCCTATGAAAAACCTTTATTTTTATGCAATTGCAAAGTGGTCTAGATATTAAAGCTACAATTTATAAGATAAGAGATTCTTAGACTAGGACTATATGGCAATCATAATCTCAACTCGGCTTTATAAACAACCAAAAGCTACAATTTATAAGATAAGAGATTCTTTTTGTGATGGAGTCGTTAGGTCCAAGGTATCATCATGTTGTCCCTGAGCTTACTATCTTGATAGTACTTTTGTAAGACTCTAGAGCTTATATGCATGGCTTGCCTTTTTAATCTCAATGAGAAGACCTCCTTTCTTCTCTCTCTCTCTCTCTCTCTCTCTCTCTCTCTCTCTCTCTCTCTCTCTCTCTCTCTCTCTCTCTCTCTCTCTCTCTCTCTCTCTCTCTCTCTCTCTCTCTCTCTCTTTTGCATCACAATCCCCTAATAGGCTATACTTAAGCTATTGAGGTAGGCCTTCTAGTTTTTATTACTCTCATACTCATCATCTCCATTACCTTCGAGGCCATTTATAAGTTTGTGGCTTTATAGTTGGAGTCTTTATATAGAAGCATATGTGAGCTCTAGAGGCAATGTGCCACTTCAATGGACTCCTAGTGGTGATAAGAGATGGTGGTAGAATAATCAATGGTGAGACTAAGGTAAGTATTCAATTTATTATTTTTCTTATTTTTTTAACTTTAAAATGTTTTAAACTTTTTTTAATCCCCCCATCCAAGCACCCTTTTATACATACAAGTGGAGGTGAGAAAGTTACATCTTCTCCCCCTTAGAGGAGTCGAGATATCCTCATCTCGAAAGAAAATTAGGAGTTGTTGATTCCTAGAATAAGTTGTATTGGAGAACATGTGGATTATGGGCCTATCATGCCTCCACTGTGTTACTTTCATTATGTATGAGTACCCAAACTCTAAGATAACTTAATGAAATTAAGGTTAAACTTATTGCACTCTATTATAACTTGGTTGTTATTGCAAGAGTAGGGATCATTACAAACGTAGGGATTCTTACATCTCACGAAGATCATCCTCAAAGATTTTAGTGGGCTTGATGTCTTTATCATTATCTAATTCTTAAGGGATGTTAAATGCTAAATTTGCATGGCTTTTCTTTATTGCTAGTTCCTCCTCTTCTTGATCCAATTTAAGGCAGTTTGCCATGATATCTCCTAGCTCATTTGCAAAGGAAGCATCAGCAATTGGGGCATCTCATTCAAGTGTGCCATATTTTTCTATACTCATGCCACTTCTTTCCTTGGTCCTTTGAGTCATTATAGTCTTCTTTGGTGTAGTAGTCATCTTCAAGAAGTTGATTTCCATTAGGCTCAATCAAAGCTTTAGCTTGTATGAGAGCGCTTTGTAAGTCAATCATCTTAGAGACTCTAGATAAGTATGTTATGGTTGATTCAATCCATGGAAGAATTTTTACACCTATTGGGTAATATCCATAGGTGGTGCATATTTTGCAATAACACAAATCAAGAATAATAGGTTTTCACACTTAGTCCTAATTATTGCAAGGAAAAGAAGTCATTCATCTTGATGGTGCAATAGGAAGATGACAAGTATCTTTGTCTTATGTACTTTTTAATATTCTTCCAACTTACAAGCGTTTCAGTGGTAGCATTGTCTCGGCACCATTACTTCCACTATAAGCATGCCTCACCTACTAGCTTTATCTTGGTGATCATAGCGTTACTAGTTGTATTTATTCCTACTACATCTAAATTATCTCAAGGGTTTTTGTTAACCGTTAGACGAACAAGGTGGAAAATCTGGAAAATCTAAAGCAGAAGACAAAGGACAAGGCAAAAGTAAACGGAAGACAAAGGCGTGACATGAAAAATATGGAAACATAAGAAGTGTAGAAAATTCCTAAATAAAGGAAAAATGTGCACAAGAAAAAGCACAAGTAAATACTTTTGTAAAAGAGCACAAGCGCATCATGATTTAATTTAAAGAGAGTTGGGCTCTCACCCGTGCAATTTGTAAAGGTAGATGGGCGGTAGAAAGGAAGCTAAGAAGATAGGAGGACAATAGGAAAAAGGGCCTAGACCATAGCCGGCCATGTAAAAAAGGGGATAAGGGGATGACCGCCCAAAAGAGATTTAGGGTTTTGTATATAAAGTTGAAAAGTGAATGAGAAGCTCATTCTTGTGTGTGGCCAATAGTGGTTCTCCTCCTCTTCTTCTTCTTTCTTGCTTCAGCTTGTGCTTGAGAGAGGGAGTGTGAGAGTGTGAGGGAGTGAGTGTGTGAGGGTGAGGGACCGGGGAGGAGAAGCTCTCCATCTTCCCCTCTTCTCTTCTCTTCTCTTCTCTTCTCTTCTCTTCTCTTCTCTTCTCTTCTCTTCTCTTCTCTTGCTCGCGGCTATGGAGCCTGGAGTGTGGAGCTTGAGGATGGAGCTTGCTTGAAGCTTGCACTTGGATCATGAAGCTACTGGAATGCGCGGGAGAGGAGGTAACTCATTTCGGTATCAAGGTAAGCTCAATACACTCGTAGGATCAACGGCGCATCGGTTAGGTGAGAGATAGCCATTAGAGCTTGCTTGAAATGCCTAAAACAATAAGTGGTATGTCGGTCTTGGGGGTTGAGCGTGAGCTCGCTCTACATTTTGGTTCCATTGCTAGGACCAACGAATTCAAGGTTGAGCACTTGTGCGCCTCATATCGAGCATCGAAGTAAGGGATCCATCCCCGAACCGGAGCTTGAGATAGGTAGGAAGTTAGGTTTTTTTATCTTCGAAGAAAGTAAGTATTTTGGGTTATTTTGTTTGTTTGATGATTGGAAAACATGGAGAAATCATTTTAGTTTTTTGCTTTCGATTCTTGTTGCATTTAGCATAGGTTAGGATTAGGAAATCGTTTCGAAAAAGGGTAGGGTTTACCGTTGCAAAACAGGGAAAAACATGGCACAAATTATGCAAAAAATGGCAAAAAGATTGCTTGGGATGCTTAATGTTGGCAAATGAGTGATTGGGAGCATCCAAACCTTACATGGGAAGGGATTTAAGAGCCAAGGGAGAGCTCATTTGCAACCCTTGCAGTGAGAGAGAGAGAGAGAGAGAGAGCCCGCAGAGAATCGATTTGATATTGTCACCGAAGAGTCTACCAATCGCTTCAGGTATATCAATCACTTTCCCTTGCACCCTAGTTGTGATTTGGAAGGTTTTGTGTGAAATGATTAGCTAAATCATCAGTTTCAATCAAAATCACCTCGTCATTGCCTCATCGCACGCAACTCGGCCCATCCGAGCAGTCGGTTTCTGGGCCAAGTCCCAGAATCGGCCCTCAGCCCTTTGTCTTTCGGCCGACTCGGCCTAAAACCCTACTCGGCCCATCCGAGTGACATCACTCGACCCCACTTACAAACTCCACCCTCGACCCACCTCGGCCCCAGCCCCGGCCCTCGACCCATCGTCCGAGCGACCCAATTTGGCCCTCAGCCCGTGCAAAAATCAGCCCTCGGACAAACTTGATTCGGCCCTCGACCCGTGTGCCTCGGCCCATCCAAGTGACCCTGTCCAAGTGGACCTTTTCAGCTTGAATCAGCACCTCGGCCCATCCGAGTCCACCCTGTCCAAGTCGTCCATTCAGCCCTCGGCCCGTGTGCCTCGGCCCATCTAAGTCACCCACTCAGCCCGTGCAATTTGGACAAGTTGGGGGGTCGAGTGTGGACTTTTTCAAAATTTCTAGAAATTTGACCATACCCAGCTAGAGCTCAACCACACAACCTGTCGCGAGTCCTCTTGACGCTCAAAACTCGATTCTGGTGCAAGGAATAGGCAAAATCATAAGGCGCAACCGCTTAGCAGCTTGCGTAGGCTATCACAAGACCTAGAGTCCTAGAGACAACCTGCTGAGCCATAAACCCCCCGGACCCATGTAGAGGAGGCTTGCCCCCTCTGCACCTCCCCTGAGTAGGTTGGAGAGAAAACTCGCACCATGACAGGTCCTCCAAATTAGACCCTAGAGTAGTAATGGCTATACACAAGCATGGATTCTCACTTGGAAAAGAGCAACCAAAAGCCCATACCCGAACAGAGACAAACAAAGACCCTAAAACCTCAATGGGCCAATCTAGCCAACAATGGCAAAAAGGCCACACTGCAAAAACGCATACATGTTGCATTTGGACTGTATCTAGTCAAAACGGAAAGCAACAACATCAAGCTACAATGGTGAGAATGACTAGATATGAGAGTCTCCTGACGATAGATGCTCCTTGAATAGCACTGCACAAACGATCCAAGACATCAGTGGAGAATCCACATTTGGTCATGCAGTTGGGAACTCAAGGGAATTTGTCAGAAGGATTAAATTTACAAGCCAAGACCTGGAAGATGAAGACATAGTACCACTTGCTTATCTTAGGGTCAAACTCACCATGAAAAGAGAGCACATTGTCAATGCTCTAATTGATGAAGGAGCAGATTTTAATATCTTGACCTATGAAGCATGAATCCTACTAGGCCAACTAGAGCTCACACTGACTAATGCAACTCTTAGCCCTTACGGGGGACACCCACAAGTACTCATAGGGAAGTGCAAAATCCTTGCGACAATTGAAACTGAAAGCTTGCATATCCTATTTCATGTCCCTCCAAATAGTGCTAATTGTAGGAAGGAAACCCTCCTAGGAAGACCCTTCAAAAGGGCGACCAAGTGTGAGGCCAATTATGTAGCACAGAGGATACACTTGACACTACCAAGTGTGAGGATTGTCACAACCTTTAGCAAGGGTGGCCTCATCGAACCTCGAGGGAAAGGCAAGGAAAGTGCTAACATAACAGTCAAGTATGTTAACGAGAGCAAGGACTTGTTGGAAGAGTTGATACAAGCACAAGTCGAACAACGAGAACCAGTGAGTGAGGCCATGCTTGAAACAAGGAGATCAAGAACCAATGCCAAGGACAGGCTTTGGACTTATAAATATCGTAGAAGACCCCAAAAGAAGCCTAAGCCTTATAGACGAAGGCATCAAGGGAGAACCAATACAATGCCGAGATGGATATCCAAAGCGTTGCTACGTGCTCAAGGGTATTATGTGGGTAACCGATGGATTTGGGTATCAAAACCCCCTGCTAAACCACCTCTATCAGTTGAAGGGCAGATTGCATCAACAGCAACGAAGCACAGGAGGAAATCTAAGAGAAACTCCAGGTCTTGGGGCAAGAAACCAAACATGAGTGTTCGAAAGAAAGAGCCTTAGCCTAGCATGCTTAATAAGCAAATGTCAGATGTAACCATTGAGCATGCACAAAGACCAGTAGTGCTCAAGGACATTTTGACTTCCCAAGAGGATAATAAGCACCAGAGGCACAACGCTGCTTGTATGAAGGTTGATTACTCAACAAAGCAAATGGCACAATCATCTAATAGCCTCGAGCAAATCATTCAGCCAGTGCCAAGTCCACCTAAGAGTCCCAGATCTCCTACACCCTCTTTTTCCAAGCGGACATTGGAAGCACAACAACAGTCGTCAAGGGAAGCTTCTCAATACCAATCTCTATCTCCATCTAAGCTTCCAAATGTCCAAGAGGTGGGACATGGCACCACCCGTAGCTCTCGGCCCAAGGGTATGCATATGCAATCTATTGTGACTAGAACAATTGAGGCTCAATCTGCACCAGTGAATGCTCAAAGGGAAACAAAAGACATGACCACTTTTAATCGGTCTAAGGACTTGACACTGCAATCCACCAATAGTAGCCAGTCCACTAAACTAGCTACTTCTACTTCCAATTAGGGATTACAGCAATCACAGCCCTTGGTCGTGACAATGCCCCTTGCAGAATGTGTCCTTAGTAGTTCACCTGTGGAGGAGGTGTCGCAACCAACTTCCTTGACAACTCCAGCACTTCCAAAGCACCTAAAGCCTAGGTTGGAGGAGTTAAACATAAGGGAATTGATAGAAGAGCTAGCAGAGAAATAGTCATCCATCAACTCAATCCATATCTCCGCTTCTGCTGTGACATCTATCCCTTATCCATCAAACTTGGTTCCCTTAATTTGCTTGAGAAGGAAGTTCTTCTCTTGCATGTCAGCATTCATGGGTGCAGAAGGTGCCTGGCAACCAAGTCATACCGCCTAGGTTATTCTCTTTAGGATATGTCTATGAACCACACATTAATCAATCACACATCATTACGAAGTTTAGCTCTGATACCAACTATCATATGCTGTCCAAGCACGTTTTAGCGATCCATCAAGAAATGAATCTAAGCATCGCCACCCAGCATGCCCATGGAATGTTTCTGAGGTTTGTTGCCTAGGGTTTCTCGAGTATGCCTTGCAACAGAACGTTCGTGGTCGAACCCACTAAGATCGACCTGAAATCTAGGTTCCTAGTTGTCAACGTCTCCTGATAGCTTTCTAGCGTCAGGTTTTGGAAATCCTATTTTATGCAATACCCAATCCAAAGCAAATCCATACCACACTTGGTTCAAAGAGAATGGGAAACAAGAGGGATGCGCCAGTCAACCTCTCTGCCCTTAGGGCATAGTCCCATTCCGGTCCCCTAAAATGGATGAATCGGGTTCTAGCTTAACAATACCTAAAGTTGAACGACGATAAATCCTTGTGAGAAGCCTCCTAGTTCTCTTGGACCACCCTGCCATAGGACAGACCCGTTGGGGTTCTGTCCACTCGCTTCCCTTGATAGCTTTAGTTTTCTAATTAGGTGCTATCACATTTATGTATGACATTCACAATCAGTTTCCTTAATTAGGCTTTTTAGGGAACAGAATTTGTTTGCGTAATTTACAGCATAGACACGAAAACAAAACAAGCAGTCCTTTTGACAAACAAGTTCGTTAACTTATCTTCAAGTTAATCTTTGTTTCCTGCCCATAGAGGAGAATTATGTATCTCTTTTGTCCAACAGAAGTACCCGGTCCAAATCACATGGCACCAAAATTTCCATCCTTTATCTAGAATAGGATCTTCCAACATCTTAGACGTTGGGCTCACGACACTCTACAATTCCCTTCCAGTCTAGGCAAGGGATGTCCAGAGCTCCACTAACCCCGAGTGACTTATGAGTGAGACACACTTTCCGTGGTTGGCCTTTTCACCACTCGACCTTCAGCCCGTGAATTGAGCAATGCCCTCTCAAGGTAATCTGCAGTGCGTTCTTGGAGATGATCCATCCGTCCAAATATCCTTCCTTAATTAACCAATTAAGAATCAAACATAATCAAGGCAATCAGCCTAATATCATCTTCCAGTGAAACGTTCCTTTATTTTCCATGGCTACTTGTGTAATATGTTGGTTTTGCCCAAAATCTAATATTTTTGGACCATCCATACTTGTTAGTTATTAATGTTAGTTAGTTTTTACCTTAGTTAGTCTTTAGTTAGTAACCTTACTAACTTATTAATTGGCTAACTAACTTTCAAACTAACCAACTAACTTTTAATTGCACGAAAATATTACAATTTTCATACGAGTTTGGAAGGGGAGTTCTATGCAAAGGGCACATGTGTGGTTTCTCTTTTTTGTTATTATCTTTTTTTAATGTTTTATTTTAAAACCTTATGTTATTGACTCCTTGTTTACGCACAGTCCTTAGGGAAATTCATTCATGCATGATCATGTAGGAATTCATTCATGTGTGGTCCTTGCGAGAATTCACACACACTACTTGCAAAACTTAATTTTGATATTCATGATTATGCACATGGAAGAATTCGTGTGTGCTCTGGGAAGAAATCTTGTTGAGGAAATATAATTATTAAAGTGAGAAAATAAAAAATGATTATTCATTGATAAGATGGGGTCATTACAACATGAATGATGGGTAACTTTACTTCTAAAAAAGTCGACTTCGATTATAAAGAGTCAAGAAGCTAAGGTTGTGAAAAACATATGATAGCCCCATTATAGCCAGACACCTAGGATATACAAAGACCCTTACCAATGTTTAAAAAACTACTAATAGGTAGGAATGAAGAGAGTTGTATAACCTAATGCTTATCTTGTCAATTGATTAAGCAAAAAGGATAAAAATGCCATGAGAATTCAACCCTTGAGTATTCCGTAAATGAGGTGGGACGCCATAAGCATGGATTTAGTAGTTGGTCTACCTATTATTGTAGGTGAATATGACTCAATCATGGTAATAGTAATTTATACAAAATAATTTCTAAATAAATAACCATGTACTTGTGTTTATTGTGTCTAAACTAATTTTTACCACTTAAATGCACTATCCATTTATTCATGTTTAATGAGTTTAAAAAAATTTCTACTGCTCACGCTTGTCATTGACCATAAAAATTTTTGTGAAAGGTCTAATGTTTCATTTTTCTTTAACAAAAACTTGAATTTGATGACTCTTGAACGTATAACTAATATAACTCGAGATACATGGCTCTTTATAAGGGTAGCATAATGGGTACATTATACCTCTAAAGAATGTCATTGTGATAGACTAGTTTGGTTTTAGCTACCTAAGAAAGTGAGACTCCCAAAAACAACTTTTTGTAATGGATATATTACACATGTAGCACATGTTTCTAGATAGTCTAGTTTGCTTTGGGCTACTTGAGAAAGTTTGATTCCAATATTTGTATGCAACTATTTCAAATTCCAATATCCATGGTCCTTGTGGTGTTCTAAATCTCAAGATTCCTTGCATGCATAATGGTTAATGCATTAAAATATACCCAAAGGTTTATGCAATATTATAACCACTAAAATATTGTGTGTTGTGCCCTTCTTTTAACAAGGCTTTCATTAGAAAATGTTCATTGGACCTAATTCTTAAGCTATTGTAAATCATGTTACAAATGCACCCAAGTAGGAAATACAAGTCTTTTTTGAGAAAATTTTGCATAACATGTCGAAAATGTGTAAATTTTGGAAAAAAAAATCTTTTTGAGATTTTGCTAATTAGATCGAGGATCTTATATCTAAACCAATGATTGATTATCAATGCCTATCACTCTTGCAAGGACTAGATTTTAAGTTGTTGTTAAGGTTGAGAATGGCATATACAACTTAAACATGGCTCCATGTTCTAAAGAACGTTTTCAAATTTTATAGACAATTGTATGCCTAACCAAATACACTTGATGATGATCAATATATATCATTTATACAAGGGCTAAATTTTTAGGTATTATTAAGGTTGGGAGTGTTGGATGGAACTTAAAGATAGTTCCATGTGCTAAGAAAATGTTTTCATGCTTGCCCACAAGAGTGTTGGGAGCTAAGAAAATGTATTCATGCTTACCCACACAAGGTTGAAGACATGCTTTATTGAAAGTATAGAAATCTTATTTTGAAATGTTTTATCAACCTTCTTATATGTGGTTCAATCTCTTTATTGCTTTCAAGAACACGTATGTATATGCTAAATTTCTATCTTTATAGCTTAAGCATAGTAAGCTTTTGTTTTCCACATGAAGCCACCAACTACATTTAGACATGAATAGATCCTTTATTATGCCTCGAGGGATGCAAGACGTAGATACCCATACTCAAACCACTACACCACAACCCCATTGGCAGACATAACCTAAGTTTACTTCTAGTTTCAATAAAGTTTCTTCCAAGTCTAATATTCTTGCCAAAAAAGTTTGCATATGCATAGTGCATTGATGAATCGTTCAGTTGTGCAATTAATCTGAAAGATATAGCTTTCAATTTGGAAAATGACAAGCCCTCTATAACAATCAACTCTAAATGCCTTGAAAAGAGAAGTGCAATAGGTTGGTACTCTGGTTGTTTTTTATGTCTCAAACCCCATCCATCATAAAGATGGGTCACCTACTTGTGCTAGTAAAGCATTAACTCTAGGATATAGAATGTAGGTAGTGTGTTGGGGACACAAAACTCCCATGATTTCTTTATAGAGATCCACCTACCCAACATTCATTTTTTAAAAGAAGTGCATACCTTTTATGCAACATGGTTGTACAACTTTTGTGATAAGATTTGAAAACTCCGAACATGAGTCAATGACTCAAATTTGCATTCAAAGAAGAAATACAAAATCAAAAATTGTTAAATCTTATATTTCTTAGTATAAGTTTAAATAAGAAGCAACAAAAATAATAACAATTTGAGTGCAACTATTAACTTGAGAAAAATTTTGGCATTCTAGTGGATTTCAAATTTAGTATATCTATGTTAAGATATTATTGTCTCAAATGTACAATCTTGGATTTAATATTAGAACAAATTTCATCTTTTATACATGATCCTATGATCTCACTCTAATGCTAGAGAAATATGGTGCACTTTACCTTGCACTCTTCATAGAATTGCATAAACATGAAGATTTATATGTGCAAGGTTAGTAACATATACATTTACAACAATCATTCACAAAGCAACATATGATCCATTTAGTCACCTTAGTAACATGTCTAGTTATACATGCATGTATCTCCTTGTCATGAAAAACAACATTAACCAATTTCTCATAGCCATAGTCATGATTTGGACAAGAAAGAGGAGGTCAAGTTAACAAGCATGTGATTTAACCATGTCCTCCAATGGTCTTGAATTGTAAAGTGGGCCATGTTTTCAAGAACTATGATACTAAACACATGCACAAACCACCACCATGTTTTGACTAATATAGACTTATAAAACTAGATTGGCTCATGTAACATCCATAGGCCTTCTAAACCAAAAGATATGTGAATGGGGGGCAAGAAAATGAAAGAGTATAATAACTAAGGTTTAAAAACCTTATACGTGCCTATCTAATGAATCCTTGATAGTATGTTTTAGCAATCGATCAAGGGATGTATCTAGGTGACTTCATCTGGAACTCCCATGGAATATTCATGACCTAGAGTAACTTGTGTCTACCCTCGCAGGGGAAGCTTCGAAATGTCTAAACTTCATGATAGCTTATGTCTATCTTGGTCATAGGCATAATATAGGCACGTTATTTTCATGATAATGTTGCAATGGACAAGTTGCGGTTGAAAAAAGTGAGTACACTAGTTTACCCCTCCTTTGATCAAGTTCATCTTAATATCAACCTCAATTGATTTATAAGATGTGATTATTAGTCCTTCTTTATCCATTAGAAAACATAAAGATTTTTTGTACATAAGCATTCATGGATGTTACACATTTGGTTTTCTATAGATGCACATTCATGCAAGTTACACATTTAGTTTTGTATAGACACACATTCATGCGAGTTACACATTTACTCTTGTACATACACATTCATGCATGTTACACATTTACTTTGGCAACATCTAGTGTAAATTAAATTGTTAATCTACTTGGACATTAGCAACATGTAGGAACTAGGTGAATCTTGATTATGGCAATGGTTCTTGTCATGAGATAATCTCATTTGCTTGCATTTTGAAGAGCATTACCACACTATTTGGGTGCTTACTAATCCATTAAAATATGTAGGGTAGACATGCATGTTTATTGAGCTTATCTCATTGATCAGGTTCTTAATTCCTTTATTTGGGCTTGGTTTGAAGGTAATTACCTTGAGAGCTCTAAAATCATGCTCCCTTCTTTCTTGGAACCTTTCTTTCTTTTGCACAAGATATAGGAGATGAACCCCTTCAATTCCAAGCTACTATTCATTATAGACTTTTCAGGTTTGGTCTTAGTAGATCTACAATATGATTGATTTTAATATACTAAGGTGAGTGTTAGGATCGGTACAATGGAGATTGCTGGTTGTTAGAGCTTTCCATTGACACTCGTGACCTATAATGTTGCCAGCCCAAGAGTATAATAACTAAGGTTTGAAAACCTTGTAATTTTAATACACTTTTTAAATTGGTTCTTTGAAAGTGGCTTTTTCTCATTGCTTTTGTCCATCAATCCGCTATCTAGCTAATTGATGCAAACATTAAGATGAAGATGATGATCTAAACAATGGAGAGAAATGGATTATCTTCACGAAGAAGTAGAGATGAATGTAGAGAGAGAGGGTTTCACTACAACCTCTCAATTGATCATTACTATGCCACCATCCATGAACACACATGCACGCACACACTGAATCCTTCATTCTCCTTCCCTTACAAAAATCATGTTGAGAAAGAAAGTGTGTGTATTGATGTGTGTGTGTGTGCGCGCGCGCGTGCGCATGTGCATGTGTGCACATGCATGCATGCATGCATGTGTGTGTGTGTGTGTGTGTGTGTGTGTGTGTGCGTGCGTGCGTGCGTGCGTGCGTGCGTGCGTGCGTGCGTGAGCGCGGGCGTGCACGTGCTCGTGCATGCATGCACATGAGCACATGCATGTGTGTGTGCATGCATGCGTGTGTGCATGCATGTGTGCGTACATGTGTGCGTGCATGGTAGAAAGAAACCAAGAAGAGAAGATGATTGGGGAATGAGAGAATCATCATAGTATGATCAAATCAAGAACTCTACTTTGACCTCCTCAAAGTATTTGTCTTTTCTATGAGTCTTCTTTGATTATAGAATCAATCCCTTCTTTCCTCTATCTATTGTTTCTCTATCATACCACTCATATCAAGTAAAATAATCCCCTTTTAGGGAGATTATCAAGTGATTAGAAGTTGAAGTATTCCCCATAGGGGCCAAAAGTTCCATAGGAGAACAAGTTGTCTGTACTTAAAGATTGTAAGAGCTTCCACAACCATCAAAGATTTGCACATACAAGAATTTTTCATGGATCTATGTAACATCTCCCCCCCCCCCCCCCCGTGACCCTCGTGCCTCCTCCCATAGGAACTCCCCAACCCCTTTTAAAAGTTTTTCACATTTTTTTTCCTCCCTCTCTCTCCCCCTGCCGTCTGCATGGCGGGCAGAGAGAGACAAAGGGTGAGTAATGGGGAAAAGGGGCCATGCAGCCCCAGGTGGGTGGTGGTGGACATCCGTCCCCTCCCCCCCCCCCCCCCAACCATATAAAGGGGACCCTTCCTCCCCCTCCCTCGACTACAGGCGGCCCCCCTCCATCATCATCCCATCACCTGCATCAGCGCCCCCCCCCCCCCCCCCCGTTGTAGACACAGCACCCTCCCCGCATCGAACGGAGACCCCCCCCCCCCCCCTCGGCATCCTGATCAACAGCCCCTCATGGATCATAGTGAAGGAGAAGAAGAGGGAGAGGGAGGAGGAGAAGAAGAAGGAAAAGAAGAAGAAGAAGAAGAAGAAGAAGAGGAAGAAGGAGGAGGAGGAGGAGGAGGAGGAGGAGGAGGAGGAGGAGAGAAGAGAGAAGGAGAAGAAGAAGGGAGAGGAAGAGGGAGAGAAGGAGAAGAGGAAAGGAAGAAGGAGAGGAAGAAGAGAATGAGAGGGAGAGAGAGAAGGAGAAGAAGAAGAAGAAGAAGAAGAAGAAGAAGAAGAAGAAAAAGAAGAAGAAAAAGAAGAAGAAGAAGAAGAGGAAGAAGGAGAGAAGAGAGAGGAGGAGAGGAGGAAGAGGAAGAAGGAGAGAAGAGAGGGAAGGAGAGGAAGAGGAGAGAGAAAGAAGAAGAGGAGAGGGAGAGAGAGAAGGAGAAGAAGAAGACAAGAAGAAGAAGAAGAGGGAGAGAGAGAGTAGGAGAAGGAGAGAAGAAAAGAAGAAGAAGAGGGAGAAAGAGAAGGAGAAGAGAGAAGAAGAAGAGAAAGAAGAAGAAGAGGAGGAGAGAAAGAGAAGGAGAAGAAGGGTAGAAGAAGAAGAAGAAGAAGAAGAAGAAGAGGAAGGGAGAGAGAGAAGGAGAAGAAGCAGGAGAAGAAGAGGGAGAGAGAGGAGAAGAAGAAGAAGGTGAGAAAGAAGAAAACTTGAAGGGAAATCAAAAGATGACATTCACCACCCCCCCTCGAAAATGGTGTCTTCTAACCCCCCCCTCGCTATTCTTATTGCTTATTGTTCATGGTTTCTCTTCTATACTTAAAGTGCATGATTATGAAAACTCGAGTGCATGAGTTGCATGAAATATTGACTAGCCTAGTACATGAAATATTGCTACATGAAATCTTGCAAATATGGGATGATTGTATGGGAGTCAAGTGGACAAATAGAATGGATTCTACATGGATTGACGCACATGAAATGATAAGGTTTTCATAAATTTTTACATAAAATGATAGACCTTCACATAGAGCAATGACTAAATTAACCAATAAAAATCACGATTTACATCTGCATAAAAATTAAACACATGAAATGTTAGTTTCCGTTCATAGGATGCAATTGCACCGATGGATAGAAACCTAGACCTTCATGAGATCCGGTGCATTAGAAATAAGTATAATTGCCTACAAATTGTTTTATCAATCTTGCTGTGGACTATCACAATTGGATACGGTCCTAGCTTAATAGAAGCCGGTGACCTAACCCTAAATGGATTGTTGACCCAAGTTATGCTTGGTTGTTTGAAAAGGTTGTAAATCCCTTGAGCAAGTGTTTTGATACATCCAAGTTAAATTCTGGTTGTGCATGCAACGGGATTGCGATGCCTTGAAGCAAGAGGTTGTGCATTCAACTATTTGTTAATGTGGTTTTAGATGTTAACCCAAATGGGGTGCGGTTGATGATTTCATGGCCGAGTCTATGATGATTGATTGCGGAACAAAAGGGATGTTTTTCCTAGTAAATGTTATTAAATTGGTTGCTTCAGTTGTGGTTGTTTTCCTTAAGGGATAATTAAGGAAGGACGGTGCTAGCTACCTCCCGCGAACTGCCAAACCCTAACCAAGGGGGTTATGAATCCGTGTCGGGAATGTGGACCGAACCCATCGTGAGAAGCCTCTCCGTGGAAATTACTTGGCGTAGGAGGATGCTTGGGTGCTAGTGGGGGCTCTAGCCATAAATCCCAATGCCTCCAGACCTACACAAGTGTTCTACGTGACTCAGATAGGATCTCGAGGCCCGTGTACTAATCTACGGGCGGAACTTGGAGCAGCAATCCTGTAGATTGTTGGGATAGCCTTCGGGCATGATAGTTGATGTATTCCGGGATACGGAAGGATTATTTCTGTGGAGGTAGAAAGGAACACTTAATTCTCCTGTATGAGCAGGAGAGAAACATTAAGTTAAGGAAGTGTTTGATCTTGTTTTATATTGTCTTTGTGTCAATGCCCTAAATTACGTAAAGGAACCTGTGATTAACAGGTTAATTAAGGAAGCTGCTTTTATGTGTCAAACATAATGTGGTAGGTAATTAGATAACTAAAACAACCCCCGAGGGAAGTGTGGTGGATGTGACCAATGGGTCTATCCTACGGAAGGGTGGTCTTGGTTAGCCGAGAGCTTTCCTCAAAGGAAGTGTTAACGAGGAATGTTAGGAAAAGCTGGACGATGACCTTAGAAAATGTTGGTTAGAACCTTGATTCATACTGTTTTAGGGGGCCAAAATGGGACTATGCCCTATGGGCAGAGAGGTCGAGCGATGCATCCCTCTCATTTCCCATTCTCTTTGAACCAAGTGCAGTATGAGTCTGCTTTGGTCTAGTTGTATCTGCGCAGAGTGGAACACTTGTAGACCGATACTAGAAGGCTATTAGGAAGACCCGACTACTAGGAACCTGGACTTCAGGTCTATCCTAGTGGAAATGGACAGATAAGTTCCATTGCGAGGCAAACCTGGGAGACCCTAGTTGGAAAACCCCGTGTCATTCCTTGGGAGTGCCAGGTGGCGTCTTCTAAATTGATCTCTCGATGGACTTCTAAGACGTATCTAACTCCTTTCTAAAAATTTTAAACTAGCTTATATTTAACTCCTATCTAAAGACTCCTAAACCATTTAGAAATATTAAATTAATCTATATTTATTTAACTCTTTAACTATTTAATTATTTTAAATTTTAACTCATTTAAATAAATTAATTCAATAATATATTTAAATTTAATTATATATTTTAACTAATTAAAATAATCTAATTATTTTAACTATTTTAATTATTTAAAGTTTTTCCTAAAGTGTTAGAAAACCTTTAATATTAACAAAAAACAAAAATCCAATTTGAAATTTTCAATTCCAATGAACCTTGCAAGCTTCATGGAGTTCAAGCTAGATTTTTTTATCTAAAATACTTTGATAAAAATCTTTTCAATTGAAATTTATTTCAATGGAAATGTGAGTAGCATTTGGCTATTTTCTCAAATGCTGATGTATCACTAAAAATGTGCCCAAACTTTTACAGGTTAACATGAAATTTGGCCATTATTCATGTAAAAAATGCTCTTCAAATAATGTAAAATGCAATCTAGTTTGTGAGAGGTCATGTGGGAGCTTGCCCCACTATCAATCCACCGTTTTTCTTGAAGAATATATTGGCTTTTAGCATGTATATTATTAGTGACATCATACTAAAAAATGGAAATTATATTTTCCTCTGCAAAATGAGAGGTTCCTTCTTCCATGAAGTTTTCATGGTTATCCTTTTTCTCTTTTGGCAAATAATCTCTTTCTTCATGTGCTTTCTTACGATAGTAATTGCATTTTGCATTTGATATACAAGATCATTTGCCTCTTCCATGAGCATGTCCACGATTGCCATACCCTCTTCCATACAAGGAATGAGAGTATGTAGCATGATTTTGGTTGTTTCTTATGTTGCAACTACATAGCCACCTCTGGCTCTACCTCTAACCACATTTGATCTCTCTCTCTCTCTCTCTCTCTCTCTCTCTCTCTCTCTCTCTCTCTCTCTCTCTCTCTCTCTCTCTCTCTCTCTCTCTCTCTCTCTCTCTCTCTCTCTCTCTCTCTCTCTCTCTCTCTCTCTCTCTCTCTCTCTCTCTCTCTCTCTCTCTCTCTCTCTCTCTCTCTCTCTCTCTCTCTCTCTCTCTCTCTCTCTCTCTCTCTCTCTCCCCCCTTGTGAAGAGAGCAACATCATGAGCACCTTCACTTCTTTCTTTTCTACTCTCGATTGCTTCTCTTCTTTGATCCTCATCAAGAAGAATTTGGGAAACTCATCCAAAGAAGGATTTTCTATTTAAATGATTAGCTCTTGTACAAGGTGGTCATACTCTTCACCTAGTCCATTTGTGAAATCATTGTGGTGATCTCATTATCTTCCATTGTGTTTTCATCATCCACCACTAGCTTGTCATGGAGCTCTCACCTAGTTCGTTTGTGAAATCATTGTGGTGATCTCATTATCTTGCATTGTGTTTCCATCCTCCACCACTAGCTTGTCATGGAGCTCTTTGACCTTCGAAACATAAGAAGTAGCACTTTCTCCTTTGCTACAATGGCTATTTGTGATTTGATTTCTACTTGTCAATTGCTTTGAGGCGCTTTTGGCTACAAATAAGTTCTTCAATTTCTCCCACAAATCCTTGGGAGTCTTCACATCAATGAGTTGACCAAGTAACTCATTCTTCACCTTGTGCCTTATCAAATGGACATCAAGCATAGCCTTTCAATCCCATTTGCTTTGGGCTTCACTAGCATCTGTAGGTCTTGTTTCTTTGTCTTCAATTGTATTCCATCATTCATGAAGAACGAGGATTATCTCCATGCAGTGCTTCCAAGTTGCAAATTGATCTCATGGGCTCAAAAAAGTACCAAAACACTAAAAACAATACTATTAAAAAGTGTTTTTTACATAGACAAAAAGTGATTTTTTAGATACAAAGTGCTTCTACAAATACAGCAACACTTTTGATGCAGTGGGTTGTTTAGTAGAGAATGGTGGTGGAATGTGTAGCAGAAACCAAGTACTATCTATAGCTCATTCAACATGATCTTTGTCGATGCTTGTATTGTCTTCTAGATGTAGGCGTTCCAATTTACCTCATCCAGGGCATTAGCTCTACAAGGCTCTCTAGCAATGGTACTCCTATTCTATTCATAAGACCATTATATCTCTGGCTTGAGAAAAGGGTATGAACTGTTTTAGCCTGTAGTTGAACGGTGGGTTCCAAAATATTAGCTAGGCCAATTCCATCATTAGTGTAAACCTTCTTTTTGCCCATCCTCAACATTTTGTACACATCTCTCTTTGGCTTCTTCCCTGGCCTCTTTGATAATCCTAGTGCCTTGTCCACAATCTTTGGATTAAGGGCAACTTCCACCCTTCTAGATGTTTCAACTTGCCTTATGGTCACCGTGCCACTATTTGCACATCAAAAGTCATCAATAATTATGTACATTTGTTGTGGTCGATGTGTTGTCCCACCTTTTCCAGGTACTTGGCAAGGTTACATCGCTCTATCATCTGTGCCATTGCCTCTTTGGTTATCACCACTCCTTCTAAGTTGTGGATGCTGTGATATTTTAATTGATTGAATGCTTTGATCTTCATGGCTAATCCATATCTCCTATGCTCTTCCTCCAAGAAAGGGAGCCTGTTGGCTTGATCTTATTGACCTACCATTTTGGTTCTTGTTAGTTTTCTTTAAAGAGCGTTTCTTACCACGGAAAGTAAAATGACTAGAAAGATTAGTATCGAACAATGAGGAATATAATCCACAAAATAAGAATTCTCACACCAATCAATCCACACACTTTACACATTCATTATTCCCTTTTTAAAATTCAATTTCTATTTTTAGTTTTCATTCATTACCCCCTTCCCCTTGGAAAAGATGAAAATCCTTCCTAGGATTGTGAAATTCAAGGTGTATGAGCAGTCGGTGCATCCATGGTATGCCTCACTTTCGTAAGAGCTAGTCGTAAAACTTGGGGTTTTACTCCAGAGTTGTATAACGGTCCATATCGTATGGGCAAATGCCTACTTGTTTGATATAAGTTAATACATCAGTTAAGAGGTCATTGAAGTTGAATTGACTTGCAATGTGGAGCTCTTCCTCCATTCCAAGTATTGGTGAAGCTTGATATTGTCTTCTAATGGGGCTAATTCCTAGTTATGGCCAACACTCTAAATGAGGCGAGGGCCACATAGGTCGAGCGCTGTACTCAGAAGTCTTGATGGCACGTTGTTGCTCTGCATTCGTCATGATTTGGTAGCCCTCTTGAGCCCATGAAAGATGCAAATTATACCACTTACATAAGAAATTGGACTCAAATTCAACAAGTTATTCGAGTTCAGAAAGTTCTTGTGGTGGCATGGAGATTTTACTTTTCTTATAGGATGTGATCAAGCATTGGCTTACGGCTTTTTCTCGTGAAATTTCATTGCCAGTCATCTCATTTGTAATAGTGGAAATCTTAATAAAAATGAATTTGTATTCTTCCCAAGAACATGGCAAGTAACGTACCTTGCTTGCTATGGGTTCGTCAAGTAGGCCTAGGTCCAAAAGTTTGTAACTTCTAGCAAACAGTGTGATAGTTGAATCCTGGATGCAAGTTAAAAAGTCATCCCCTGTGTCCATGGCCATGTTGGAAGCCACTTCAAGAATGGATCGTCATGGTGGCAATGAGCTAAGGTCTGTTGGTGGTTAACAAGATAAGTTGATGTAGGGTGCATCCACTTGAAGATTCTCTGTGGGTGTGGCAAGATTGATTTGTGAGGTTTGAACTTCAATTGATGCTTTGTCATTAGATTTTGCAGTGGTGATCATATTAGAGTCGTTAGGTGGAATCTCACTCATGAGTGGTTGCACATGGACTCTTAGTTGAGCTTTGGGTTGTTAGTAGAATGGGAGAGAGAGATGAGGAAACAGAGAGTTGAGTACTCTCATTTTCTTCATTATTCAATTTCACACATTGACTTAGGAACCAAAACAACTAGGTCTAAGTGACCAAACCATATTGATCTGCTAACTATAGTTAAGTCATTTACCTAACTTATTCAATGAGACACACATGCTAGGGACAGTTAGACGCATAGCTATCATGTCGGGTCAGTAGCTTGATCTTAAAGTCTCAACACTCCCCCTCAAGCTCAAGTAAGGTGTTGTACTCCAAGTAGCTATCTGAAGTAACTGAACTTATCTTTACCTAATGACTTGGTAAAGATATCTACTACTTGCTCATTTGTCTTCACATGCAGGAGATCCACTTTTCTTGCAAGTACCATCTCATGGATGAAATGATAGTGTACTTCTATATGCTTCACTCTGACATGGTAAACAGGATTTGTTGCTAGAAGCACACTACTTAGATTATCATAGTATAGTGTCACTAGAGTCTCTACCTACATATCCAAATTAGCCACATCAACTTCAAAAACCATGCAATCTCACATGCGGCTAAAGCAACACCTACGTACTCTGCCTCAATACTAGGTAGTGCAATAGTCGACTACTTCTTACTACTCTAGCTAATCATCCCACTGCCAAGGCTGAATGCATAGCCACTAATAGACCGACGATCATAAGGACATCTTGCCCAATCTGCATCAATATATCCAATGAGTTTGAGGTCCTTGTCTTTCTCATAAAACAACCCATAGTCTACCGTTGCCTTAACATATAGCATGATCCTTCTTACTACATCCAAATGTGGTTTCTTGATTTTTGCATAAACTGACTAATAATCCCAATTGCATAGCTCAGATCAGACCTAGTGATAGTCAAGTATATCAAACATTCAACCATCTGCATGTACATAGTAACATCTGCAATCTTAGCTCCAGTGTCCACATCCAATTTGTATTCTAATCTAATGATGTATCAAGTGGTTTAGACTCTATCATGCCATACTTTTTCACCATTTCCAATGCATATTGTCTTTGCATTAGTCATAGTCCATTGGTTGAATTAACCACCTCAATGCCCAAAAAATATTTCGGCTCACCTAAATCTCTCAAGTCAAACTTTGATTTCAACATAGTCATCATAACCCCTATTCCAATATCATCATCACCTATGATAATGAGTTCATCCACATAGATGACTAGCACAACCAAACCTGTATTTGTATTTTTAGTAAACAAACTGTGATTAGCCTTGCCAACTGTAAAACTAAGACTCTATAAGTAACTACTAATGTGTGCATGCTAGGCTCTTGGAGCCTGTTTCAACCCATAAAGAGCTTTCTTCAACTTACAGACATAGTTCAGAAATGACAGGTGTACATACCCCTTAGGCAAACCCATCAATACATCCTCTTCTAAGTCACCATTCAAGAACACATTCTTTACATCCATCAGTTGTAATTTCTATCCCTTTGTTGTAGCCAATGCAATCAGAGTTTTGATGGTTGCCATATTGGCAACAAGGATGAGAGTTTCTTCATAATCTAAACCGTATTGTTGAGCATACCCTTTGGCAACCAACCTAGCCTTGTATCTCTCTATGTTTCCATTAAACTTGAATTTTAATTTATATACCCATTTATAGCCTATAGTCTTCTTGCCTTCAAGCAATGGAACAGGCTCCCAAGTTTGATTTTCAGCCAATGCAGCCATTTCTTCATCCATGTAGAAGCCCTAAGAGAGGCAGAAAAAGTAGTAGAGGAGACCCCAGAGCCATCACCAAATCCGAGAGGAGCATCACTCTCCCACCCCAACAAGCTTGACCATCTCACTTTTAGCAGAAGAATAGGGGGATGATGAAGTCCATGAGGAACAACAGGACATCACAAAGAGAATCGCTAATGAAAAGGTGAATAACCAACCCTCTCAACAGAAAAGAAGCCTTGAACAAGAGGACAGTCAGTGAGCAACAAGGTGAGCAACAAGGCTCTGAGTTGTCGAGCCAAGGGGGAAGAAAAAAGATCATCCTCAAAATCCCCATAAGAACAACTTGATCCGCCGAGAAAAACAGGAGTTACAAAGGGTGGAGGAGGAATTAAATAGATTAGAAGAAGAGCACAAGAAGAGGCAGGAAGAGGAGGAAGAACGACTAAGGCAGTAGGAGGAGGAGGAGATTACCCTAGCCATTCGGAGATTCATGGAGCAACCCTCCCAATCTCAGGAATTGGAAATGATGAGCAACACATGAGGATGTGCCAGGCATGAGCGCAGTAGCCAAAGGGGTAGGACCAAGACCGGTGGTAGAAAACAAGGGTAATGCCCCTCTGCACCCGATTCCACCAATCATGGCTACACCAACAATCACCCCAACACAAGGAACTATGAAGGGGCGGTCAACAAAAGCAACATCATGGCCTGGGTGTAGTACTTTGTTAGAAAAGTACAAGAAATTGCCTTCACCCCCAACGAAGGAGCCCCCTTGCAGAAACAAAGAGAGTAGTAGTAGTCGATGCAGAATCGCGCCAAGGGCCAAAGGTACCTTTCTTAGACGTGTCAACCACAACGGTGCCTTCAGCCATGCGCAACAATGAAGATCAAAACAAATTAGTAAAGGGGTTGCAAAGCCAACTCAACAAGGAAATAGAGGAGAAAAAGGCCATGGTTGTGGAGCTCAAAGAAGAAAAGATTGCATTTGAAACCTATAGGGTGGAGCAAGCAAGAGTGATGACCATCATAAATAGGGAAGTAATCACACTAAAAGAGGCCTTAAAGGCAAGGGAGGGAGAAAAGATTCTAAAGGAGTTGTATGATGAAGAAAGAGAGAACTACATCTCCTTAGAGAATATGTGTGCCTTCAACTCTCGGGAAAATAGATGTTTAGAGCTAGTAATAAAGGATTTGAAGAGGAAAAGAGAAGAAGCAAGGATAGAGTTGTAGGTAGTAAGAGCCAAAGAGATTAGGAGGCCACGAAGAAGCTGTTGGAACTACACAATCAGCTTCAATCAACTCTCAACGAGCAAATCACATTCAAGGAATATGTAGAATTTAAAAACTAGGAGCAAGAACAAATGCACACATTGTGACAGGAGAAAGAGCAGGTGATTGCAATCCTAGCCTGGTACCAAAACCAAGGGCTAGAGCAGATGAAGGAGAAAGCAAAGGAATGGGCAGCCAAGAATGAAGACAAAATCAAAGACTTAGCCTAAAGATGGCCCATTCCAAGAGTGAATGCCTCACAGCACTAAGCAAGGCCGCGACTGTCGAGACACGGATGCTACAGCAACAACACGCATTCTTGAGCACACTATTGAATGTCACATAGTCAAGAGGAGAAGAGACATTGGAATAACTAAGAAGAAAACTAGAACTAACAAGGAGGGTGTTGCAACATGGCCTCCGTGGTGCTAAGGCACCCAATCCTAGCACCAACTTGGGAGCAAAGGAGCAACATGCTCACCTAATCTCAACTGGCTTAACCACACATGAACTCTCCTTGCTAGGGCTTGGGAAGCCAAAATAGCAAATGCAACCACCTCAATAGGAGCCATGGAGCTAATCTAGGAAGAAGGGCTTGACTTTGGACTTTGACTTTGGACCAAACCAACAAGAGAAAGAAATGAGTGCAAGAACCAAGTCCCCCCTCTACAGCCACAAGTATAGTCAGAAAAGCAAGATGAGAAAGTTAGGCCACCTAAATGGATGGTGGAGATAAGGCACAAGTGTAGAGAGCAAGTGGAACACCCACCCACAAGAAGTTTCAAGCCAAGACACTACAAGTTCCACAAGTGGCCATCCCTCAAAGAAAGGAGTGTAATCCTATTAGTTGAGGCCAAGAGCTTGCAGTGTGGGAGCAATGGGAAAATTGTGGCCACCCCTTCAAGTTCTCCTTCACCTTCCCTCGCACATCAAACAAATTAATATATCCTAGGGTGGTGGAGAATGTCATTAAACTTTCAGCAAGGCTAGGAAGGAGATGGCTAGAAGAATAGATGAGGTACCCACAAGGTGGTAGCAGGAGCCTGCAGACTACTAAGAAGATGAGGAGGTGAAGGTACCTAAAAGGGTAGAAGAAAATGAGGCACAGAGCCTAGGTGGCACAATAACATTTGGGACTCTAGCTTAGAGGTTTGGATCACTTTCTACAGCACTCTATCCCATGAACAGGATGATCCTATCTACATGCCCTACCCAAGAAGTTTCAAAGTTGATTTCAATCGAGAGGTGCATGGTAGATATGAATTTCCTTTGATCTACAATGTGAATGCCTCAATCCCTTGATCTTCACAGAAAGATCTCCACCCATCTATAGCAGGTCTTCTCAAAGACTTCTCCTCATGCCCCAACCCTGCCTTCATTATCGCATGTAACTATCTCCACCTATTGTGAATATTACTAAAACAAAAACCTACTATAGAGAAAGAGTAGATGCCGCCCCTCTTTTTTTATCTCAATGTGGGGATAGATAGATGTGAGATGGTGTGCCTCATGTTGAGAGACACTCTCTTGCCGGCATTTTGTATGAGCCTCTTAGGAGATATGAGTGACAGTAGATTCACTAGTTGTAATCATCGGTTTTGGCCGTCCATTCCACTCAATGTAAGAGCCAACTTAAAGGGGGTATTTGTAGAGTAGGGCATTCCTAAGTAGAGCCCTTAAGCCGCCATGTAACCTGGCCCCTACTCATCAACGAGATGCTTCTTAATGTGCTACCCTTATAATTCAAAAAAAAAAAGGAGAAGAACAATAAGGAAAGAAGTGGAAAGAAAAGAAATACCACAATGAAATTAGCCCATATGTACTCTCCCCACTTCACGTACTTAGGGCACATCAAGGGCAGGACAAACCTGGGGGGATTCCGCTCACCTATAGTTAGAGACTTGTCTCCCTAATTCACACCCATAGCATCTCCCCTTGTACACAAACTAGGTCCTCAAGTGTGGGACAACACCACGGGCTTGACCCAACTCCCAGTTCCACTAGCATAGATGCCATGCACTGCAAAATGAGGTAGAGGCACCCCCAATCAGTGCACTTCCTTTTCCTTTTCAAGTACATTCGGCAATCCATAATCAACCACCAACATCAGAGGCTCCCATTACCCACTCAATCTATCCTCGACCTTTGCAACCTCTCATCCATATTTTTTATACTTCTTCCTCTCATCCAACCTCCCCAATGCCCCATCATTAACCCACATGGAAACCCTTCCATCACCCAATCCCTCACCAACAAGTGCCATGGGACTAGCACCTAGCTAGGAGGGGGTAATGTTACACCACCTTCAGAAGTTTAAGATGGAAAAGTCCTAAAAAATCAAAAATGGAAGACAAGCCCAAAGTGAGAAAAACGAAGGAGAAAGGCAAGCTCAAAAAAATGCAGGGAAAGCCTCAAATGTAAAGGGAAGCACACAATAATAAGTGCACCAAATATTCTAGCAAGGAAAGCATTGGCCACATTGTAATTCATTTTGTAAAAGAGTGCCATGCACCCTCCTGCACAATTTGTAAATGTAGACAGGCATGGGTGAGAGAACTGTGTAAATAGAAAGGAATAAGGAAAGATGACCTAGGCTAAAATGGCCGATCATGTAAAAAGGAAATGGGCACCCAAGGAGGAGTAGGGCATTTATAAATAGTAAAAAGTGAATGAAGAAGCTCATCATTGTGTGTGACCAAAACTAGTTCTCTTCTTCTTCTTTCTCTTGCTTGTACTTGTGCTTGTTCTTGAGAGAGGGAGTGTGAGGAGTGAGAGTGTGAGTGTGTGAGGACAAGGGACCAGAGTGGAGAAGCTCTCCATCTTCTCCTCTCTTCTTCTTCTCTTCTATTCTCTTCTCTCGCACATGCCAATTGAGCTTGGAGCTTGGAGCTTGAGGATCAAGCTTGCTTAAGCTTGCACCTTAGATCATGGAGCTACCAAAAAGCTTGTGGAAGGAGTCAACTCGATCGAGCATGAAGGTAAGCTTACTACACTCATAGGTGTGAGAGCATGCACAGCTATGTTAGAGGTGGCCATTGCACTTGGCTTGAAACACTTGAAACAATAAGCGATTTGTGGGTCCTGGCAGTTGAATGAGAAGCTCCCACATATGGGCTAAATTTACAAGATGTTGAGAGTACCCTCCAAACAAAAAAAGTAAACAAAAATAATATGGATGCTCCTCATATATCACAACATTGACTATGAGAGGCCGACAGGATGGAAAGGGCGGTGGTAGTGACTCTCAAAGGTCTCAATCTAGGACCTATGGACAATCTCCTAGTAAGTCCCATGGCTATAAGTCCTATCTTACTTGTCATTATTATGGAAAAGGAGTTCATAATTCAGCCATAGTGTCATAAAATGCACGAAGACACGTGCAAGGAAAAGGATAAAGAGAAAGTACACGAGAAGAATCATGACCATAGCATTGTGTCTAGGAATTTTAGCATCAAGATTCAAGACATTAATGTGGTGTAGCTTGATGTGTCTAATGATCTCATATTGGCAGCCTCTTTCTTGGATGCTTCACCAGAGTTGATTGATACTTTATTAGGATATACTCAATGTTTCTTGATAGATTCAGGATCTTTCTTTCATGTGAAGTCATAGAGAGTGGATTCACTCCTATTGCAATATGATTGGATCTATCTATTTGGGTAATGACATGGTATTAGAGATATTTGATATTGGTGATATTCAACTATAGTTTGGTTCAGGCACCATGTTCACTCTTCATGATACATATCATGTACCAACTCTCATGAAGAGCCTTATCTCTATAGGCACCTTGGATAATGTAGGTTATTTTGTCTCTTTTGGTGATTCCTCATGGAAGATTACATGTGGGAATCTTGTTATTATATGTGGTGCTAAGTCTAGTACCCTCTATCCCTTGCTTGTATCTGGGTTAGTTGACTATATTTTGGCAATGGTCGCAGTTCCACATGTATCTCTTTGGTATTGTTACCTTGGGCACATATCTTTGAAAGGAAAGAAAATGATTATCAATTTGCAGTATCTTCTTCCCCTAGACTATAAGTGTTTTGAGTCATGTGTTCATTATTTATATGGCAGGCAAACATGTAGTACACATAAGAAGTCTAGCATGAAGTACATGGGTGAGCCTTTGGCTCTTGTTCATTTGGATGTATCTGGTCCCATGCCCTATCAATAGCTAGGTAGTATAAAGTAATTTGTCACATTCATTGATGATTACTCACATAAGGTCTAAGCTTACTCTATCAAGTAAAAATTGAATGCCTTAACTACCTTTTAGTGTTGGCTTACTCTTGTTGAGAACTAGTCTAGGTATAGGCTAAAATACCTAAGGTCAAATGGTGGGGGTGAGTATATCTCGAAAGCTTTTGAGTAGTTTTGTGATGAGTGGGGTATTATAAGTGTCAATTGACTGCCCCTTACACCCCTCTCCAACATGGTATTGTTGAATGCATGAATAGGATGATTCAGGAGAGAATGCATAGTATGTTTAGCCGCTAGATAGGCTTATTCTAGCACTTTTGGACCGAGGTAATTGCTACAATCGTACACTTGATTAACAAGTCTCCTTGCACTACTATTGATTGCCAAGTTATAGAGGAGGTATGGACAAGGAAACCTCTATTATATGCTCATTTGCATGTCTTTGGTTGTGAGGCATTCTACAATGTTCCCAAGGACAAGCATAATGAGCTAGATCCTAAGTCTATGAAATGCATCTTTCTTGGTTATGGGGATGCATGTGAGATGAGATATCATCTATGGGATCTACAAGCTCATAGGATTATATATAGCCATGATGTAGTTTTTCATAAGAAAAATATGTATAAGTAGTTTGGGCATGTACTTGAGGTACATAGGATGATCTTTCAAGAGAAGCCTCATGCTCCCATACAGCCAACTAGATAGCCTGTAGTAGCAGTCGATGTTCTAGGGGCCCCTACTGTGCAAGACTAGCCTACTTTGAGCACTTTGTACCCTCCATGGATTATGTTATGGTGACTGATGCAGGTGAGCCCCTATGTTATGATGAGCCATGCATAGAGATGATAATCACTCATGGGATAGGACTATGCAATCAAAGTTTGACTCTTTGTAGAAAAACCATACATGAGATTTGGTTCCTTTGCCTAGTGGCATGAAGATGTTGCCATGCAAGTGGATGTACAAGGTCAAAAGTATACTTGCACACCCCAAGCCCGCTTATAAGATCAAATTGGTAGCTAAGGATTTCAAGATGTTCTCCTATGGTCAAGATGACAACCCTATGCTTGATATTAGTATTAGTTGCTTTATCAGATGGATATAAAGATAGCTTTTCTACATGGAGACTTGAATGATGAGATTTATATGTAGCATCCTAAGGACTTTAAGGAAAAAGGTAAGGAGGAACACCTAGTGTGCAAGCTGACAAAAAGCCTTTATGACCTTAAGCAAGTAGTTAGAGTATGGTACCACAAGTTTGATGCATTTATGCATTCACAAGGCTATAGTATAATGCTATGGATCTGTGTTTATACATGAAGAAGCCTCATGATGGCAGCCTTATGATTTTGGTACTCTATGTGGATGATATGGTTATTGCTAGGAGAGATCAGGATGAGTTGGATGCCTTGAAAACTCAAATTAAGAATATATTTGATATAAAGGACATGGGATAGACCTCACATATTCTCGGGATGCATTCCATGCATGATCACCCTAAGGGGCTCCTTTATCTATGTCATAGAAGAAGTATACCCAAAAAGTCCTTGAGTGATTTCATATGCAAGATGGTGAGCCTATTGGATATCCCCTATCTTCTCATGTGAAGGTTAGTTAGGTTGATTGAGTAGAGAGCCAAGATGGCCAATATCCCTTATGCATCGACAGTGGGTTATTTGATGTATGCCATGATAGCCACTTGTCCTAACATAGCATTTGCAATGGGAGTCATGGCATGGTATATGGCTACACCTTATAGGTGGCTTTGGGAGCCATGAAGGGTAACATGAGGTACCTAAAGGGCACATCAAATATGTGCATATGCTATGGTGGCCAAGATACAGGAGTCATGGGGTACACTGACTCTGATTATGCAAGGCATGCAAACATTAGGAAGTCCACCTCTTGCTATGTCTTCATCTTTGTTGGAGGTGTTATTTCTTGGATGTCCAGGGTGCAGACATGCACGGCCCTACCTACTACAAAGGTAGAGTATATTACAGCCATTGAGTTTTGCAAAGGTGCTCTCTAGTTAGGCAAACCTTGATATTATTGATGTGGTCTCTACACTGCATTTGGATTCTATTAGTGCTATTTAGTTGGCCAACGGTCTTCCATGCAAAGACAAAGCACATTGAGGTGCATTATACTTTATCAAGGGGTTCATTGAGGACAAGTCCATTGATCTTGTAAAGATCTCAATTGACCAAAATCCTATAGATCTACTCACTAAAAGTCTCTCAGCGCTGAGCGTTTTTCCTTCCTTAAGATGTTGATTGGCATTCGATGAGATGATATTTTTCCTAATCCTATTGTACTTTATTGACATTTGTACTTTGTTACTATTTTCTTGTTCTCTCCTCACTAGGGACACATTTACCTTTAAGTGGGAGATTATTGGGGATAAGGTGCATGTGCCTGGCTACCGGTGTAGTAGTTACACCAATAGTACTTGCATACCTATACGATGCAAGTAGCAAGTGCCCATCACTATCACTTCATTCTTTAGTCTTTTAATGATATTTGAATAAGAGAAGATTGATCACATTGTAACGGTTGGAGTTCCCACATCTGGTCTATCTTGCCCTTGCTCTCTTGCTCCTTCCACTATAGCTCTTGCTTGCACTCGAGGTTTCCACCCTTTAATGCAAATAGTACACTATACTATAAGGTATGTAAAGGTAGCATTGTACTTGTGCTCTGATATATATATATATGATTTGATTGCAAGGAGCAATAAAAGCATGATTGCAAAATGTAAAATCTCAACTTTCTTTAGCATTTCACATGAAATATTTGGGAATCTTACGTTGCATTCTTGGAATTGAATTTACAAGTCCAAATAATCAACCTTCATCTTCAATAAAGGTAGGTTGCTAAAATTCCAGATAAACTAAGCAGGTCATCTCTCACCCTATCAAAATCTCCATGGGATCCAATATGAAGCTCTCTAAAGATGAAAGAGAAGCTTACAAGTCTTTGATCAATAGCCTAATTTAACTTGCTTTTACAATGCCAAATATGTGTTATTTAATAAATAGCTTGACTCAATTTATATAAGCTCCTAAAATGTCACATTGGATTGCAACAAAAAAATGCTTGGATACTTGAACAGTACTGGGAATTGGGGAATTCCACAAGCTAGAAATCATTAGGGAAATTTGAGGTCAAAAAATGGCATTGTAAGGGAGTTTGACCAAAATATTTCCTCAAAAAAAAATATGGGGGGAGAGATGCACGATAATTTTTTTGCAAATGAACTCTAAAATGGTCAAAGATTGCATTTTTAGAACCTACTCTTCAAGAGTTTTCCATTGATATATGGATTGTCAGGGTTTGAAAGTGGGACAATGAAGTTAGGAGATTCCTTTTGGCATAGAGAATATTATAAAGAATTATCTATGAATGTGCTTAGAATCATCTAATACTTTCTTGAATCTTCTAGAATATTCTAGAATGTTTTAGAATCTTGTAGAAACTTCATGGAAGCAAGGGATGTACTAGCTCGCATACAAACTAAGGATTGTCCTTGCTTGAGCATCCATTACATATTCCGCCCTTCTTCTAGCATTGAGTTCCATGAGGGGTGATGGTATGATTTTGAATAGGCCTTAGCTTGGTTAGGTGTTGAAGATGAAATTCCCAAACCTTAACAAGAGCTCTTTGAATATGTGAAGCTAGTTCCCATATACGTTCACTTACATCATAGACCTTTTAATGGATAATATACTATAATTTGCCTCTTGAAATTCTCAAATCCAATATTTTCTCTACTTTGTATTCTTCCTGATTTTCAAATATGATTGGAGGTGATGGCTTTGGTATTTTTCTAGGAATACTAGATATATGACATGGCTTCAAGACGAAAACATGGAATACATGATGGATTTTCATGGATGGGAAGCTAGAGACAATAGGTGACTATATTTACTTAGCCAAGAATATTGAAGGGCCCAAGTTGTTGATAATCCAATTTCAAGAAGGGGCAAGAAGAATGTAGATCACGTCAAAGAAGTTAAACTTGATCTCAAATTTTGTACAATGGGTGTTGCATGCAAAGCTTATCTTCATTTCTCTTATATTTCTCTTGAGCTTATTTAATCTATGCTTGCAACTCTTTATGAATAGCAATGAGGTGTTGAGCTAAGTCTATGGATTCATCTCGTGTGATCCTACATGACCGTCTATCCTTGGGTGTTGACCATAATTAGCAAAGAATTGTGTAAATTGACTAAAGGCATGGGAGAAATCATTGTATGTAAACTCAAAAAGGGGTAATAGATCCGCCCAATTGTCTTGATAGTAGTTGATTGTGCATGCAAGGTATTGCTCCAATACTTGATTCACTATTTTTGTTTATTCGTCCAAAAGAAGCAGTAGTTCTCAGAGAAACACAATTAAAAATATTTTTTTGGACTATATTGTTGGGGGTAAAGGCGCCTCCGCCTAGCCGCCTATGTATTACTACATTGACAGTCATCGCCACTACACACTACAAGTGGCGGGCGCCCATTACTGTCACTTTATTCTTTATTATTATAGTGATAGTTTGAATAAACGAAGGCCTGGTCACACATTGTAATTGTTGGAGTTTCCATTTCTTGTCTCTCTCTTTCTTGCTCTTGCTCTCCCGCCATAGCTCTCGCATGCAAGCTTCGATCCTTCCCAGCTTTCAACTGGTATTAGAGCTCGGCTTCCTGACTCTTGAGCTTGGCTTGTGGCATTCTCAGCTTCCCATCGACTCCTCACTCGCATTGGGTCTCCTTCCCGGCAGCCATAGCTCATTCTCTTGAGCTCCTGTCACTCCCTGGCTTCCCGAGCTTCTTCCCGGCCTATTGAGGCACCATCAGGGCATTGACATTGAGGTATTGCTTTATTATTTCAGAGATTTATTTCAATCCACAAGTCTAGGTAAACAGGGCAGCCACCATTGAAGCTTCCAATCTTCATATCTCCTTGCCACTGGTTGTGGGCTACTAGAGGCTTGTTCCAAGGCCTCTTTGGCTCATGTTTGAGCCCTCCAACCTCTTCAGACCTGCCACAAAACTAGCAGGAGAAATAGCATCATCAGCGAATCTGCACCTGATTCTAGATAGCCACCATTCAGCCACTTCACCTCCAGCTCCAGCTTGGCATTAAGCACTTGTTCGAGCTCCATTTCATGCTTTTTGCACATGTATTGATACTTGGCATTGATCCTTTGAGATTAGGCATTGGTTTGGTGGCTGAAAACAGTGTTTCAGGACTATTATAAATAGTCCATAGACATTTGATGATAGTGCTACATTCACAGTTTATGCCTATGCTTGTTTGGGCATGACTACATAACCAGTTTAATGCCTATTGCATCCCGATTGATTGGGGGATTGAAGCTACATGTAATGCTATGATTTTGGCCTGATTGTGGGGCTGGAAATACACAATTTATAATAGTAAATACATGCTGAATACTCTTGGGCTGAAGTTATCTTTCATGCTTTGGCATATGCCTATTGGTTCCAGGTGTATGTCTTGGGTTATCCTATGATGTATTGATCATCAAGGGATGACTTCGAGCTTGTCATTGGATCCGGATGCTTTTGGAAGCTTGAGCTTATTTCAGCCCATACTTATTGACATCGATCTATGCTTGGCATTGGTCAGTGCTTTGACAGTTATATGCTCTTTGGGTACATGCTTACCGGATGCCTACGGCTTGATGCATTTGTCTTGGCACAGTGTACCATGTACTTGTTAAGCTTTAGTGATCTCTGAAGACTTGGCTTGGATTCTCATTTGCTATTCTGGAATTTTGTATTGGATGTCATTTTGGTTGTCAGAGATCTTTATAGGGATGTATGTATTGCTCATGGATGCTACCTACAGTTGCTTTGTAGTCATCATGCTCTTGGGATGCTATTGAGACATTGTCTTGGTTACCTGTCTTTGGTACTCTAACTTGGTTTGATTAATCTGTTGAGCTCGTTTATCCACCTTTTGTGCCAGTGGGAGAATCTTGTATGCTTGATCGATATTGAGCAGGAGGTTTATGCTATTTGAGCATTTTGCAGATACTTGAGACTTTGGGATCTCTTACACTTAAATGTTGCATGGTTCATGCATTGATATCTTGGAGTTGCTTTTGACCTGAGCTTGGGCTTTGCACTCTTGTGAGCATACACCTACTGGTGTCAGGTCTTGCCAGTGGTATGTATACTTTGCCCTACTATCCAGGGGGTATGTCTACTCACTGACGGATGCTTTGGTGACATGTTTGGGTTTTTGCTCAAGGTCTTGATGATTGTTTGGTGCTGATTTATGCTCGTTTATGGCTATCATTTATTGACTTGGTGCAGTGATTCGGTCTGCAATTGACTCTCACAGTACCCTACTGTCATTTATTACAGCAAGCATATAACTCCGGACTGGCATGGATTTTTCATGCTGAAATATTATGACATGATGTACTTTCACTAGTACTTGATGGGCAGCAACTTTGGTTACACTTTTCTCACCATTTTCTCTCGATTTTGGTGATTTTTTTGTCATTTTCTGTAGTAAATAGCAAGCATTTTTTAATTGTCTGTAGTCTTCCAACCTGCATTATGGCGAGTTCATCCACTGATCATGATATTTTCAACATCACTAAGCTTGATTGTATGAATTACTCTTATTGGAAGAGCCAGATTTGGTAGGTGTTGGCGCAGAAATCATAGATCAAACCATTGAGGTTCAGCGGCAGCCACCTGCAACTATGCCAGATGAGGAACGGTTTGAGCTTGATGAGTTATGCAAGTCCACTATTGTATTATCTCTCACAGAACAGGTTCATTACAATGTATTTGAGGAAGAATAGAGTGCATGGTAGTTGTGGGATAAAATCAAGAATCTCTATGACAAGAAAAGTCTAGCGAGTCAGATGTATTGGCTGAAGCAGCTTATGGATCTACACATGAAGGAGAATATGACTATGTCTGCTCACTTGAGCCAATTCCATGCTATACTCAAGAACTTGACTTCGCAGGACATCACTTTTGTAGAGGATGTCACTTCTCTTTTCTTACTTGGTACTCTTAATGAGTCATGGAATGTATTCCGCACTTGCATTATGCACCTCTACTGGTACCTTGAAATTATATGATGTTGAGAGTGCTCTTCTGCAGAGGAAAAGGTTAACCATAAGAATTTGGATGCCTCTCGTGTGTCACATGCTATGACAGTTAGAGGCAAGAATGATGGATATGGAAAGCATGGCAGTGGCAGTGACCGTGGACAGGATTCTCAAAAATCTTGGTCCAAGTCTCATGGGAAGTCACGTAGCAAATCCTGTGGCAGGAATGCAGATGTTACTTGTCACCATTGTGGGAAAAAGGGCCATATTAGGCCACAATGCCATGAACTGCGCAATGAAAGGCACAAAGATAAGGGGAAAGACAAAGTGCAGGAAAAGTCTTCTGATCGCAGCATAATGCCTGCAAAGTCCAGTGTTAAAATTGAAGAGATCAATGTTATGCAGCCTAAGGATGTTGATGATGATTATATCCTTGCAGCTTCTTCTAGTGCTTCGCAGATGACAGAGATACACTCTATGTATGCACAGTGTTGGCTCTTGGACTCAGGTGCGTCCTTTCATGTGACACCTTGCCGAGAGTGATTTCATTCATACCGTACTATTTCGGGTTTTGTGCGCTTGGGTGATGACAGATCTCTTGATATTGTGGGCATTGGTGATGTTAGACTACAGTTTCCTTCTAGTAGTAGTTTTGTTATCTAGGATGTACATCATGTACCTGCTTTGACATGCAATCTCATGTCAGCTGGATACCTTGATGATGCAGGTTATCATGTATCTTTTGGAGACTCTGCATGGAAGATCACTCGTGGCAGACTTGTGATTGAGAGAGGTGCCAAGGCTGGCAACCTCTATCCCTTGATTGTATCCACTTCTTCCCTTGATCATGTTTTGTCTGTGGGTTCTATCCCACATGTATCTCTTTGGCATGCCCATTTGCGCCATATGTCTTTGAAGGGAATGAAAATGCTTTTTGGTTTGCAGTACTTACCGCCCCTTGATTATGCATGTTTTGATTCATGTGAGCATTGTCATTATGGCAGGCAGACTAGGTCTATACATAAGAAGTCTGGTAGGCCACACATGAGCAAGCCCTTAGCATTGGTACATCCAGATGTCTGTGGGCCCATGCCTTGGAAGTCTATGGGTGGTGCAAAGTATTTTGTTACTTTCATAGATGATTTTTTACATAAATTTTGGGCTTATCCCATTAAGCTGAAATCTGATGTCTTGGCTATGTTTCAGAGATGGCTTGCATTGGTTGAGAACCAGTCTGGGTATAGGCTAAAATGCTTAAGGACAGATAATGGGGGTGAGTATGTCTCACGTGCTTTTGAGTAGTTATGTGATGAGAGGGGTATTAAGCATCAGTTGACCGCCCCCTACACCCCCCCAGAATGGTTTGGCTGAGCGGATGAATAGAACCATCCAGGAGCATGTACGCAGTATGCTTAGCCATGCAAGCCTACCACAGAGCTTTTGGGCTGAGGCAGTTAGTACAGTTGTGCATATCATAAATATATCACCTTCTAGTGGTTTGGATTTCCAAGTTGCAGAGAAGATATGAACTAGGAAACCTCCCTGTTATGCGCATCTCCATGTCTTTGGATGTGAGGCATTTTGCCATATGCCCAGGGACAAGAGAAGTAAGCTGGATCCTAAGAGTGTCAAATGCATTTTCCTTGGTTATGGGGATGCAATGCCAAAACCTAAATATAAACTAGGGTCCACAATCATAGATAATATTATCAAGTAACCCATGGAGCTAATGTACATGTTCCATAAATTCTTGCTATCCCTTCCTCATTGATACTCTTGGTTGTTGGGATAAAGTATGTCATTTTTGTGAGTTAATCAACCACCACCAAGATGCAATCATACCCTCTAGAAGAAGGGGGTCACTAATAAAATCTAGGGATAGAGATGACCATGGCTTACTTGGAATAGGTAATGGTTGAAGAAAGCCCATGAGGTTTATGATGAGGGATTTTAGCTCTATTGCGTGTATCACAAGAATGCAACAAATTCCTTGACTAATTTACACATTTGCACCCACCAAAAATCCGTTGAAGCCAACTCAATTCTCTTATGAACCCTAAAATGCCCTATTGAGGGGATCTCATGTCTCTTTTTTGGTATATCCACTTACAAAGGACCAAGAGGAATATAGAGGAGTCCTTTATAATAGATCATTGCATCAATGACTTGGAAATCCCTTTGAGTTTATTATTGGCCTTACTATAATTGCCTAATTATGTCCTTGGTGAATAAGTCTTTTATAATTTCCTTCTTGACCTTTGATAAGAATCCAAAGTCTTCCAAGGCTTTTTTGATAACTACCCTTAACTTCAATTTGCTCGATTTTCAAGATAACTAAATTCTATTGGTCATGGACTTTATTGCCTTCTTTTAGTGCCAGGTAGGATCTTTGAGATAGAGCATCTAGCTTTCCTTATTGGTGACTAGGCCTATAGGTAATGATGAAGTAAAATCTGGATACGACCCAAGTATGGTATATTTGGATGGAACGGCGCCAACCTATAGGTTTCATAGCTTTCTTCATTTCTTCCGCTCCATCTTGCTTGGTGACAATTCAAGACAAGAGAAGTCATAAATTATTCTAGATTCTTGTGATCCATATTGATAGCAATCTTATGAGGGGCACCTTCATGTAGGTGTCACCAAGTCTCCAAGAATCAACAATAGCTCGATGTTCTTTATCATGAATTTCATAGTTGATTTATGTAGCAAAGAATTTTCTCGAGTGAAAAGCCACTAGATGAACTCGATTGTCATCCACCGATCTAGGATAGAACAAATCCAATTGCAAAATATAAGGTGTATATCTCCATGATAAAGGGCTTCAATGGATCTACATGGATGAGAATGGGTGCTCAGGTGAAGGCTTGGTTTAATCTTTGAAAAGCTTTTTTAGACTTTTGATCTCATACAAACTTGTCCTTTCCAATTAGGCTGGTTAGAGGGGCAACAATATCATAGTAATCCTTAATAACAATTCGATAAAAAATTGCAAATCCCAAAAAGCATTGAACATCTAGCATAAATGAAGGAGTATCCCATTCTAGAATATTTTGTACCTTCTTAGGGTCCATAGAAATTCCCTTCTTGGAAATGACACATCCCAAAAACTCAACTTCAGCTTGGCAGAAAGAACACTTTTTCAGCTTTGCATACAAGCCTACTTCCTGTAATTTGTTTAGGATTATTTTGGCATGATGCTCATGCTCCTCTTGGTTCTTGGCAAAGATCAAGATATCATCCAAATAGATCACTATAAATTCATCCAAGTATTCTTGAAAGATATCTTTCATCATATGAAAGAAAACTATTGGAGCATTTGTGTGGCCAAATGGCATGAATACATATTCAAAATGCCCATATCTTGAGTGAAAAGCCTTCTTCCATTCATCATCTTCCTTTATCCTAACAAGATTGTAAATAGAGATCTATCTTGGTGAAGACTTTGGCTTTCCCAACTCATTCAAGGATTTCTAGAATCAAGGAAAGAGGTAAGTGATTTTTTATAGTAATCTTATTGAGTCCTCTATAATCCCCATGCATATAGAGGGATCCATCTTTTTTCTTGAAGAATAGAATTGAAGCACTTGCTTAAGATTTTGAATGATGTACTATGAGTCATTGGCAAGATTCTCATCAATATATATTTCATGAGCTCCACTAATTTGTCATGGGATAGCTTAGAGATGGGGCCAAAGGTAGCTTGACCTCCTTCTTGTAAATCTATTACACAATCATAAATCAAAAAGGATGGATTTTTCTTTGCTTGACACATAAGCACCTTTTCCCCAATGTATATTGGTCAAGAATTCTTTCCTTTATTATTTTGCACTAGCCTTGGTTCAACGTTTCTAGACCTCCAATTGATGTCAAGGTTGACACACAAGCACCTTTGCCCCAATGTATATTGGTCAAGAATTATTTCTTTTATTATTTTGCACTAGCCTTGGTTCAACCTTTCTAGACCTCCAATTGATGTCAAGGTTGTGTAATTCCAACTAAGGTAGCCCAATAACAACAAGATTGTTTGGGAAATGGATGATATTGAAGCCTATGTCTGATATAAGACTCCTTAGGGTAACCTTTATGGCTTGAGTCTCATACTTGGCAAGGGGTCAACCATCAATTACTTCTACATATACTGGCTTTTCTTTCCTTAGAAGTTGTATACCATGTTGCTCTACAAATTTCTCAACT
Organism: Lygodium microphyllum; assembly: GCF_053477565.2. Classification (NCBI taxonomy): domain Eukaryota; kingdom Viridiplantae; phylum Streptophyta; class Polypodiopsida; order Schizaeales; family Lygodiaceae; genus Lygodium; species Lygodium microphyllum. The sequence goes on along the minus strand of NC_141148.1, from coordinate 17,851,850 downwards.
TTAAAGCATGATGTGGCTCCAAAATCTAACAAAACATGTTTGTTTCTCCATCTTCCCTCTAAGTGAATCTTTATTGATAACACAAAGCTAAATGTCATCTCTACAGATAAAATGTCTTCCCTCTAAGTGAATCTTTATTGATAACACAAAGCTAAATGTCATCTCTATAGATAGAATGAGACCTTTTTTTGGGTTTCTTGAATATCTATCCAGCCACATGGTCTCTACTGAGGGTGGGAATCAATGTTTCATAACCATAATGGAGTAATGGTGCCATGAATTCTCATCCTTCCCTTATTAGGATAATATTTAGCTATGTGTCTTGATTGGCTACAATGCATGCATAATCCATTAATGCGCCACCTTTTTTTTTCTTGAGTTGTTAATGGCTTGAACTGTGTCATATCAATTTGCATAGGCTCTACTTTAGATACTTGGCCTTCTTGGGTGGTTGGGTCTTCAAAATTCTTCCTCATTCTTGAATTCAAAGTAGCTCCTTGACACCTTTCTTGTCTTCCCTCAAAAATATGATTGTCACATTCAATAGCATGAGAGATAAATTCACTAAGTGTGTGCACCTTTGGCATGGTGAGCAAAAGATATTTTACGTCATCTTTATCCCCAATGGAATTGACTACTAAAATTATCATCATGCCATGTTAAATCACATGTGAGTTTCCAAAATTCTAATGCATAGACCAAGGTGGGTCTTGACCCTTGACGTAGATTTCTAATATTTGTTTTAGCTACTCTTGCTTTGTCTACTTCTCCAAATGTGGCAAAGGACGCTTGTCTGAAGGGTTTCAAAATTATATGGGAATGGGGATTCCTTCTCAATCAAGGGGCCAAACCAAGAGAGAGCTATACCTGAGAGGAGAGTTCTTATAGGGCCAACCCAACCCGAGAAGCATCATTTTGGTAACAATTTAGTTGCATACATATAAGAATTTGTACCTACTAGAGGAAACCTTTGAATTTTGACCTTATGCCATCAAATTTCTCAAGAGGACTGACCTTTGGTTCTTTCCTATGTTGTCTATAAAGGTTGCCATTATTAGTTGATGGACCTCTGGCTTGATATACACTTATCTCTTGATTTTCTTGAAGTTGTCATTGTAGGTCTTGCACAATTAAGCCCAAATCTTGTAGTTGCTCTGCTTACAGCTTTGCATTACTTTCATGAAGCTCTTGGATTTGTGGTTGGATGTTTTGTAAAGAAGCAACAATGCCTTCCACCATGGACTCCATCAGGACTAGGCAAGATCATGGTAGGAGTGTCTTACCAAACTATTATGAGCACAACAAGTGCTCTTCCAAAGCAAGGAGATTTCTTTCACAACTTACAAGAGAATAACTTGAAAGAGAAAACGATTATAAGCACAGCAAGTGCTCTTCCAAAGCAAGGAGATTCCTCTCACAACTTGCAAGAGAAGAACTTGAAAGAGAAATTGAACTAGAACTTAATTGTGAGATTACTTGATTACAAGAGAACTTGATAACAAGAGGATGCTCACAAGATCATGACTACAAGACAAGAATCAATACGTGACAAGGCTAGAATGAGACAAGAACTAAAAGAGGGCTTACCTTGTAGGAGCCTCACAATTGGTGTTGGCAAGACTAAAGGGCTTGTAGCCCAAGATCTCTATTTATATTAGAATTGAGGAGGTTAAGGAGAGGCTTCTAGATGATGGCATCATTGATTATATAAGCATCATTGACATAAGTGATGTCATAATCAATGTTGATGTAAGTATTGATGCAAGCCTCTTCTGGAACTTTTGAAAGAATTATAAAACCTTCTTGACTCATCTAGTACTTTATTGAATGTTCTACAATTTTTTGGAATCTTCTTGAAACTTCATGGAACCAAGGGCTATACCAACTTGCATAGGAACCAAGGGCTATTCTTGCTTGAGCATTACATTATGATAATATTTCCTATGCCAAAAAGTAACCTTCTAACTTCATTGTCCCACTTACAAACCCTAACAACCCACATATCAATAGAAAGCTCTTGAAGATTAGATTCTAAAAATGCAATGTTTGACCATTTTGGAGTTCATTTCCAAAATTTTCTTATGCCCCCATCTTTTAGAGGAAATATCCCTTACAAGGCAATTTTTGGGCCTCAAATTTCCCCTCATGAGTGTGTCTTTACATGGGTTTTTAGATTCTAATTATGCCTCAAACTTGGATGATTCCAAGTCCAGTATTATAGGTTATACTTTCTTCTTAGGTGATGGAGAAATTTCATGGGCTTCTAAGAAGCAAATTGCTGTCATTCTTTCTTCAATAGATGTTGAATATAAAGCCCGTATAAGTTCAACTTGTAAGACCACTTCGTTGAGAAGATTTCTACTTGAGATTGGATTTTGTGATGGCCCTTATAGGTATATCTATCTCTTGCGATAATACTTCAGCAAATGCTAGTATCTTGAGTTGATAGCTCAAAATCTAACCATCAAAACTATTTGATGTAAAAAGACAAAATGTCTCTCTTAACATGATCTACAACTTGCACATTAGGATTGTCCAAATTGAGCTTAGATATCTTGATATCAAGGCTACATTATGGTTGGCTAGAAAAGTGCAAGAAATCTGAACTGCACCTATCTATCTACTTGGGGAGCTAAATAACTTGAGATACAACAATCATCTCAAGATACAATATAAAGAAGACTTGTTCCTTACATTATGGAATATCTATTTACCAAACATTTTGATGAGATGATATTTGATGTAGCACCATAAATGTGATCTTTAGAACATAGTTTATTGCACTATGCTATTGTATGTAGGAAGCGATAGAATGCTCATGTCAAGCAATAGAAAATAGCGAGAATAGTTTGAATTCAATTCTATAGTGTAGAACTTCAGTCTAGCTTGATATGAGTGTATTCAATCATTCTCCCTTGCCCTAATCATCAATTTGATTAGGATCACTATTATCGTACTTGACATTTAGTCATATATTAGTCAAGTGTGAGTTCTCTATTCATTGCAACTTTAAACATGTTGAGTGATCTCTAAAATAGTACTTGGTTTTCACTAATATTCCATCTCCATTCTCTACTAAACACTCAACTATGTCAAAAGTGATTTTATATCCATAAACACACTTTTGTGTTTGGAAAAGCACTTTTTGTCTATGCAAAAACCACTTTTAAATAGTATTGTTTTCACTATTTTTTTGGTCAATTGAGCCCCATCTCTTCCTCCTACTCCATGTCTCCTTTTCACAAAAGACCCTCAAGGTGAACTACCTCTAGGGTAACTACTCATCAATAAAATCAAGCTTGCTTTCACAAAATATCTAGTTGTGGCTATCCCTCATCAACAAGACACTACAAGACTCCCCAAGCTAGTGAGAATCGTGAGCTTGGACCTTGCTATGCCGATCCCCATCAAAAAGTACCCATCTCAGTATTAGCATACCCTTAGGGTGAACCACCTCAAGGGTGATTTCTCACTCAACTTGGTACTTGAAGAGATCAAAACAATTGCATTTTGTGGTAGACAACTTAAAACAACTCTTATAGATTGTGTCATGCTTGCCTAACAACTAGAAATTAGCCTTTGATTGTGAAAGGCCTTCAAAAGGACCTACAAAGACTATCTTAAGGACACCCTATAGGTGAAGCACCTCAAGGGTGTGTTTTCACCTCTTGGGTGATCATTTGCATTCCCTTGCACATGAAGAAGCATAGATAGACCTCTCTAATCTCTAGAAAGGCATTGTCTAGCTCGTTCAAGGCTTGTAACCCCAAAGAGGCATCAAAACTCATATTTTGACAGGCTTTTTCTCCCACATCTTGCCTCTACATGAAGTGCTTTGAGGGTAGATTGATAGGCTCGAAACCCTTTTTGGAGTACTTTATTTCCCTTGCTTTAAAAACTTAAACAATCTAACTAGCATCAACATTTGCAAGGCCATCATTACCAATTGGATAAGTGAAATTCTATCAATAAAAGTGTCAAATTTCACCGTAAAAAGGCTCCTAGATACCATAAAGATACCCTCAAGGTGAACCACCTTGAGAATAGCCATTTCCAAGCATTGGACTTGTGCTTGGTTCTAAGCATCATCTCTACTTTTGACCAAGATCTTGCAAAGCCTATTGGTCATAAATTCATTCAAAAAGTGCACCTTTAGCAAAAATCACCTTCAAGGAACCACCTTAAGGATAAGTATTCTACCAACTCACCATTAGTTAGGTCTAAAGTACTATGCATTACCTAAACTGGTTGAACACAACCCCCCAACTTCTCAAGTGTTTGCAAAGATACCCTTGACATGAACCAACTCGAGATCCTCACATGGACTCTTTCAAGCCCTTTAAGTAAAGTACCTTTCTTAAGCCTCATTAGAGTAGCTAGAAGGATACATTGCTTCTATCTTGAATCATAAGCTAAGTGCATGGCCCAAAATCCTTTAAAAATCATCAAAAGATCCAAGAAATTACCCTCAACATGAACCACCTTGAGAGTATATTTGTGTAAGAACTCATCTCCTTTGCTTCTTCTTAAGTGTCAGAAGTGGTGCAACAATGGAAGCATAGACAAGTACTGAAATAATTTGTTGAACACAAGATAGAAGAGAAAGAGAATAGAAGAACACCGCAAAAGAAGAGAACTTGGAGATGTGCTCGGGAAACAAAATCCATATACCAAACATGAGGCAGTCATTTACAATAGTGAGTCATTGGCTACATGGCACCAACATCCGTTCCTCTCTCCAACAAGAAGTCCACCTAAAGAATGATGATGACTAAGGAGGAGGAGGAGGAGCCCCACAATAAATAGGCACAAAATAAGCCTAAAATAGTAGTTGCTCGACTAGCAATAAATGTTGGTCAACTGGCATAAAATGCAAAAAACCGCATGAAATGCCAATAATAAAAATGCCTAAAATGACTACAAATGTGCCTAGCCCATCATGCATGCATAGACTCACACATGAGATGACAATCCTACTAACACCCTCTCTCATATCATTAGTGATCTAATACACGATAATGATACAATGATAATGACTCATCACAATCCATGCAACATAGAACCACCAGAGTAGAACCATGGATACGCAAGTATTGGGTGATCAAGCCACCACCAAGGTACATTGGAGAGAACTTCACATTGATGCCAATTGTACCAGCTCTCTTGAAAATAGAGAAGAACCATAACGTGTCTCTGTGTCTGTCATCAATGTCTCGTAGTAGCATAGAAGACCATCCTATCAAAAATGCCTTTGAACTTATGTGACCTTGGAGTCCCCAAACCACCAAAGCATCCCCTCATGTGAGTATAAGACTAGGAGCCAATCCTGCTCTCTATCAAATACCTCGCCCATCAAGAACTTGGATGTCAATCCTAGCTCCAGGATTTGACCCTACCACCAATGTGTCAAGGGCATCCCTCTCTTGAGCCTATGCACATATATACCTATATAGATGAGGCATGGTTGCTACATCTTACCACCCTCTCACACTCCCTCTCTAGCACTCCCTCTCACACCCCCTCTCTAGCACTCCCTTTCACACTCCCTCTCTAGCATTGGAGAGTCATGAGGGATGACTACATCACCTGGACTAAAAAGCAGCAAAGAAAGGGGCCATCAAGCGCTTCCCACAATCTGAAGAAGTAAATTCCTTGTGCACCTTGGACTTCTCCTTAATCGAGGATCAAAGTCAAAGTCTAAGGAAGGTGATGACTCGTGAGAGGAGTCCACATTCCTCTTCTTCTTCTTGTCCTTCCTCTTTCATGACGTTGCTAACTCCTTCAGTCCTTTTGCAAATGGCCCTTCTTACCATAGTGATAACACTAGACCTTCAACTTCTTTTTCCTATCACTCGTCTTTGATGTTGTTAAGGCCTCACTCTATAACCTCCACAATGAGATGGAAACCTCCCTTGTAGATGCAAATATGTCTCATGCTCCAGCAACATTGAGGACATATGTGAGAAGCTCACAGGTGTAGATGATGTCTGTACCTACATAGCATTTGCCACTCCATCAAACTACGTGGGGAGCTTGTAGAGTATTGTTTCCATGAGATGTGCATCTTGAAGGGAAAACTGCATATGTCAAAGCTAGTTCTGTGCGTGTATAACATGGAGCAAAGAGGAGTGAATGATGTCCTTAGACTCAAAATTCATCTATTAAAGTTGTCCACAGGTCACTGCAAGCATGGTGGAAGGTGCCTTGTACAACATCTGAAGCTTTGACCATACTTCTACATATGTCCTATAGGAGATAACCATCAATAGAACCTCTTTAGAAATACACCAAAGCAATGCAGAATATGCATGTGCATCATCTGAATCCCATGTAAGCACAACTTCCTCTTGGTTGTCCTCATCAAAAACTTCAAGGAGTAGAAAAGGCTGCTAAGGACATGGAATAGCTCCACAAACAATATGCCATATCTGCTTTTGCACAAACCAAGCTTTCATCATAGCACTCCATGTAAGATAGTCAGGATCATGTCACTTATCATCAATAGAAGTGCACAAATGAGCCATCTAGAGAGGATAGGAAGAGAAGATAGAGAATAGAAGGTAGACAAAGAGAGAAGACAACCAACCAAACAACACAAACTACAAAAAAATAGAGTTCACATACAATAGTCACAAGGCTGATCACACATAAAAGCAGTTAGAGGATGTTGCCTTGCACACGACCAAGATCAAATCTCAAAACACAAAGATGCTAAGCAAAAATTAGTAGAGTCAATAGCAATACAGGAACCTCTAAGGGGGAGGGAATGGCAATGCACCCTAAAAACAAAATCTAGGAGGGGTACATGGAGGTTGTTTTGCTACATTAAGTGCATAAAATGCACATATAAATGGCAACAAATAAGTCGATTTGCAGCAATAAATTTTCACCTAATACAAGAAGGAGGAGGACTTATAATCAACAAAGAAGCAACACGCTATAGGAGCCTAGATCTTGTAATCTGATACCATGTCAAAGCGGTACAACAATGGAGTCATAGACAAGTGCTAAAATAAACTACTGAATACAAGACAAAAGAGAAAGAAAATAGAAGAACACTACAAAAGAGAACTCAAAGATGTGCTCTAGAAATGGAATCCACATACCAAAGACAAGGCAGTCGCATACAACAGTGAATCACTAGTTGTGTGGGTACTGGGATCAGGCCTTATCTCCTACAAGAAGTCCACCAAAAGAATGATGATGACCGAGAAGGAAAGCAGGAGCCCCACAATAAATAGGTGCAAATTAGGCCTAAAATAGAAGTTGGTCGACCAGTAGTAAATGTTGGTTGACTGGGATAAATTGTCAAAAAACACATGAAATGCCTGCTAAAATACACGGGATCTAGAGCATGGCAGATGTGAAAGCTATGGAGGTTGAAAGAGGAAAAGGAAACTCATGAAGACATTGACCCTCACAAGGAAAATTTGTTACACAAGTGAATTAGGTTCCAAGATTGAGACTTGGACTCATAAACACAATCTTGTGTATTGACAGTGACATGACACTTTACTGGAAAGAAAAGAGTACTATCATTGCTTTTGAAAAAGAGTGCAAGTACAATGCTTTATAGGAAGAGTGGTTGTACTTTCTCTTATTGTGCATATGGGATTCTGGTCCTGAGCCCTCACTGCTCCTTACAAAGGGATTGAAGTAGGTATGATTGCAAATATCTCAACACCCCTTCTCAATCACAACCAAAAGTACAAAGTGTGTAGAGGCTTTAGTGAAAGCAACACGTGAAAAGTGTGGACACACCATAAACATGGCAAAACACCAGAGGCTGTTGCAAAAGAGGCTAAGTGTGGGTACCAAAAACATGATGGACATCCAGAGGCTATAGCAGGGGCCTCACAAAGTGTACAAAGGCTGTAGTACATGGCTAATTGAGGAATTTACAAGTTTATGTTTAAGGCATTAGGGCTAGGAAATGCAAATCTCAAAAAGTATATATGAATAGAAGGACTGATGAGGTTTGTCCTTCTCTTGGTGGTCTTCTTCTTCCTTTGTTATATTTTCTTCTTCTTCTTTGACTACAACTAGATAGGCCTTTTGGGACCTCTTTCTGGCATGACAGAACTTCTCGATGTGTCCGCCCCTTTTGCAAAAGTCATAGAAGAGCTTATCCTTCTTGCCTTTGTACATGTTGCCAACATATAATGCATGTTCATCTCTAGAGGTACTTGGTTCTTCCTTAGTTTTTAGCTTCTTTTCCTCCTCTAGCAGTGATGTCTGGATATCAACAAGTTCAGGATTTGGCATGTTGATTAAAGTTGTTGATACATTATTATATTCAAGAGGCAAACTCTTAAGTAGAACACTGATGCAAACATCTTCTTCCATTTTAATATCGATTCTTGCAAGTTGGGTTAGAAGTCCTTCCATGTAATTTAGAGGCAATTGATGTGCTAGACTTCATTTCAAGACTGAAAAACTCAATCAGGAGACTCTACTTTGATGATTTAGACTGTGCACCGAACAAAGTGTCAAGTCTCTTCCATGTATCCTATGAGGTCTCACAGTTATCCACATGGTGGACATAGCTATCGTCTACCTCCAGTAAAATTTGATCATGGCATGAGCCTTATCATCGTTATTTTACCAAGTGACAGCAAGATCAGCATCACGAGGCTTCTTTTCTTTTCCAGTGGTAATAGCCCAGAGGCCCTTCTTCATCAGGATGAGTTTGATGCGGGTCTGCCAGGTATGAAACCCGACTCCTTTCAAAACGGGCAGTTGGAGAGTCTTTGCCCATGTTAGATTTGTGGGAACAGTAGCAAATCAGCTTCAAACTTATTAGATTTAAGCAGCATAAGAGTTGGTTGAGATGTGTCAAAAGACACGTGTTTAGATCACTAAAATGAGTGTCAATAGACACTATGTTTCTTCCTTGAGTCTTCCAAATCTGCAAAAATCCTTCAAGTTCTTTCAGATCCAAATCTTCCCCTTCTTGATTTGATCCTGGGATCTTCAGATTTGAGTCATAGTGGGTTGTTCCAGGTGGTAGGAGAGAGAAAATGATGAGATTTTTTAGCTTGGTGAAGTTTGGCTATGGAGTCACAGTTAGGGTTTCTAAGGGCAGCCTGGTTTTTCTAACATTGCAGGAGCTACACTTGATCATTTTGAAAACTTTTTTTATGGAAATGTAGCTCTCTTCATGCTTTACCAAAGCCCCATGATGATGGTCATGATTGATGCCTCATTCAAGCGCGCATGGCAGACGATAGCAAGCGACGTAATTTTTATCAGTTTTCCACGTTTTCATCAATGTTGGTCGTAATGTGCATCAATCTTGACATTTTTTGTAATAGAATGGAGTGCCTGATGTTGAGAAAGATTTCCCTAGAAGACATTATGATCAATGGTGGCCTGTAGTGTGAGATCCATAAGCTCCAAGATGCCTAGGTATTTCCTGGCTATGGAGACCATACAACAAAACCTGAGAGAATTGGCAATCCTGAGTAGTGGATGAGGCAATGTCAAGTTCAGAGATGATATAGAGAAGCACCGTAGCGGGGGAACACTTCTCCAGAAGGAAGCTCGGTAAGATTTGGCATGTGGAGTGAGATACAAGAGCTTCAATCTGACAGGGTGCTGCTGGATATGGCAGCCATGAAGGCAAGCTTGAAGGTGGAGATGGAAAGTGAGTTCATAGACTGAGACTTAGCTGAGTAGAGATGGACCAAAGGTAAAGATCTACTAAAAAGAGCTAAGACATGCTCAGTTGAGCTCTGATACCATGTTAAAATACGCGGGACTTAGAGCATGGCAGATGCGGAGGCTATGGAGGTTGAAAGAGGAAAAGGAAACTCATGAAGACATTGACCCTGACAAGGAAAATTTGATACACAAGTGTATTAGGTTCCAAGATTGAGACTTGGACTCATAAACACAATCTTGTGTATTGATAGTGACATGACACCTTACTAGAAAGAAAAGAGTACTATCATTGCTTTTGAAAAAGAGTGCAAGTACAATGCTTTATAGGAATTGAGTGGTGGTACTTTCTCCTACTGTACATATGGGATTTTGGTCATGAGCCCTCACTGCTCCTTACAAAGGGATTGAAGTAGGTGTGATTGCAAATATCTCAACAATGCCCATAATAAAAATGCCTAAATGACTAAAAATGTGCCCATCCCATCAGACATGCATAGACTCACACTTGAGTTGACAATCTTGCTAACATTAAGACCCTTCTACCATGATAGATCATCAAAGAGCTTACTAATAATATTCATTGGCATTAATTGCTCTTAAAAGTGTATATCCCCACCTCAAGCATCCATTTTTTATGTCACCAACCCTCACGGTGGTTCACCTTGAGAATAAGGGTCTTGTTCTTGGACATCTATTGCAAATCCCCAATCACCAAGGAAGCCATGGATTATTTGTAACTATTGATGCCAGGAGGCATATTCCATGGTGGATTCCGTGAGGTTTTGCGGTGGATTCCGTAAAATTTTATTTATTGTCGGGGCTCATACACAAGGTGGATTCCTTCTGCGAAAAGTCGATGGGGACGCCTGTCCTTTTCGGGCATCTTGTTAATTTAATGTGCAAGTGGGTGATTCCATAGCGGGTGATTCCGCAAAATACATATTTAAATTAATAGACGTTTATGAGTTTGGAATGCGCACTCGTAATAAATTAAGGTTATGATTGAGTTCTAACCAATTCATTTATTTTGAAGTTGAAGATTGCTAGGTATTCACTTTTGTCAGTTTAATTTTATTATTTTCTAACAATTGTGAATGCTTCAGTTGATGTGTAGAGCAGGAAGCGGTGGCATTGGAAAGCACTAGGCGATAGCATGTATTCAAGTTATTATCATTTTTTATGGGCGCGCATCTTAGGCGTGGCGCCAATATTTATTTTGACACACTTATTTATTGAAGCGCTTGACATTTGTTTATTATTTTGTATGCACATGGGCACACGATTTAAATATTTGTATTGGACATTGTATTTGGGCACCGCCCGACTCCTTGGGCGCCCAATAGCTTTAATTCTTTAGTGGGACAAAAGCAAACACAAAAGCTAAAGCGTGCTAATTGTAAATTGGGCTATTTTTTTTAGTGTGGAGATGAATAATATATCAAATACATGCTTTGTGGAGCGCTCACACAAGACATGGGGGGAGATTGTACCCAATCAGTCTTTTGCTTCATGTCGTGCAAGTCTTCTCTCTTTTTTTTGTGCAAAAGTAGAGTTCTTTTGTTCTTGGTGACCTTCCGGCGCTCACTACGCACGCATACAACATCCGATCTGTGCACTAGTGGTATCAGAGCGAAGCTAAGATCGAGAGCTTCCAATCGCTTACTATCTTGTGCAAAGGCGGAGCTCCTAGAACGATCGAGATCTACAGTCAGTCTCGTGGAAATCCATCAATACCAGTGTGTTCCTGGCAGTCAAGAACCCCCTGCTACACACTCAGATCGCGAACGACTGACCTCTGCAAAGGCGGAGGACCATGCGGGAAGCTCCTTCATCAAGACATTTTTTATCTCACAAAAGAACAGTAAGAAACTTCATTAATATTAGCTTTAAGCTTAAAGAAAATTTTAGCTTTGCTTAAGCTTAATCAATTTGTCAAATCGTGGCAAGAGGATGTCGTGAGAGAAGGCGGCGTCAATAAACGGCCCTCCTTACACGTTGTTTTAAAAAAACGACTAGTTAAAGCTTGAAGCTTTAAGCCTATTAAGTTCCAACTTACTAAGTCACAAAGGTCAAGATTCAACTCTCTTCCATAGCGACAGTTCCCACCGGACTAAACACGAACCTATCTTCAACTCTCTGGAAGCCCATGTTCACACCTATGGACTAACAGAGCTAGATTCTAGCAAACAATTTGCAACATGCAGTCTACATGCAAGATTATCTTCTTGGAAGATGACCATGATATCAAATTCTGCATCCGCAAAGGAGAAATACTATAAAAAGTCATAAAAGAAAAAAGAGAAATAAGCCTTGTAAACCCGACTTTGAGCTACGCTCATCCTTCTAACAAGATTTCGAGTATGTGAGGTCTTTTGGAATTTTGCAGGATGTCCGATCAAACCATGGAAGATTTTATGGCTGAAGGTGACCTACCCGAACCAACGATGGAGCAAAAATTGGATTTGATTATGATGTAGCTTCAAGAGAAACGAAGAGCACGTCAAACCTTGCAAGCTCAATTGGCCAATCTACAACGATCTACCGCTGACCAAGATGGACCGCAATCTGAAGATCTTATACAACATATGATCGATGCAACACTTGAAGCGCAATCTATTTGGAAAGAAACAAAGTTAAGTAAAAGAAATTTCAAATTTCGTACTTTCAATGGGTCGCGCGATGGAAAACACTATTTAATGGGATCTAAATTCATGATCAAAACTGACCAACAAAGCATTAAACATCTCCTTAGTCAACCACAAATATCTGACCGACACATTAAATGGACTGCTTTTATTCAAAGTTTTCATCCACTCATATAATATCAACCTGGAAAAGAGAATGTTGTTGCTGATGCTTTAAGTAGAAGACTGACTATTCATAATATTTATGTAATATCTTTTGACTCTCTTCTCCCTATGAAAGATACTTATGACCAAGGTCCTACTTTTCTAGCTGATTGGAATAAATTAGTTGCAAATAACTGGATTCCCATTGATTCATTGTCTTACACTGATGGATTTATGTTTTATGAAAAAAGATTATGTATAACTGTTCCATTTCAATTATTTGTTTAGCATGAAATTCATTGTCCCCCATACGAAGGCCATAGAGGAATTATTTCTACTTTACGTACACTGATTGAAGATTTTTATTGGCCACACATGGAATCTGATATATCTAACTTTGTATCTGAATGCTTAATTTGTCAAAGAGTTAAAAGACACCATGGTAAACAATATGATTTATTAATGTCTTTACCAATTCTAGAACGACCATGGGAACATATCTCAATGGATTTTATCACTGGTTTGCCTAACACTAAAGCAAATCATGACATGATTTGAACTATTGTTGATAAGTTTAGCAACAAGCATATCTCATTCCATGCAAGGAAACGTTAATTGCATCTCAAGTTGCTCAATTGTTCTTGAAAATTGTTTTCACTAATCATGGTTTGCCAAAAGTTATTATTTCTGACCGTGATTCTAGATTCTACAATAATTTTTGGATTACTTTGTTTGCTAGTTTAGGAACAAATATTGATTTTTCATCTGCATTTCATCCTGAAACAAATGGGCAAACTGAAGCTACTAACTGTACCATTTTAGATCTTTTGCGTGCATACACAATTTCAAAACCACAAACATGGGATACACATTTACATTTACTTCAGTTTGCATACAATAATACACCACATACAACTACACAGAAAGCACCATTTGAAATTATTTATGGATATAGATTACCTACACATGTTACATCATTGTCAAACAAAGTTCAAGCTGCTGATGATATTGCTAACATGCATACTACTATTTTTTATGAAGTTAAAGATATGATTGCCAAAGCCCAGCAATCATACACAAAACAAGCCAACAAGAAATGAAAAGCTATGAGTTTCAAAGTTGATGATCATGTTTGGTTACAAATTGAAAAGCGAAGATTACAAAGTGTTGACAAACACCCTATTGTAAAGTTAGCCCCTAGATTTAATGGACCTTTCAAGATCATTCACAAAATCAATGACAATGCATTTAAACTAGAATTACCACAACACTGAAAAATCCACAATACTTTTCATATCAGTTTATTACGACCTTTTAAAGGCCAATTACATGTACACTCTGTTTATGAAAACCCTCCTTTACTAGAAGAAAAAACTGAAATCCTTGAGCCTGAAACTATTCTAGATACTGACTTTATGACCACTAGAACTGGCCGTAGATATTCTAAATATTTGGTTAAGTTTAAAAATCATCCTGTTGAAGAGGCCCAATGGATGCACGCTCGAGACCTAAGTGCTTACCCCTCATTGTTGGCTCCACATTGAGCTAATAGCAATTGAGGAAAATTGCTATCCCACCCCGGGGGTATGATGCCAGGAGGCATATTCCACGAGGGATTCCATGAGGTTTTGCAGTGGATTCCGTAAAATTTTATTTATTGACGGGGCTCATACACAAGGTGGATTCCTTGTGCGAAAAGTCGATGGGGATGGCTGTCCTTTTCAAGCATCTTGTTAATTTAATGTGCAAGTGGGTGATTCCATAGCGGGTGATTCCGCAAAATACATAATTAAATTAATAGACGTTTATGAGTTTAGAGTGTGCACTCGTAATAAATTAAGGTTAGGATTGATTTCTAACCAATTTATTTATTTTGTAGCTGAAGACTACTAGGTATTCGCTTTTGTCGATTTAATTTTATTATTTTCTAACAATTATGAATACTTCAGTTGATGTGTAGAGCAGGCAGCGGTGGCATTGAGAAGCACTAGGCGATAGCGTGTATTCAAGTTATTATCATCTTTGATGGGCACACATCTTAGGGGTGGCACCAATATTTATTTTGATGCGCTTATTTATTGAAGTCCTTGATATTTATTTATTATTTTGTATGCGCATGGGTGTACGATTTAAATATTTGTATTGGACATTGTATTTGGGCATCGCCCGACTCCTTGGGCACCCAATAGCTTTAATTCTTTGGTGGGACAAAAGCAAACACAAAAGGCTAAAGCATGCTAATTGTAAATTGGGCTATTTTTTTGAGCTTGGAGATGAATAATATATCAAATACATGCTTTGTGGAGCGCTCACACAAGGCATGGGAGAGATTGTACCCAATTAGTCTTTTGCTTCGTGTCGTGCAAGTCTTATCTCTTGTTTTTTGTGCAAAAGTAGAGTTCCTTTGTTCTTGGGGACCTTTTGGTGCTCACTATGAGCGCATATAGCATCCAATCTGTGCACGAACTATAGAGTTGACCCCTACCTTCTTTAGACCCTTCATATCTCATCTAAAGGGGTCTTCCTTGATCCTTTGGCAATTCTTCACCCTTGATAGAGCCCATGGTGGTTCTCCTCAAGCATGGGATACTGCACCTTGAAGCAATGGTTACTAGAAAAATTCATGCACTCAAAAACTTGCATACCTCTCACCTCAAGTTCTAAGTAGGGTCAAGCTTTTACTCAAAAAAATCAAAAAAAGTATGGTTAAAAAGTGTTCCGTAGGTAAAAACTCAAATTTCCATCTCTAACTTGACTTATAAGGTGAAAAAGGTAGTAAAAGGAACCCATCCCAAGACTCTTGCATTACAATGCAACTAAAGAGGACCTGGATAACTGAGATATCACCTATGAGAATTTAGTGCATTGCTCAACCTTACTTGGAACCTTCATATTTCACTTCGAGTTTTTATCTCAAGCTTATGGTGGTTCTCCTCGAGCTTGTGGTAGTTTACCTTAGGTATTTGTCTTTAAGGAAAATTCTTACACTCAAAAACCTGCATAAGTTTCAACTTTGGACTCAATATATGGTAAAATTTGTCCTTTCAACAATTAGAACAAAGCTATAAAGAAATTCTACATGGACATAATTGCAAAGTTCCAACTCTAACTTGACTTGTAGCATAAATAAGGTAGCATAAGAAGCCCATCCCCCTTAACTCATGTCCTGTAGTTACTACAACTAGGCAAGTTTTTGCTCAATCGGCACACTCGAGTTTCAAAACTCGGCTAGCATTGTAATTATCTTTAATCCATCATTTCCTCAAAGGTAGTTTTGGTTCCATCTTGAGGAATATTTCCCTCCATTCCTCCAATATCTGACCCACCTGAAAGTACCTTGTGTGCTCGAAAGACCTAACCTAGTCTACATCTTAAACGCTACTTGTCTCTATAGTTTTTCACATTTCTTTGTCTAAAGTGAAACTCAATTTAAACATCAATACTTTATGCTAAAAGTGTTCTTTTCCTTGATCCAAGCTCATAGTTAGCTAATATGGTCAACTAGTGCAAGCCTTGCATAGGTTAGACATTCGTATCTGAACATATTAAGGAGCCAACCCCAAGGAAAAATCTACTCTATTTAGTCCAAGACATAGCTAGTTGGTTTATGAAGGTAAGATGTAAACCTCAAGGCTGTCTAGATTGTCGTGTCAAACTTAGCATCCCACAACCCATGCATTGATATCACACGAAAATCACACCCAATCTAGAAGGTCGAGACCTAGAATCTAGAGATGCATCCACTAGAGTTGCAGGAAGGTCTTAATTAGATCAAGTAAGATAAGACAAATTGAGCTAGCAATCCAAGACTATGACTAAGGTCCTAGGCTAACAAACTACTAGTTTTATGCTTACCAAAAGAGTTGAAGCACAAGGAAGAAAAACCTGAGCTCAAAGAAGATTGAATGATGGATGTAACTTAGGAGTGGTCTACGTGCTTGGATAGTGGAACCATTGTATCACCATCAAATTCCCAAGGACCTCTAGCTTATGTTCTAGTTTTAGCCATCCTAACCTAAATCCAAAGGCAATTCTATCCACAAGATCATCCAATGGATATAACAATTACTTGACCCTGAGAATGAGAGACTCAATTGACCCATGAACCCTCCAAAAGTAGGGGTGTAGACCTTCATGGACTTCATCACCAATGGATTATCCAAAGAAAAAAAGAAAGTCCTAATAGCCTTTTAATAGGTGCATAAAAAAGACACATGCAAATTTGATTAGCCAATATTAGCCCTGTTACAAAACTTAGAAGCCTGCAAAAATCTTACCCTCAAGACCATAGGTCCCATGTTGAAGTCAAATAAGGACATTATTTGGGAAAAGAAACAAAAGTTGGATGGAATCCTAAAGCTTGTAAGTAACAATAGAGGAGTAGGCAATTCCACAAATGTAGTGTGATCTTATTCAATGACAACACTTTGATGTCATCTCAACTCGAAGGGTCTAGTACATATAAATCATGTGATCAAGGCCTAATTTAAAAAACCCTTCTCCTTGGAATTTTCATGAATAAAGCATATTCTTTTTCTATTCAACCTACGAGTGCACTATAAGTCTATGAGCCAAACATCTTGATATCAAAAGACAAGAAGACTCAAGCCTTTAGACTAAATTTATGTGAGAAGGGAAAGACTTACTTCACAAGTATTGACGCAACTAAAAAGCCATGTTTTTCACCTTAAAATACTTGTCCTTTGCCACAATTCTAGCTTTGTAGCAATCAACACTACCAACTTGTAGATCTTTAACTTGTAAACCCACATGGTTTCAATGGTGTCCTTGCCAAAAGTAAATCACATAAGAACCAAATATTATTTTTTACAACAGCATCATACTCAAATCGCATACACTAGGCATGTAGTTTTCAAATTTTATACCCATTCAACAGACGCATGCTCATCCTCATAACACATATTAGAAATAACCAATGCATAACAGGAGCTATGAGAGTTCAAATGAGTAGGACTAGCCAATTGTACATTATTGGCACAAAATGTTTGCACCAACCATTTTAGTATAATCCTAGACTACTCAATCTCCGATCTCATCAAGAAGTGCATCATTCACATTTCTATCAAAAATAGGTTCATGTGTGTTATCATGAGAAACTTGTATATGTTGAAAACTACTTCATTTGGCACTACACATGGCTTCACACCACTAAAAAGAGGTAATAAGGTATCACAAATATCTTGTGAGCACACATTAATATCCTTTGTATATAAAAGTAAACATTAAATAACATCTTTCATAAAGACAATATCACTGATGACCAAGATATGCTTACTTTGTGCATGGTACAACTTATAGCCTTTACTTTCATTATAATACCCAACAAATATCCATATATAGCCTTGTCATTCAACTTCTTGCATTATTTCACTAGTACCAATACATGAGCTAAGCAACTAAAAGCATGCAAGTGAGCCACATATGGCTTTTTGCCATGCCAAGCCTCATATGGAGTGATAGACTATAAAGCCTTAGTGGACACACGTTAAGTACATAGGCTACACATAAAATATCCTTAAGTGAGAAACAATGTGGCAAAGCTTTACTCTTGAATCATACATTGTGTCATCTCCATGAGTGATCTCTTTTTCTCTCAATTGCATCATTTTGATGTGGTATATACATCAAAATATATATGTGTTTTATCCCATGTTTAGCCATATATGCATTAAATTCCTAGACATATATTCCCCTCCTCAATCTAAATAGAGATTGTATACTTTACATTCTGACAAATTTTCAACTACACTAATAAACTTCTTGAAGTGCAAAAACACTTCAAACTTAGCTTTTAAACCATATACCGATGCATTCCTAGGGTAGCTATCAATGAAAGTCACAAAGTACAAATAGTTGTTAAAAGAGGGTGTTTGCATAATACCATAAGCATCACTATATAATACAAGCAATGGTTTACGAATAACTCTCACTAAACTATCTTTTGAAAATGATGCATGTTGCATTTTACGCAGTATTACTGTGTGCAAGCTTTAGTTTTGAACCATCTTTTAGTAATGAAGCTACATGTTACCCAATATGTAGCCTTTACAAATGTGTTTTCCAAGTACCTCAAGAGTTGGAAATGAATATACCATATCATATTTCTACAAGTGTCATAACCTAGCAAAATTTTGATGATCAAAATGTGCATGCCAAAGTTTTACATTTGAAACTACTTTCAAATTTGCAGCTAGATATGTGATGTATTCCATACATTTTCCATAGTTATTGAGCTTATACATCCCACAACATAGTGAACCATATGCAATAATTATATCACCATGATAGAGATCATAATTGTATATTTGTCTCATCAATAAACTTCACAATCAAGCCAATCTTAATAATGCAAAAATTGATAGTAAATTCTTCTTGATCTCCGGTATATACAAAGCATACCCATTAATACCATTTAACACAATTTTATCAACTCTTTTAACAAGATAAGAGAAGTTATTTGGCACATATTACAATATCGCTCTAAGGGCCAAGCTCAATAGAAGTGAGTAGACTACATAGAGAATAATATCCTTCGTGGCACCATTGGCAAAAGTACCACATATTTGAATACACAACAAACATGAAAGAATCATGTAAAGAAGGGTCATAACTACATCATACACTAAATGTACCCTTCGTATTTCACATAACATTTGGAGATTCTAGCTTAAAAGGAGAGACATCTACAACAACTATACTAGACTCTTTCTTCTTTAGCCTCTTTCACAACCAATTTAAAATAGTCCTTAATGACATTAACTTTTGCATTACAATACATACAAAACGTACGGCTCTCTTTTTTCTTCATGTCCTTATCTGCCTTCTTTGTTTGAATCACATTTGTAGATTTTTATGTACTTGTAGAAAAGGAAGCTTTTTCTTTGCCTTTCTAACTAGCCACAAAACCTTGATGTGCAAGACACATGTGGACATGTTTTACCTAGATTATTCTTCTTGCCGTAAAATAGAAACCAATTCATCAAATAACAAAGCATGGAGATTACCTTTCATCATCAAATGAAGAGTAGATGCAAAACTCTGATAAGAATCGGGAAGAGCATTGAGCACAGTCTTTGCAAAAGTGAACTGTCTAGCAAAATCTCATTTGCAATAATCGATTACTCCTTTTAAAAATTTTATCTTTGTGAAAAAACTATCCATGGAGTCACCTTCATTCATACATTTAGTCTCTAATTACTTACACAAGTAACCGACATGTGCCTCATTTCTTTATTGATACAAACATGCAAGACTATACCAAGCATCCTTAGATATCTTACATGAGCGAATATGTGGAATCATGTATGTCTAATAGACAATGCTATCAAAGCATAAGTGTTTGCATCTTTGCCATCCCATTGAGTTTGATTAGGAGTATGTGGTGGTCATGCTCTAGCATTACCTAGAGAACGATTTGAACTTGCAATATCCTCAATAGTATCAGTTTCTATTGTTTCTGCAACACTACCTGCTTCTAAAACACCACCACGACATCTTTAATCTCATGTGCAATGTTCTAAAGCCCCTTTGCAACCAATACATGATATATCATATAAGTCTATAGTGGAGAGTTAGTTCCATCCAACTTGTCCCCACCACCCAACATACACTAAAGCCCCTTTGCGACCAATACTTCATGTATCATATAAGTCTACAATGGATGGTTGGTTCCATCCAACTTGTCCTTCTCAACAACAAACATACAAAAAACATCATTGTTGCTAGCCATAGCCATTAACTATACTTGATGCAAGAGTTGCACATATAGAGGAAAATATACACAGAACCAATGTGTGCTATGTAGCACAATATACATGAGACCATAAGGATTCTTACCTATAGAATTGACTACTATTGAAGGACAAAATAAATCCCAATAAAAATTCTAATAACACCAAGCCATTAGGGATCCTTGCAATACTTGACATGTGATACCAATCATCAAATCTAGTCATAATCTGAGAAAATTGTGGAGAATATTGACGACTCTACCCAAGAGGTCAAAGCCTGCTATGATGTCACTTATTGGATTTAGGATTGCAAAAATGCACATGCATAGCTTGGAGAAGAAGCTTGAGAGACCACAACTCAAAGTGTATTGAGAGATATCAATACTAAAGATTTACAAGACTAAGTATACCCTAAAAGTGAATAGGCATTTGTACAAGGCCAAGGAAAAAAACCTCCTAAAGAGGGAAAAAATTTTCCCTATTGTCCTAAGTATGTTCACACACATCACTACTAAAATATGGGATTAAAAGCAAAGAAAAAACTCCACTATTAAAAATAATAGTTGCTTAATAAAGTAGGTATTAAAAATAGCAAGTGAATTTTAAAAAGGTTTGAAATTTATTAGATCACCGTAAACTACCAAAAGTGCCACTTTCAAAAGCTATCAATAATAGTAATCACTAAAAATGGTAATTACTAAAAATAGGGTCTAAGGTTTAGGGTGCCAAAAATAGATAAAGATGACCAAGACGATAGCAAAAACTAGCAATATAAATTTTTTCAAGCTTTGGCATTACTAAAGATAGAGTTCTACGATTCATTTCCATGCTCTATGAACTCTAGAAATAATTTTTAAGTGTCCTATAGCATGCAAAAAAGATTTAATGTAAAATTACCCAAAAAAATCTTATGAAAACTTTATGAATTTGTGAATAAATCTATTATTGCACCTATAAACTAAATTTAAATTATATAGCACTTTTTCCACTACAATATACATACAAGTATAAAGCGTGGAGGTGACTAGGTTACTATGTTGTGTAGAAAGAATAAACCATGTCATATGTGCAAGTGGAGTTCACAATTAGGCAAGTAAAGTTTGTTGCAAGGAGATCGAAAACATATTATTTCAATTCTACCCTTGTAGGGCCATCAATAATAGTTATAGCATCCGTCAATTTCATTATGCTATACAACATGATGTATGTCTAACATGGCCTACAATGGACGTACTAAAAGAAGCTTCCCTACCTTATCTATGAAAGGCCTTTACAATAACTCT
The DNA here is from genome assembly GCF_053477565.2 of Lygodium microphyllum. Classification (NCBI taxonomy): domain Eukaryota; kingdom Viridiplantae; phylum Streptophyta; class Polypodiopsida; order Schizaeales; family Lygodiaceae; genus Lygodium; species Lygodium microphyllum. Next base: position 17,830,364 of record NC_141148.1, on the reverse strand, counting down.
ATATAGATGTGTATACACTATTAAGACCACCAACGATAGGTTTGTTACAATTCACATCGAAGTCTTGGCATATGGATTCCCAATGTCTACACACACATGTACGACATAATATTCTAGCAATTACCATTTTATGTAGTCGATATTGTATACTAAAATGGAGAGTGGCAAGATGGAATTTGAGATTAAATATGTGCTGGAAAAGTCAATAGTTTTGCATCACAATCAACCAATTTGAAAGAGGAATTGATTATAATTTACAAATTCATGTTATCTTTAAATTATCTAGATGCACGTGGGTAAAACAACAACAACTAGCGGCAAAACCAAAACATAATTCCCAAGAATGGAAAAGTAAGACAAATCTCACAAACCTAGTATCATGGATAATAAAGTACAACTACACATACCCAAAGATAGATCAGGTGGATCTAAGTGTCTTCACATCACCACCACAGTATATGCTTCAAAACCCCATGGGGGATTGATAACATGAACAAATACAAGGGATATGGTAGATCAAATGAGAAAGAGAAATATGATTGAAGCTTTGAGAAAAGCTTCAAACTTCACTTGGGGGAGGGCCTTCATGTGTAGATCTACGAGTGTGCTTGGTACAAGCATAGAATATTGCAACTATCAAAGCACTTTGACTATCAATGTAGATAGCAATACCAACAAATGACTTATCTACACCTAATTCAACAAGAGTCATTTGAACCTCACTCTTAAAGACTCAACCAAGATGTACATGAAGTACTAAGGTGAAAAAAATCTTGGTAATCAAAATCACAAAAAGAAGGTAGCCTTATATTAACAACATATTGATGTAGTAAAGCATAAATCTATGTGCCCGAGTAATGAAAGATCTACTTCACAACTTACCACAAGTTAGACCGACTATCATAACATTACTCATATGTGACAATGCAAACTACATATTGCACCTAGTCAAACAACTATTAAGAAGATACCCAATAGCCTACTGATATCAAAACATATCAACAAGACCACTTGGACCTTGAAGACTAAGACATAAACCAAGTGTTGCATGCAATATGCATGTCGTTAAAACCAAACATTTTCAATAAATTGTTTAATGTATTTTTGCACATTATGATAACATCATGTTGCAACATAAAATAAATGGTTACATGGTAGTGCAATCCCAAGTTACCATCTCAAAAATTAGCTTTGAGAATCGAATTACTTGGCTTGCCCAACCCAATCAATAACAAATCGTCCACATATAAATTGATAAACATAGAGCCTTCTATGTCTCCTGACATAGAGATATACACGAACTCTTGCAAAAGCCACAAGTCAATGCATACAATCATATTGCAATAATATACTCAGTATGCCTACTTTAGACTATAAAAATCGTGTCCCAAATTACATATCTTTTGACTTGTATCACCTAACAACAACTACAAGATTATGAGACATTATCCATACAATCTTACTTGGTGGATACTTATTTGCCATGCAATTAGCCCACCTACTAGCCTCCGTCTAGAAATAGTGATGCAAAGTCTACACTTCTTTCATGCTTTGCAACATATCCATAAGCATATTTTTCCTCTTGTCTACTCCATCTTCTCAATGGAGTGAAAAGCACTACACAACATTGTTTGATACTTATTTCAACCATAAATCCATGAAGCTCTTTGGATATGTATATCCCACAATCTATATGCGATACACTAAGTGCAGCCTATTTCTCAACCACCATAGATAATACCTACTTAAGAGGATGGGCATGACGATCTAATGTAGTCATTAATGACTCAAAAATACAAGTACACATCAATCAAAGGTGTCCTCCTAGGACCACTATGTATACATAATCTCTTTACTACATTATTTGAAACATCCTTGAGGAGGAAAATTCGCTACATTTTTCCAAGAATATAACCCTCACATACATGGTATGCTTGAGCATGTGAATGTGGCCAACTAGACACCATATTTTTCCTAACAAGACAAGGGAACCATAATTCAACTATCCAAAACATACATTCCACAATTTACCATCTACAAAATTGGCAATAACGAGAGCCCATACATACTACTTCTCATAAAAGTCCATCATATATATTTGTCATCTACATAAATAACAATAAAACTAACTCTATAGTTGTAAACACTATTAGTAAGTTCCTTTTTATACTCAATACATAATACAACAATTGTACTACTATGATTTTCTTATTTTTGGCACATTGAACCAATCCCTTTGGATAAGCATTACAAAAGAGCAAGACAAGCAAATTATAAATAAGCCCACTAATTAAATGCAAAATGTTTGCGATCAAAAACTCCAATACACAAGTCATGCACAAAAGAATTATAACTATATAGTATAGGAAATCAAAGTATTCTTACACATAATATGCAAAATTCTCTTACTAACGTACTCTTTCTTCTTCTTTTCCTTGGCCCAAAACTTTACGTGGGCCAATGATGATGTAACCTCCAAAAATTTGCAATAGGAATAGAAAGTTCTTCTAACATATTTACAATTATTACCAAACTTATCAACCTTGAGATATGAGCCACTAGCAAAAGAGCCTTCCATTGCTTGTAAACAAACTACTTCAAATACCTAATCAACTATGTGCATGAAAGTCAAAGCTTGTCTAGATTATTTTTACAACTATACTAAAAGTCAAACTTGCAGGCATTTAAAAACTTTAGTTACTAGAGTCTTGTAGAACATTTAGAACATTGGTAACCAAAGTGACATCTAAAGTGATTTCAACTAGAATATGTGGCTAGTTTGAAGATCAATGATTTTTATGAGAATCCATCCATTGAATCACCCTCAGTCATATGCACAGAATCCAACCATTAACATAAACAAGCTACTCATGCCTCAATGGATACCTTACAAAGATTAGTAATCACCCTCAGTCATATGCACAGAATCCAACCATTAACATAAACAAGCTACTCATGTCTCAATGGATACCTTACAAAGATTAGTAATCACCCTCAGTCATATGCACAGAATCCAACCATTAACATAAACAAGCTACTCATGCCTCAATGGATACCTTACAAAGATTAGTAAGTGCATCCCAAGCCTTGCTTGTGCTCAATAGGCACCATACAAAGATTAGCAAGTGCATCCAAAGCCTCGCTGCTAGTTTTACACAAGCTAATATGAAAAGAATTTTGTCTTCTTATCAACAAGTTCAATAATGCATGAGACAATACGGTACAAGCTTTGCATGAGCAAATAGGAAATATAGTTGCTTTTGTTATGAATAGAGTTAGTAACGCATGAGTATGTGCCTCATTTGCATCCCATTAGACTATTCTTCAATTGGGGGCAATTGTTGTAGATATCACTTTGCCAACAAAAAGACCTACCTCATCCTTCCTTGTGCATTCAAAGGCAACTACAACAGACTCAATTGTTGCAAGGGTAGCCTCAACCTCCATTGTGCTTTAAAGGCAATTGCATGTGACTCATCACTTTCCAATACTTACAATACCATAGAGCAACCCTTTAGCAACTAGCAATTGCATGTTACTCATCACCACCATGCATAATTGGCCCCATCGTTGAAAATATTATTACTTTCAGTCATCTTCATTTGTAGGATGCACCACCAAATTACTCATGCTACAACTAGAGGGTATCCCCATAACAAGCAACTGCCTAATTGTATCTATTATGCATGTATGGTGGAATTTCTTTGAAATGAAGCACAGTACAAACAAGATCGCATTGTCAATATTTAGAGCAGTGTATTAAAGATTGAGACTAAGGTTATGGTGTAGGGGTTGGCCACAATGCAAGAGAACGCCCAAAAAAAGTGAATAGCAGTTACTGCAAGATTGTACAAACCACCTGATATTTGCTTGCAAAGCTCAACATGTGCCCAAAGCATACTTTTTGTAAAAGCAAACTGTAAGATCTCAATCTATTCGACAGGTTACACCTCAACAAGACCTAAGATCACCCTAAATCATACAACAATCTGAAGTTTATATATATGGAGGCAGCTTGTAAAGAGGATGGAATGGAGGTCCGGAGATCAATTGTTGGAAACAATGGTAAGAAGGTAAAGCAAGAACACGAGTACCAACAAGGAGCAAGACTAAGCTCGTAGCTGTTTTGTGAACCGAGAAACTTTCTGATGTTATGCCTACCACAAGCAAGAAGCTCCCTAATCCTACTTCCAATATGCAGCTATGTTGTGCATCTTCCATATCTTCTAGAAAAATCTACCATGTATATGATGTGGTCAATGTTACTCCGAAAGTGAATACTCATCAAGCCTACATGCAAGCTAGGCTCCTCTTAATGCTCATTGTTCCCTTCCAAGTTGGTGTATGGTGTGGAGAAAACTACGTGACCTCCCAACTGAGCTGCAGGGGACTAACATAGTATTGTTATAACAAGGACAATTTAATGCAGGAACACATTGGCAAAGCAAATGCACACTTGCATTTGTTTCCAATTCACAACTTCATGATTGAAATATTCATATTTCATCCAATGCTGTTGAGGCTTCACTTGTCATGTTGGCGAAAACTATCATACATTTACTAAATTTCTTTTGTGCAACACAGGCAGTTTGCTGCTATACTGCCAGTAAAACATGATGAATGCTCAATGCTGATCGTCCACGTTCATATGAAAATTAAGGATCTAAGAAAGCAACAGAAAACAAACACCCACAACTACAACCAGGAACTCTCTGTGACCAGATTACACCCAAATCATCAAAAGGAAGACAAAAACAGCATGCACATTCAGACAGACTAGGAATACTTGATTTAATAATATGTAAGACCAGCCAAACTGTCTAACATGAGCTTTTGAATTGCTAAATCTGAAACACTCTCTTCTTTTTGAGTCTCAAATGCTTAGCATCTGAGCAACTCTCTTTAAAAAACAAGCCTAGTTTCATAAAGCTCAATCACTGAGAAGTTCCAATAGGGTAGGATACGAGGGAAAATATACACACCATTGTTATGGGTTTGAATTACTACCTGGAACGGCCTTGACATATTAGATCCTGCATAACCTCAGATACCCCAATGACACACTAAACATTTCAGCTGCCATAGGGCACAAAGCAAGAACTTCAAAGCTTCACATGACAAGAAGATTTGTGCAAGTCATTGGTCCATTAAACCCATATCAACCTCAGTAGACATACAGTGGAACACCAGTGTATCCTGCATCTGCTTTGTACTTCTCATAAAGTTCCTGGAGGGCAAAGATAAAGCTTGATTGCACTTCAGAAACCTGAAATACAAATAAGACAAATGAACGTCAAGCATATCATGTGGCTATCATATCAGCCCTTAGCATTGGAGCTTGTGAATATTGACCTCTTCAGCAGATGGCCTTGGATTTTTCTTCACTTCAATGGGCTTCCCAACAATAACGTGCATTGGACGACGAAAAGGAATAGGGGACCTGCACAATTGATATCATCATATACTAATGACAGTTTCATACTACTGTATAAACTAATAATAGTAGGTCACTGGAACAGGCCAATGAGGGAGCTGATATTAAGCACATCATACCCAAACATGCCCCAAAACACAAGTGGTGCAAAGCGAAGCAGACGACAGATCTGATTGTATACCCTGCCCTTGGGTTTCCACCACTTGTAAACATGGGTCTGTAAGAGAAACAGTCGAGTCATTCGGAGGTAAACTCAAACATACTGACAATGTTCCAAAAAGATTACCTGCCCAAATACAAAACAAGGCACTAAAGGCGCTCCTGTCTCAATTGCTACACGTATGAAACTAACTCTCTGCTTCAGATAAACTACCTGCACAAACAAACCAATTTAAGTTGGTCAGCACGCTTTCTAGAGAAGAACATGCCCATAGCAATTCTCAAAGCCAACACAATTCCAAGCCTGAGAAAGAGCTACTTTGAGAGTACCTCACGGTCATGTTCCATAAAGAGCATCTCTCTAACACCTCCAGGAATCAGAGCACAGCTACAACCATCCTTTAAAAAATCAGTCAGAACCTTTCTTGAGGCAGACACTAGTCCCAACCAAGTCCAAATGTGCCTTAAAATAGGAGTCCTGAAAACCTGAGAAAAAGCCACCACAATTGCACATGTGATCAGATGTAGAAAAGATGACCACAACAATTCTCAGGCAAATTGTATTCTAAACTGACAGTTAAGAAATATATTCAGCCATGCTGAAGCTTTCAAGTCCTGGCTATTCTCTGAGTCTGTTTGAAGCTTACCGCACTGCTTGCCAGACACTTTATTCTTTGTAATGGCAAATTTCCCGTCTGATGGCACAGAGCCACAACGCCCATTGGTATAACAGAATGAGGCTCTACAGCAAAAACTGCTACAAACCAAATCCACACGTTACTAAAAATATATTTATTTAGCTTAAAGTTTTGCAAGTTTCCAAAACATTGTGTTCAAGCATGTGCAGAATGCAGATATTTCCAACCACATGGAAAAAGGAGATCATTTCACACAACATTATATGCAGAGGTAACTTCACATTTCAATTACAGCAAGCCTAGAGCACCAAGCACTTTGCCTAACTTTCTAGACCATCACTAGAATTGGAAGATTTCTCATGGCCAGTTACTCACTGATGCTATTCTCTAGATTTTAGACTCAGAACCAAAGTTTTCAAGAAAACTAGGCTAAGGTCCATTAAATCAGCTTAAAGTGGCTATATATATACATGTTCCACATTGGCAACACATGGAGTATTAAGCAAGGCAAAAGCAAATGGACCAAACATGTCTCATACATTCACATCATCATTTTTACATACAATTTTCCATAATCTGCAAGTATGGAAAAGGTTCCACTGGCTACCATAGATGGCCCTGAATTTTTTTCATTGTTGAAGGAACAAGTTGTAGTTGTAGGCAATCAATCAACAGGTTTGACACCTTGGGCATTCCAAAAATACAAGTTAAACAAAAAAAATAGATACCTAAGGTTTACAAGGAAAATTCTAATCTAGTCAATGCTGTAAATGAATGATAGAATATATAGAATGCTCAAAGGCAAAGCAAGTGGATTAGTCGAAATGTGATGTCCACCGGAAATGAATGCCGAGGTTTGTAACCACCATTCAGAGCTCAGATGATGCTAAAAGTGGCAACACACTGGAAACCAAAATGCAATAGTCTGGAGGGCTAAAACCGGTAAATGCAGCAGTGTAACAAACCAAATATGGCATCAGCTGATCATCAGCAATAGTAGGAGACTGGGCGACAGCTGCTGGAGGTAAAGAAGATGATGACATGGGGCCTGCACTGCAGTAAACACAAGTTGCAGCAACCTCTATAAGTGGCTGATCAACAATGCGGCCTGCCTAGTCTGCAAACACAGCTGTCTGAGAGCTTTAGGTTGTTTCCTGGCAGCAAGAAGCAAAAGGCAGCAGCAATGGGCAGGCCACCAAGGGTTAGAAGGTGAGTGACAACCATGGGTGGCTGTACAGGCACTACAAGAGGGCTGAAGGCTAGAAACAGGGTGCTAACAGCTGGAAAGGACATGGAAAACTGATGCAACCTACAAAAAAGGGATGAACATGATGGCTGGGAAGCCTCTACTTATCGATGTGGATCCTCCCAAAATTAAGGTTTTGGCTTATGGGACAAAAAACTTTGGTAATCTTTGAGCTTTGGGGCTGTTTCAATGAGCTAATGAAGACTAAATGTGTAATGCATTTTTTTAAAGCTTAACACTCTCTTGGCCCTTTCCTCTTCATAAGGGATACAAACAAAGCCCACTACATGCAAGTAAATGCATTGCATCCCAAACAGTCAATGCAAAACCCTCAAGTTCATCAAAGCTTCCCTAAAACAACATCATCATGGACCAAGGTTTCTTGGCCATCCAATGTATGCGCTCATATAGATGAGTCCCATATTGCCTTCTCCATTGGCTGATCAAAGAACCTTTAAGATTGCTGAGCCAATCTTAATAATCATTCTTGCACTCTACCACCACAAAAGTCCACACACTGCACTTGGCTTATACGCTCAATATTGCACTAAAGCAACTAGAAATTCTAGGGCAATGCAATAGCAAGTTTATTGACACTTGGATGAGAGAGGTAGACAATGAATTTGTCTTCGGTATGGCAAACAAAAGTTTATGAAATGGAGCAGCTCTATTGTGGATCGTAATTGAAAAGCAACAACAGGGATTCTTTTCAAATAAAAGATACTAAGGACTTTTTCACCCAATGCGCTAGGTTATTGTTCATGAATTTATTTCCTCTCTGAGATTGACTTTGTTTCAAAGATTGCAATAGCTACCATTGCAGTTGATGTGGAGACATTACAAGTTACTATAACAAATATCCAAGTTCACAAGAAAAGGCAACAATTGTTGAGCAACTCAAATTAAAGGCCTCAATTACAAAAAAATTATCATATGTTTTGACCTAGTTACCACCTCAAAGATAGGCCCAAAGACTTACTAAAGAAAAAGAAAATTTTTTAAAAACTTTAATAGTAGGACAATTGCGCAAAAATCTCCTATAAAAGGATATGTTGAGGGCATTACCATGTGGAGATGTGCTAGGGTTTGCAAAAGAAAACACTAAGTGTACAACAACTGAAACACACAGAAATCAAACACAAATGCAAAAATGCAAAACACAAAACACAAAACGCAAACCACAAACAAAGAAGAAAGAAGAAAACGAAATCTGAAGTGAAAGGATGAATGCTATTAATGAAGAAAAGAGTGTACAAGATGCTCAAAGGTCGAGCTGTCCAACAGGCAATCACTATCATGGAAGCGGGCTAGGGGAGCAATCGAAGTGTGACATCCATTGGAGATAGATCCGGAGTGGTATAATCACCAACCGATGCTAAGATGAGGCTGAAAGTGAAAGGGCAGAAAGCTGGAAACCAAAACCTAGCAGTCTCTAGAGCTGGATCTAGTAAACGCAGCAATGTAACCGCCTGAAGATGATGGTAGCTGATCACCAACAGCAAGCTGGAGCTAGGCGACAGCTGTAGGACTAAGGTCTGATGCAGAGCACCCTGCTGATACAGAAAATGCAGGCTGTAAGGACAGCAGCAGGCAATAACTGATGATGTCAATAGTGTGCAGCAAACGCAGCCTAAAAGAGGGCACCAAATGGCTACGACAGCTGGTATCAAGCATCAAGTGTTGGAGAGGACAGGGCAGCAAGAGAGCTGATGGTGTGGACTTGCAAAACGAGGGATGAACAGAGTGGCTGGGCAGCCCCCTGTTTATAGATGTGGATCCTTCCAAAGTTTGGGTGTTTTGCTTTTGCAACATAGAAACTTTGGTAATATTTGAGTTTTGGAACTGTTTTAAAGAGCTAATGAAGTTTTAATGTGTAAAGCATCTTTTTAGCTTGACATACCACTCATCCTTCTTGCTTTTTGCCATCACCTTGATTGTAATTCCAGCCTACCAACTCACCATCACTGCTTATCCACTGCCATCACCATCATCATCTTGCTGTACTCTGCCACATCTGCATCAAATCTAGATACATCAGCAACATCCTCCTCCACCTAGAAACCGGATCTGTTGCAGACAACTCATCCTCCAGCTGGGTGACACATCAGGCTGCTGTTATGGCATGATTACTGCTTTGTTTGCTGCTGGTGTCACTGTCCCTGTGCCAAAGCCAACCCCACCCCACCAAACCAACATCCTGCAGGCTTGAAGGGAGTGGTATCCTAAGTCACCTTCAAGGACTGAAAGGAAAGATGAACACCATTTATATCTATATCTATCTCTTTATTTATTTATTCATTCATTCATTCATTTATATTTATATATTCAACATCTTGACCAAAGTCTAGATCTCGAATAAGGGGAAAAGTCATCTATCTACTTGAGACTCAATCGATATACCAAAAGTGTAGAAGAACTCTTTTGATGAACATCTCATATTTTTGTATTCCGCATCAATCTCACGAGGATCTTTCTGTAAGTAGTTACGGAATCGTCTTGCCACACCTATCATACAAGTTAAAAAAAAGAAAGAAAATTAGCCAAGCACATACTAGGAATTATCTTGCCCCATCTATCACATACTAGGGAAAAAAAGGCACCAAAAGGAACATATGGCAGGTTTACTCAACCACGGATGTCCACAAGCCCCTCTTGCATCCTCAAAGACCCAACAAAACGAGAGCTTAGTCTACATCTTCCAAAAACTTCCCACTCTTCCATGCAACCATGCTATTGACTTTCAAGTGGATCATGGACAATGGAGCTACTCATCGCATGTCTCCCCTTTCTCCCATTGGACACAATTGGAGTGTCCATTGTGGTCTCCACTCGTTGGCCAAGATTCAAAGTCTTGGGATAGTTCAATTTGGCACTGATAAAAACTTGAATCTAGCTTTTGTAGGTAGACAATGTCTATTTTGTCCCCCGATTACTAAATAGAAGTGGGAAATACTCGAAGATCTTATTGAGCTAAAACACGCTTTACAACTGATTAGCACTTTTAAACAGCCCCAAAACATTCGAAGTCTTGGGATAGTTCAATTTGGCACTGATAAAAACTTGAATCTAGCTTTTGTAGGTAGACAATGTCTATTTTGTCCCCCGATTACTACATAGAAGTGGGAAATACTCGAAGATCTTATTGAGCTAAAACACGCTTTACAACTGATTAGCACTTTTAAACAGCCCCAAAACACGTTTAATTAATGAAAAATGTAAAAATGGTGTGCAGTCCAAGAGAGTTTCAAAGGTCCATCACAACCCTAATTTTTTAGGACACCCTACAACATTTATAAATAGACAAGCCACCCAACATTCAACCTCATCCCATTTGTGCAAGTTCTCACTCCTGTACTGTGTTTGCTCCATCTGCCATCGCCAACCCTCAAATTGCCTCCTATTGCATGTATTCAACTCTCCATCAGCCACACGACAAGTGGCAGCTCTCCCTCTTCATCAGGCATCAATATGCAGCCTATGTTTGGCCTTTTCTACCCCAAGCGGCAACTAGCAACCATCTCCTACCTGCTGGCAACCCCCCTATAGCTGCGTTTCCAACTTCTTGCTACCGCCAACTGCCTCTAGCATCATCCTTGCTGTCACCTCAATCTTATGACCCTCCAATGATTAGTGTTTGGTGTGTTTTATTCTATCACTCCGATTGGTGGTCACAACACTTGGGATTCGTCTCCAATGGACGTTGCTCTCCAACACTTCATTGCTTTGCCCTTGGGCATTTTGTAAACTCTTACATTCATTTACAGCATTCATTCACTTCAAAGTCTCTTTGTTGAGAAACCCTTCACCCGCAGTTTGCGTTTTTGCATTTCTGCTTTTGCGTTTAGGGTTTGAAGCCCCCAAAAGGGGAGCCATCCTAGACTGACTATGCCTATTTATAGGCCCCTCTCTCATTCATTCCTCACGACTGATTCATTCAGTCCGTCACCTCTTCTCTCCAACCTCTCCACCGCCCTCACACCCCTCCAGGTGGACATGGCTGTTCGTGGTTCGTGGCTGTCTTCATCATCTTCCTTGTGCTACAACACCCTTGTTCCCTTGTATCACATTCACTCCATGACTCAGGTCTTCATCATTCCATTCATCTGAGTTTCTTCTCCCATCTTTTCTCTTCTCCATGTTTGTCGAGTTCACTCTGTGTTCCTCCCTACAAACCTTATTGTCTCGTTGGTACGTCATCTTTTGACACTCTTCTCTCTATATTTGAGTTTTGAGTTTTCTGTTTACGTTTGGCATTTTGTGTTTAGGGTTTGAGTGGTCTCTCTCTGAGACTTTGTGTTTCAGTCTTGGTCGTATATGTTGTATTTCCTCAATGTAAACCCTAGTATATCTTCACATGGTATCAAAGCTTATGCTCTTCTAAAGAGTATCCTGTGGTGATTGTGGAAGCTAGTCTTTGTGCGAGACTCACATATGACTCAATTCTAACTCATAATGTCTCAAGCAACTTCTTCCAAGAATCCTATGATGCTCTATCAAGCTTTTCCATCATTGCAGGCTCTGAGAAGACATTATGGTCTCGAGGAGAAAGTAGACACACCTTCACCTTTACCGTCCTCTTATTCACGTTTTGGTCATCTTATAAAGGAAAAGTTTAAGGAGTACTTGTGTATCAAGTACAGTTCGGTTTATACCCCTCCAACAAGTGCTACTGCTCCATCTCAACCGATTAGTGAGATAGCCATCTCTCTAACCTTGGAGGGACCATGACGTTCGAAGCATCTAGCGATCCATCTCATTCATCTCAAATAGGCCTTATGTCAAGTTCGTATAATCCTTTTGAGTCATATGAACCAAACTCTCTCTTATTTTTTCTTTTATTGTGCACAATCCGATGATTTTTAATATGTTAACTTTAATAGAGAAGGCTCTTGAAGCAAATACCCTTCATCAAGTATATCTATGCCATCTATTTTATTTGAGCAAGTAAACCACACTTCTCAACTCCCCCCTATTCTACCACTATCTTCTCCACACTCTAATCTACTTATATCTTCATTCCAAAACCTAGGATTACACTCCATTTCTGCTCAAAGTACACTAGGGGTTGAATCTTCCATCTCAACTCCTAGCACTTTCGCATTTCCCATCCCACCATCTACCTACCCTCTGTTCACTCCACCTCTTTGTGCATCATTAGGGGGAATGCCACCCTTTAACATTGTACCTTCCATATATTCCCACTTTACCACATCCTTACACTCTAGGATGGTTGCGATGGGTATCCCTCTCCCTATCCCCACACACTCGCAAACCCCCCCCCCCCACATGACCTTTCAAACCCACAGATATCCATCCTCTACTTATGGACTATCATTCCACATCCCTTGGGTCACTCCTACCCAAGAATTTCCATCCTCTGCTACACATGTCCCTATCCCTCCACCATGGGCTCCTCATAAAACTACTATATCCATGCCCAATCCCCCATGCCCACAGTTGGAACCATTGTGCACACTTCTTGTATGCATGGTAGGCACTCTGGAATTACTTCTCCAATGTACTCCACTCCACTCTATCCCCCTTATCCACCCTACCTCCATTACACAACTTCTCCATCTCCTAGCACTACCACTCCTGTTGCGACAGCCAAGAATGGTTTCACGAATAAGACTCATTTTAACAGGTCTAATTTCACCACCTGGTTGAAGTTCATGCAAAAAGTGCTTGAATCTCAAGGTCTTCGGGACCTCATTGGTATGAAGCCTATCTCAGGATGAGCTTGTACCTCAAACACCTCAGTACGGTGCTAGAAAACAAGTAGCTGATTCTACTATCGTTCTTGCTCCTCCTACAACAAATAAGAGAAGACCAGATTCAAAGGATACATAAGCTTTGTCATTGATTGCCTTCCTCAGTTAAGAGAGCTATTATACCTCATATTCAATCATGTAGGACCTCTAAAGCACCTTGCAATATCTAGGAACGCATGTTTGCAGCTCATAATGAAGCCAAGATCTTTTACGTACAAAGAGAATTGACTAATGCATATATGGATGAGGGTGACATCATTATTGATTACTTACACACCTGCAAGCCTTATATGAACAACTACTAAATATTAATGAGGTTATTTTGGATACAGGAGGGATGAATGTTACGCTGAATTCACTTCCAAAGTCTTATCCTAGGTTCCACACCTTGCTAAATCTGTCCTTTTTTTTGTGGGGAGGGGGGGGAGTGTGTGTGTGTGTGTGTGTGTGTGTGTGTGTGTGTGTGTGTGTGTGTGTGTGTGTGTGTGTGTGTGTGTGTGTGTGTGTGTGTGTGTGTGTGTGTGTGTGTGAACAACCCCTTACTTTGTGGAATTGGAAGGCCTCTTATTACAAGAGAAACAAACTCAGAAAAATGTTACCGTGCATTCAGGTGATGTAGCCATGATCTCTAAATATTAAGGCAAGGGTAACCAAAGCAATATGTAAAAAATCAACCAAAGGCTGATTGACAGCCATCTAACAAGGCTTCCCAAGACACAAAAAAAGACAAAGAAAAAGGGGAAATGCCACTACTGTAAAAAACTTGAACATTACATTGATGAATGTAGGAAAAGGTTGGGCAAAGAGAAGAAGAAAGACTCCGCTTTGGCTGTCCAAGAGACATCCGCCACTCGATCTTTGAATGGAGATGCTACAACCATTTTTGTAGAGAAGGACTATGCATTCTTGACATACAATTATGACACTTCCATGGATGATTCTGCATTTAATGCTGCTGAAACACAACATATAATAGTGGGACATCCATATCTTTGCATTCAGCCTCTATATACATCTCAAATGTATATGGTCCCATGAGGACACAAGCACTTGGGGGTCATCTCTATGAACTTTAAACATATGGTTGCTAAGGCAAAAACTAGTTTAAAAGTGCACACACTTCACACAGATAGAGGGGAATATATGTCTTGTGCTCTTGAGACATTTCTACTTGATTAGGTATCATAAATCAATCCAATGTGAGTATGACTCCTCAAAAGAATGGCATTGCTAAAATAAAACATCAAACTCTTCCGAAAATGACCAAATGTACACTTAAGAGCTAAGGGCTGCCACATAAGTTTTGGTTAGAGGGTCTTCATGTTGAGAGAGAGCGATTGCGGTTGTGCAATGCTACATTGGATGGGTGACAAGACAAACCAAACACCTGCATATGCTTGCTATCATGGGAATGGCAAATAGAGTTGGGCCAATTTCAGCCCAAGTTGGAGCATGTCAATTGAGACATGTCTCGTATGTATGCTCAAGGATGAGCATGTGGAGACGAAAAGACTTTCGCATAGTTGGCACCTTTGAGGCTTCTCAGGGAGAGAAGGACACCCAGATTTGGAGCTCAAGTATGCGAGCCAAGCAATGAGACGAGTGTGCTTGTTCAAAATGACTAAGGGTGCAAAGTTAGCTCAAATGAGACTTATGTGTGGTACTATGTCAACTAGTCATGTTGACCTGCAATATCTCTAAGAGTGGCGGATTGTAGCAACAAACTACAAGTCATGATTTAGGTCAAGATAGTGTACTGCAAAAGCCAATGCGAGAGGTCATGAATCTCTCTAGCAGCAAACATAGCAATAGAATGAGTGCCATCAATGATAAGTGGGTTGCTCTCTTGTGGTGGTAAAGGCCTTTCTTTTCCTACTACCAATAACTACTTATCTTCTCTTGTTTTGGCAACATTGATAATGATTCTACAATTGAAAAATCTGATGTTGCTACAAGAGAAAATAGTGGTACCTTGACTCGGTGACGCAACCAGTAAGGCAAGGTGACCTATTTCTCATGTACGATTATTGCTTGTCTACGGATAAGGAAAGGACTTGTGAATAATAAAAAGACCCATTCCCATATGTGTGCACATGTGTATTTGTATGTGTGTGTGTGTGTGTGTGTGTGTGTGAGAGAGAAAGAGAGAGAGTTTTCTTCCTCCCTCCTAAAAGGATAAGGACTTTAAAGGTAAGAGGAGGAAGAAAAAGTAGAAGGATGAGGCGATAAAATATGATAACGACAAATAGCTCTCAAATTCAATAATTTTAAATTAATTAAAACCTTGTCCACACCTACAAAGTGCTATGATGTATGTTTGCATAACCTTGTGCATTAAGGGTAATTGTACCAAAGCCTAGTGCTCAAGACTAAGAATTGTATTTCACCCAATGGTAGGAGGATCCTTTGCCTGAGCCCACCTAGAGGCTCAAAATGAATGTATAGATATGTATGTAAATCTCGACGTGTATTCGAGAAAATGTTGCACAAAAATCGGCTTGTGGTAAGTTCTTTGCCCAAGATTGAGATCTCAAAAGGACTTTGTAAATGCATGGAATGTGAGGCATGCAATGTTAGATGCAGGAGTGGCTTTGTCAGGCCTTTCCCAAACATTGCAGTAGTTTAAAAAGGGCGGGGTGGATTCGCCCGAGCAAGTGGAGCCCAAACAAGCATTGGTAAACACACATGAAGCATGCATACGAGAACTAGATGTGTCTAGCCATGTGGTAGCACTCCAAAATAGCATTAAGGGGGAGTGTTGAGAAGTAGCAATTGCGATTGTGCAATGCTACATTGGATGGGTGACAAGGCAAAGCAAGCACCTCACTTAAGAGGGGGTGTTGAGAATGTGAGCTCGATATTTGTGGATATGTGTGTGGAATATGACTTATCATTGTTGGGTGTGCAATCTCATTTTGTCACCATGTCTTTCTTGTTGGTATATTATAATCCATCGTGATTATATGCTATGTTAGTCATACACCATGATTAACCCCACATTGGGATTGTAAAAACTTCAATGTGCTAATCATGTCTTGAATCATGCACCAACAAAGGCACTAAAGACTATCACACATTTTGGGGCTTGGCATGGAAAGAAACCAAAGGTTGATTACTTTCAAGTATTTGGATGCATAGCTTATATGCATATGCCAGAGGAGCTTCATAGCAATCTTGATGACAAGGCTATAAAATGCATTTTTATTGGCTACAATTCGGAAAGTAAAGGCTGTCAGTTGTATAATCCCACATACAAAGAAAGTGTCTATCAATAGCAATGTAATTTTTGCTGAAAATGCAGCCTTTTTGCATGATCAATTTGATATGCCAACCACCTATGACTTTGAGTGATGTACTTGAAGGCGTCTTGCCACTTTATTTAGGGTCCAAGCCTATTGTAAATGGCCAAACGGATTTATTACAGTAAGTTGTTGCTACACCACATGCTTTCGAACAACAAGTACTTGGTGATGCTTTACCTCTAGCAATGGAACATACAATGCAGCAAAAAAGGGTTGTTGTAAATGCAGCAAAAACAGTCCCAAGATTAAGGTTGCCACATCCAATGGTGCCTGATTAGTATCGTCCATTACTAGTATAGTACTAATCAAACTAATAAATCTTGGACCTATGTGCAATGAGACAAAATTATACATATAATTTTAAGGCATGTACTTAATGTTGGGACTTAAAATAATACACGTCAAACATTTAGAGTCTTTATACCAAGAGTTAACATATTGAGAGCTTGCGAATAGAGGATAGAGAGCCTAAGGGTGGAGGTACGGCCAAGATGGAGTAAAGGAGAGCTTGAGGGAGTAAGGGGTTGGAGAGCTTGAGATAGAGGATAGAGTTTGAGAGTAGAGAGTTTGAATTTTAGTTTGAAATTAGAGAGGGAGAGAATATATTGCTAGAACCCCTAAGAAGCAGCCGCTTTTTTTTTTTAGGGGCGGGGGGAAAAGGGGAAAAGAGAGATTGGGAGTAGAGTAGATAGAGAGTATATAGACATGTGTTGTAGGAGGAGAAGCCTCAATTACACCTACAACTACCCCAAAAAAGTAACCTCAAATGGTCACAAACAAGCTTTTTAAACAATCAGACAGTGTGGATAGAATGCCATCGCACATGTCGTACTGGACAAGATGGATTGGACAAGTTGATCCGTCTGTTAGATGTTGATAACTCGACCCAAGATGGCCATTACAAACTCTCCAAGAGAGTAAAATACATGCTCCCTTACCTCAATGCACTAGAAGGGCTGCTAGACAAACAACACATCATGCAAGGGGGGCTCAGTTGGCTAATCTTTCGAAAGTAGATGATTCTTGTGATGAATATGCATTTATGAGCCCACTATTAGATGATAATGAGCTTGCTTCCTTGGAAGAAACCCATCAGAATGTACATCAGATGCAAGCCATGCAAAAAGAATTGAATTCCATTGCCACCAACAAGACTTGGCATTTTGTTGAGTTGCCACTTAGCATGAAATCCATTAGTGCCAAATGTGTCTATAAACTAAGCACAAGGTTGATGGTATTATAGACAAATGCAAGGCATGTTAGGTAGCCAAAGGCTATGCACAAAAAAAGTGCATAGATTATGAGGAGACATTTGCTCCTACATCCCGTATGAGTACAGCCACGTGTGTCATTACTATGGCTGCAAACTACCGTTGAAAAGTACATCAGTTGGACATCAAGACGGCATTCTTAAATGGTAACCTACATGAGTATGTTTATATGTCACAACCTCCAAGGTTTGTGGTGAAAGACAAAAAGCACATGGTTTGCAAATTGCAAAAATCTCTTTATGGCTTAAAACAAGCTGGTATGCTATGATTGTTGCTTATTTGGCCAGCATTGGTTTCACAAGTAGTCCAACTACACCAACTCTCTACATTAAGAATGAAGAGGAAAACCTGCTGGTTATCATTCTATATGTTGATGATATACTACTCACCGAAGCAAAAGAGCATAACATTGAAGATTTCAAGACTAAACTGAAACGTGCTTTTGCTATCTCAAATTTGAGCTATTTACACTACTATTTGGGGATTCAATTCACCCAAAATCATAATAGCATCATCATGCCGCAATCACAATATGTAGATAAGCTTTTGCATAGGTTTAATATGCAAGATTACAAACCTATGTGCACTCCTATAAAGCCGAGGCTCAAGCTGTCCATGCATGATGGTTAAGCAATGTCTAATGTTGCAATTTACAACCAAGTTGTTGGCTATCTTATTTAAATTTGCAACACACATCCTAATATACAATTTGCAATATCCTAGGTGAACAGGTTACGCACAACCCACGGACAATACATTGGCAAGTTGTCAAGTAGATCTTCAAACATTTGCAAGGTACTCTACTTAGTCATATGCTTTATTATTTCTCAAGAAGAAGCCTTGCGCTAACAAGCTTACAACAATTCAAATTGAGCTGGTGATTCACCCACTAGACAGTCTGCTAGTGGATACTATTTATTTCTCCGTCGTCATGCATTTCATAGCTAAGTAAAAAACAACCTACAATGGCTACCTCATCTTGTAAGGATGAGTATAGGGCAACCTTCATAGCAACAATGGAATGTGTATGGATGTGTAGATTGTTGGTTGATCTACAGATTCATTGGAGGGTCCTACACCCATTCTTTCAAATAGTCAAAGTGCTATTACAGTGACACTGAATCCTACACTTCATGGTCGCACGAAACACATTGAGATACATTATCATTATGTTAGAGAGATTCTATGCATGCAGGAGAGATCAGTTTGATGTATGTTCCTACACAGGAAAACATTGCCATCATTTTCACCAAAGCACTACCTCATGAGAAGTTTGAGGCTTTTCGAAAGTCCTTGAACTTACTATCCTTTGGTGATCGATCTTCCTGTACTTTCATCACATTGACACTAGGGTGTGTTAAAATTTGCCAATTCTATGGATAGTGCCCAATGTTTTTAAGCAATAGTTTACAATGTGAACACAACTAAGTTAATAAGTTGTGTCACCACATTTAGAGTTAGTTCTAAGGTTACTTAACTTCAATAGTTGAGGGTTTGGTCTACCTTAGATCTAAGGTTGTACTTCCATACTATCACTTTCAGTACAACAATCTGTCTTTTTCAACTCACATTGTCTACTCTCACTCTCATTTCTCTCTCTTCCATAGCTGGTGCACTTCCAACATCAACCCTTGGCAGTGTTCTTGAGTTCTTATGTTTCTTTATTTTCTCGCAACCTCTCGTGTAGTGCAATCTTTTATAGCAATCTTCTACACGACCATTGCTGAATCCACTTCTCGGACATTTGGCTTAATTGTGCACACATGTGAGGAGCACATGTGATATGTAAGTCAATAAAGTCACAATGACAAGCCAAGGACCCTAAGTTAACAATAGATGTCAAAGGCAAAAGTTGTAACAAGTAATATTTGTCAAGTACTGGTGGGTGCTTGGTGTTAGTTTGTGCCTAGGTATTTAAAAAGCCATTAAATATAAGTGGTGGCATTAGGAACCAAGCATTAATTCATTAACTAATGTCAATTCAAGGACTAATTAATGCTAAGAACCACTTGGGGTCAAAATGGCCAAGCCAATTTAATAGTGGATTAGGCACTTTGAACTTTCTGGGTAGGAATAAAGGGCTGAATTAATTTTCTGAATTATCAATTCTGAAAGTTAATTAATAAACTGAAATTTCCTATGGCAAAACCTTCCCATGCAAGCGAGAAGAGGCTGGTGGGAGGCTACAGAGACCATTCTGGGCTATGTGGGAGAGGAGGAGAGCTAGTCAACTGTTGTTCCCAACCAATCCGAAGCAAATTGCAAGCACCTTGGAACAGCAGACAACTTGATCAGGAGGGCCACACAGCTGTCAACAGATGCTGATAGGAATTTCTGGTCCCAATGCAACAGGCAACAACATTAATGACTCTCATCAAGGCAACAACAGATTTCAACCAATTTTGGTCTCGGCCATCAGAATTTTCTCTCTCCCCAGTATTCTCTATCAATCTCCAACCAATTCCATTCTCAGCAGATCTCAGCCATTCTCAGTAAAATTCAGCCTTTAAAAGTGGACAATAGAAGCATTTGCTGCTGTAAACCATAACTTACAGCATAAATCTGGGTTTACCAGCCACCCATCAGGTCTTGTGTTCAAAAGACGAAGGCCTAGAATTCAATTCCAAAATTTTAGGAATTTCAAGAAGAATTCAAGACATTGTCCAATCACAATTGAATCTGATCAATGGGCAAATCAGATTGAAGACTTACTAATCATATTTTATAGCAAGTAGCATTGGATTGCAAAGGAAATTAGAGCAATCTTAGTGTACTTCTTCCAACTATAATATGTCAGAGAAATACCACAAGGGGCGATAATTTTTGGGGCCAATCGTGAGTCTACTTCTTAAGACTAATTTGTAACACTTGAATTTCAATTTATGTGAATTCATTGCTTGTTGTAATTAGAGCTTAATCAAGTCATCTACCACCTTTTTGGAGGAAGTAAGGCTGGTTTCAATGGGTCTCCTTCCTAAAAGTAGAATTAAAAGCATTTTCTTATGTCTCCCACCAGTTTTACAAGTTGCTTGTGTGAGCTTTGAAATCCAACACCAACTAACCTCAACCAACTCCTGATCCCAAAATAAAATGGCTAAGCACAACCAAACAATGATAAACAAGGCACATTGTTTGCTCGCATAGCAATCTGACACCGACTCAACTCCCCATCCCAAAACAAGACGGTTGAACACAAACCAAACAATGATGAATATGGTACATTGTACGCTCTTTGCAACTAAATTGCCAGAGTGCCTATGGTCAAAAAGTAAACACCTCTGTAAGTCCATAATTTACTCTTGACCCACCCATAGAGACTTCTACTCCTAGACCATCTCCTCAAGACATGTTACCTTGTTGATATCCACAAACCATGCAAGATTCAAGGATTCTTCCACTAAACCCGACGATCCTAGAAGATGTTCTAGGACCAAAGTCTCATCTTTCTATGTGTCTCTCATTCTAACAAATTATGTAGCCTAGAACATGTGACAAGAAGCACTCAAGCATTGCCATTGCCATCTTGCCTTATAAGTTAAGGCTTAAATCTTTTTCAAACATGTTAAAGCATCATCAATCAAATTCCTTGCCACCATGATCCATGAAAGCACAAACAACCCACCAAGAGCCGAGCCATTATGCCTATATGCATAGTAGCTAAGAAACACGTTTCTTTGAATTTGAAGCTTACGAAATGTCAAAATGTTTATGAGAGTAAAAAACGTAGGCTTTTTTTTTTGGGTGAGTTGGAACCCAAAACATGGTTTTTTTAACAAAAACTATTGGGCGATGTTACACATGATGATGATGATGTGTAGTGACTCGTGAGGGCTCAAGATTTTGAACGAGAGACTAATTATTATCACTCAAGCTCAATTGGCCATTCTTTGTTAAGAGAAAGTTCCATAAAGGTTTAGAACATTTTTCCCTAGTCAAAACTATTAAAAATCCCTATATAATAAAACCTACCTTTCTTATTATACCCCTCTTGAAAGAAACTTACAAAAAACGTTTCTGACGTTTTGTTTCTAAACGTTTCTAACATTTCTAGTTGCTATGCCTATATGCAATAAAAATGGAAGAGGAGGCTAGCCTAAAATAGACCCACCCCCTCCTAAAATAACCCCCCCACCCCGTGTAACATCCACAATGCCCCTTCTTACACTATGATGGTGCTGCCCTCATGCTGCCGAGAAAGAGAGAGAGGTGTATTAACATCTAGCTATCTCTGAGTAATGGCATGTTGGTCATAGTAGTCTTTATGCAATAATCCCTATTTTCTTGAGCAGCCCACAACAATACTTCTCAATTTGCTCTAAAAGGGATGTAAAGAAATGCTCTACCACAAAAAACATCGAAACAATTGTATGACAAACGCACAAACTAATACAAAACATAGTTAGGGTTAGGGTAACGCAAAGACAATGAACATATTGAATAGAATACAACGCTGAAGAATATTGACTTGTATCTCGAGGACCAAGGCAGAGACTATGAGCTGCCGAGTGTGTCGTGCTTTGATAGATCCCAAGCCATAGTAAGGCAGCCTCCAAAGATGTCTAGCAACAGCAAGCATAGCAAATTGAAGCTAGATCACAGTTAGATGTGCAGAGAAGAGAGAGAAAACTGCAAATACAGCAGCTGATGATGACGTGGCAGCTAGCAATGGACCTAGAACAGAAAAACACAACTGGCTGATGATGTTGTAGGCTAAGGCAGCAGCAAAAGACAATAAACACAAGCTGTCTAGACACATGGCAGGCTGGGCAGCAGCGACAGACTGCAAACGCAGGGGAAAGGAGTCATTGGAGGTGGTACACAAATAACTCAACATCACACGTAGAGCTCTGCACGTAGGACTGTAGATGCCACCCCAACTTGTGGAGGTTAGGCTAAGCCTAGAAGAGCAATGAAAGTACCTGCTATTGGCCATCCCCACCCCCCAGAACACAATATAAATGAGTTTGGGAATCTCCAAATTCCCATTTTTTGAATACTAAAAAGGTAGCACTCGGATAACATGCCCATAAGTTTCTCAAAACCATATGATGTGACCTATCATTGGAAAGAGCTTGAAAAATGGAATCTATTGAGCGATAGAGCGCTCAATTTGGAGTTATAGTGTTCAATGGCTCGCAATAATCATCTGCCCAGCAACAGTCAGTCCAATGACTGAAAACAAGAGCAATCTGCAGTAGGAGGCTAGATAGCAGGTGCCAATTGATGGACAGCAACGGTGGACAGCTTCAGCTGAAATATCCTCCACATACAAGGTGTGGACAAGAAAGCTCTAGCACTCCAAAGCTACAAAAACAAGATTAATATTGGATGGAGGGAAGCATACCTATAGAAAGTTTGGGTCCTCCCAATTACGGCATGTGTTTATGGGACACATACACTCTCTGGGAATGCATTTCTTTTTAATAAAAGGTTTAATTCATTAACTAACTAAGTTTGGGGGATGTTTAATAAAGCTAATGCATTTTTAGCTCAACGAGGGGGGCACCACGATAAGAAGTGAAGGGCAGCAATGTCTCCTAGAACTTCTTATTGTACTACTACAAATTCTTGCATTGCGTTGTATCCAACTTATGCCAAGCAGACATGACGTCTACTTTAAAGGTACTTGTCTACCAAGTGGAAGCAAATAATTGCTTAAACTACATCCCAATTGACAGTGCTCTCCCTTACATCACAAGTGTGGGCAATCACTACAATCGATTCCCCTTTCAAAAATGTAACTACTTTTCAGATCTTAGAGGATATGGTGAAGTTACCCAAGTCGATGCTTTCAATCTATATTGCGCACCACTAAAAGTCTAAAACATCGCCCCTTTGCCACCCTCATCATAGTCCTTAGCTTCCCCCTTCGGTGTCAAGTTATCATAAATTAACGGCTACAAAAAGGGTATATTTGTTGTATTAGCATTATGATCAGCACCATGCGAAGAATTTGCATGACCAACATTCATTCCTTGAACCCCCCAACACACCAAGGGATGCGCCATCACCATGCTCTGTTGGTTGCTGTGTACCATAAGGATTTGTGCCATACATTCCCATAGAGGGTCCTCAACCAGCCATATTAGGAAAAATCAATCCACCACAAAGTACCCCGTGTGCCCCATATGGTGAATGACCCGACTTATCACAAATTACAGCAAGCAAAAAATACACAGATATGAAAATGAACACTTTCCCACTTAATCTTGGACGGGTGATGCTCAATTGGCCCAAAGAATTGGCGCCCTTTGCAGTAATTTTTTTTCAATTCGTATTGCCAAAGGCTGAAGTACAATGAATGGACTGATTTCCTTTGATCTTCAATATAATGGCTGTCATAAATGATTGGCATCTCTTGCAATCCATTTGCCCCTTAATTGTCTCATAATCCAAGCACAATTGGGTCTTCAAGCTCTTCCATACACACCACAATAAATGGAGAAAAGGCTCACCCCTTGGATTAGCTGCATATTTTTTGTATTCGCCTGCTACACCAAGTGCAAGGTCTTCAATAACCAGACAATGCTCTCGAGGTGACTAAGAAAACCTTGCTTCTACTATAAATCAGGATTTCAATAGCAATTTCTGAAAATGGCTAAAATTTGCTAAGGGATTATCAATAGATAAGAAATCCCAAGTTGGAAATGGATGACAATTGCTAAGGGATGATCAATAGATGAGAGAAGAAATTGAGAATGAGGAAGCTAAGAGGAGAGAAATCTCGAATTTTTATCACAAGAAAGTGCTCAAATCTAATACTGCCGTGCTGAAAATGGTTGCTTAACTAGACCCACCATCAACAAGAGCCCTATATGCAATTGCATGCCCCTGTGGGGCCCAAACCTACAATCACCAAACCATAGACGACCTTTCGAGGCTGTCACCTACCTTCTATAGCCTCCTAATCAGCTAGCAACGACTCTTGCAGTCTCCAATGGCTAGGCTAATCATCACCAATGGCTAGAAAAATGTCACAACAGTTCTCTCTCTCTCTCTCTCTCTCTCTCTCTCTCTCTCTCTCTCTCTCTCTCTCTCTCTCTCTCTCTCTCTAGCTTTAATTAATTAATTTTCGATAGTCTTTGATGGCTAGGATCATCACCAATGGCTAGAAAAATGCAACAATAGCACTCTTTTTTTTTTCATAACAGCAATAGCTAGCTAGCTCTCTCTCTCTCTCTCTCTCTCTCTCTCCCTCTCTCTCTCTCTCTCTCTCTCTCTCTCTCTCTCTCTAGCTTTAATTAATTAATTTTCGATAGTCTTCGATGGCTAGGCTAATCATCACCAATGGCTAGAAAAATGGAACAATAACACTCTTTCTTTTTTCATAATAGCAATAGTCTCTCTCTCTCTCTCTCTCTCTCTCTCTCTCTCTCTCTCTCTCTCTCTCTCTCTCTCTCTCTCTCTCTCTCTCGCTTTAATTAATTAATTTTTAAATTTTGGTTTCTAAAAATAAATCAACCATTGATTAGCCCCTACCCAGGGACTAGCTAGTGTCAATGCACATTTAATATACTAACCCCCATGGAACATATAATTGTTCCACACATGAATTGGCCTAAGACTAGCATTGATTAATTAATTAATGCTTTGTCCCCAATGCCGCTATTAGACATTTCAATGGCCCAATCAATCGTCTAGACCCAAACTGAACCAAGCACCACAAGTACTTGTATAGCATAACTTTACATAACTTTTGCCAATGTCACTCATTGTTCACTTGGGTTGTGACTTAATTGACTTGCATTTCACATGCGCACAACTTAGTAATGATAAAGCAAAGCATGAAAAATACACATCCTCATGACACCAACTAGACATATGGCATATGAACAACCTCCTCAATCAGCACCTTTCGTAAGGCTTATTGGTTTTGCACACCAAACACATTAGACTTCTCACCAAGGGCTCAACTATCCACTCTTACAAGGGATTCTGATGCAACCATAGTCATATCCATTTCTTCCCCGTGCCATGATTTTCCTTCGCAAAAAGGCCTACTGAAGAACATGCATAATGGTGACCACACCATTAGGCTAGCATTTTCTAGTTTCCTTTGGGTGCATTACACTAATATATCGTTAGGTTAGTCACATTCACTTCCATTCTTAGCTTTTTAGGCCATTCAAGTCAAACCCATAGCCTACCTATCATAAATATCATGTACGCAATGCAAAAGGGTAGACGCAGCCATTCCTCCATGAGGGTATTGTTAAAGTGGTGCCTTGCTACATGAGCATATCCCTTATGCATTACTCCTTTACATTCACATTGTGTGTATAAGTTGGGCGCCTTGGTTGAGTGAACTTACAAAAGCAAGCCCTCCACCAACAAAAAATCCATGCATTACATAGCATGATTCCCTTTCACCTCATCTAGCTCGCTCACCCAAGTTATTGAGCAACTACCACCCTTATTACCTCTACTATCACCATTTACTTCTTCTATAGCTCTACACTGATAGCCTGGAGTGCGGTTGTGTACTATTGAAATTTGAGCCTTACCTTTGTATGAACCAAGGAGCCAATCTCCAATCGAGAGAGAGAGAGAGAGAGAGAGAGAGAGAGAGAGAGAGAGCCAATCTCCAATTGAAAGCCTTGAGTGTGGTTGTGTACTATTGAAATTTGAGCCTTACTTTTATATGAACCAAGATAGATTTATTTTGTGAGTTGATGTTGGGCCATAAATTGCTACAACGATTTCGTGGGTAGGCAGTCAATGGTGATTCACAAACAAAATAAATCAAGTCACAAAATAAATCACTTCATCTTTGTGACTTTGCCTAATCTATAACCTTGAGCAATAAACAAGATAGAGACTATTCATTGAACTTAAGCAAGGTATAAACAGTCTGTACTAGAGCAATTAAGTCCAAATATACACACTTTGTTAAAGTTCACCTATTCCCTACTCAATGCTACTTCTTGGACTCCTTATTTATTTCCTTCAAACACTTTCTTATGATTTGTTAGCATTTCTCATAAAGGCATGCTAAAATAGTATGGGGGGTCTAGTCTGGTTTTGAGAAGTAAATTACCCTCTCTTTTTCTCCGAAACAAGACAATGCTCCAATGCACAACACGATGTCTACTCTTGTTCACTTCAAATATTCTCTAGTTAGGTGATAGTTTACACACTAAGCTCTGACACCTTAAAATAAAGATGAGCATCTAAGAAACAACTATTACTGTGGCATAAAAATCCTATGAAACCAAGTAAACCCTTAAAGCCATAAAAATGTTCCATATGCAAAACCCATGAAAGCAAAGAATATGTTCCATCTATAAGCTACGTTAATCTGAAAAGCCAGACACATAGGTAGAATGAGCATGGGCATTAACTAGTGTCGTTCATTGCAGTCATTGAAAGGATGCAGATTGGAATTCATGGCACACAAAGCGCCAACACTAAAAGTTTTGTTGCACCAAATGTAAAATGGCTGCTACCAATAGGCACATGGCTATCAACTCTTCATGACACCCAAGGGCCGAGACCACAACCATGATGCAAACCAGGCTGACATGTACTACTGAAAGCAAAATCATGCTGCTTGCAGTAAAAGCTGAAGTGCCTGAATGCATCGCACTACTAACCATAAATCATATATGTAACACATATCAGAAGCATACAAAATAGCAAAAACTGTAACCTATACTTTGATAACTGCAATTAAGATTTAACATGCATGCTGCTTGTCTACTTCTGTCACCAAAGATCCTTTCTCTCAAAATAAGATTAACTGCTACAATGCTATTGAGAACAACTACAATAGAGCAATGACATAAAGCAGAGAACAGAAGCAGTATAATGCCAAAGAACATCTTACGGTAAGCTCGCTTGGGGTCCAAAGCTTCTATGTCCTCTATTATTGTGGTAATTGGAAAATGACTAGGCCCGTGTTTGCATACAAAGCTGCATCATCATATATATGGAATTAAGCTGTGACATCAAAGTGTCACAACACAGAATATATAGGAAATGATTGTTTGCCTTCTAACAGAAAGCAAATGACAAAACAGACTTGTTGAATTAAATTTCTTAAGACAGCTTTATCATACTGCATGTGCAATGAGAGGCCAATCTAGTGAGGTGCCTCTGTGCAAGGACAATAGGATAAGAATGAGCTGTGGATTGTTTCTTTCAGATTAGAGCTATAAGCAAAAGGAGTGATAGAAACAGGTCTCCAATGAACCTTTCCCATATTCAACTCATTTGATGTTCTACCCTTGCATCAGCAGAAGATTAATACTGCAAAATGAGAAAAACACTGACACCCTGCTTTACGTCTATGATTTCTATAATCTCAATTGAAGAACCAAGCATTTCTGCAGCAACTTCTAGATTTCACAATGTCAAACACACATACTAGCCTACAAGAAATTCAAGTCAGTTTCAAATGTCATTTAGTTAAGCTCCATTGACAAAATGCGAGTCCATCAACTAATCGAGCATGCAATAAAAAGACACACTGACAAAACCCTCTTTCCATCAAAATGTTCTATCATGTGATCTTTCAGGCGCCTGATCATCAGTAAAACTAAGTGCTTCCTTTTGGGAAGCCAAGTGACACTGTGCCTGCCAAAAACTTATCCACCTTAAGTTACAATTGGTTTGTTTAGCAAATTTGCTTCCAAAACTGTCTGCAAGATCAACCCACATTACTACCTAGTAACAGACCAACAAGCAAGTACACCTGCCAGCTGATTCAGGTCAAACCCAAAAACTTTTAAGCTGACTTTTGTGTCTTATGCCCAAATAACAATCTAAGAGCGCCATAATGTGCTTTATGTGACAAGATGGCTAACAGATTAGCAGGAAGTTTGAACTAATGTGCACATTCCCTCTGATCTATATTTTTCTGTCAAACTGGCAGCTCAAAATACTCTTGACCCGGTCTTCACTCAGTCTATGGCAGTTCAATTCTTTTTTAATCATGATAGACTGAATACCTACATTACAAGCTTTATCAATGACAATACAGGTTCCTCTACAGTTTTACACGTGCATCTGTATGCTTCCATTAAAACTGTAGATAACCTCAACAGGGACAATGGCAATCGATAAAGTTCAATGCTTGTTCCAATGTCTCAGAAAAAGCCATCTGTCATAATGCCATTGTTTCACTTTGTACACAGAAGGCTCGTCATCCACTATAATATCCTTATCGCACTTGGTAGTTACCAAACCTATTATTAAAACTCCCAAAACTTTAACTATGTCTTAAACCTCTAAACCAAATGAATTTACCTCAATACAATAAACTACACGATCAGAAGGTCCATTGAGATCAAACACCAAAATTGCATTAGATCTACCCTTGCAAATAAAAGTGCAAGGAGCCATAAATTGAAAGAAAAGGTATGTGGGTGGAGAAAATACTTTGCTACTTGTGTTGCAACAGCACTCTTCTCATATAGAGGAGCAAACATAAGTGCAATCATGACTGCTGCCAACCTACAAAAATATAGACATGAGCTGTGGGCTGCACAGAAGCAACTTGAAGAATCTAATTTGGAGAAGCAATGCAACTTACGTGCAGCTCCATCGATATGGGAGCACAAACAGGACGAGAATAAGGAGTAGGACCGTCAAATGGATGGGGCTGAGCCACAGAATAACCGCCAAGGTGCTTTTCCACCTGCTGGTCTCGGAGCTATGTAAAACGGTTGGCCGGGCTTCTTCCTTCGTGTCACCGGCCATTGCTTCCAAGGGAATCTAGAAGGCAGAAGTAACCGTCTCTGCTGGAACTCTACCTTCCGATCTAAAGCAAGCTGTCGGGCCGTTCGTTTAAGCTTCATGCGCCGTAAATTGCGAAGCCATGAGCTTGGAACAGGTGCCGGATAGAAAGAAAGGCAGCTTGCTGCTGCTGTGGCACCTGCCACGCCAAGCGCCGTTCAAAACATTCTCTCTCTCTCTCTCTCTCTCTCTCGCGCACGCACAACAGGTTATGGCCGAATCATAAGTCGTTCCAGTAATTTAGGCGAAAAGTGGAGCTGATTGTGTAATATATATAGGTTGAGAGAGAGAGAGAGAGAGAGGGAGGAGAGAACCTTCTTCTCTTTCTCGTTCGGGAGGGAAAACCAAGAGAACCGGCGAGGAGATGAAGCCAAAAAGCATGGCAGGATGAACGCCGATAAAAGATGTCTCGCGAGGATGCCGACTCTCTTGCCATTCTCAACCATCCATGCATTCATTCATTCACTAACCCACGCACTTTAGCCCGCGCGCATGAGGTATCTATCGTCCTCCCAAGAAGGCCACCCTGGTAAGTACTGTCGTGTGGTAAGGACTATGCCCTTGCCCACATGAGCCTTGGACCCAATGTGCCATGCTAGACTCTCATAGCTACTGTTATAATTAACTAGGTTCATACTTTCAGCTAAGTAAAGGAGTATGAAGTTCCATATGCAATTCTTACGTGTTTGTTATGTAACAATTTTATTGATGGTGTTCAAACATGTGACGTATTTTAAAGAGAAGTATATTTGTAGATAAGATTTAGCATTGTCTAAATACATGGAGAATCTCGAAAGGAGAATATGTATACTTATATAGTTCGAGTCAATAATCGTGAGTTTGAACATTCACTTTTTTTTGTTCCTATGTTAAATGAGGTTTCTTCTCTTCAAAAAACAATACTTTTGATGTGTATATAGGTGGTTGTACCCTGTCATATGGTTGCACTTTTCTTATGAACGGTGGCCTTCTCAAAATTCCTAGCCTTGTCTATGCTATCAACTATTGCTTATATGTTAACCTCGAAGTTATCCTCAAATGGCTGGAATGTTTCTATGTCTTTCTTCATGTTCTTGACAGGATTTCTTCGATGTTGTTGGATTCTTTTCTCAATGTTGGTCGTCTGTCCTACATACTTCTTGTTGTTTTTCTTACATCTTATGTTGTAGATGAAGTACTTGCTTTTGTGTCTCTATATTGGTGCTTCTAGATTGGTTGCAAACGATGCCAAATGATATGGAAGTACTTGAGCTGGTGGCAAGACTTGCATTGGTTGAGGCTGCAAGTTTGGCAATACAGCAAAAGTCTAGTTTCGTCTTGGTTTACTTCTATCTACATTTCTACAAGAAAAGTTGATATTGTTAGTTTTTTTTTTAATGTTTGAGAAGAAGTCGCATTTGAGAACTTGCCTGTTACATCGATTATAGTTGTTGAATGGATCAAAGTTGTTGCTACATTGTAGTGACCAAATCTTGCATCAATTCTTGCCTACAACTTCTAGCTTCAACAAATTCCCCTTGATTACTATCATTATAGTGTTTCCAATATTATATGTCAATTTTTTATTTTGTGCTACAAGTGCAACAAGTACTCAACAATCATTATTGTGTTTCAAGCATGCATATTGCTTTTGTTGATGTAGGAACACTTTGCAATTGTGACTTGAGAAATTTACTGGTGCATTTGAGTTATCTAAATATTTAGAAGTAGCACAATATTTAATATTTTTTTTGTGAGAGGCTTGATGGGACTAACTATCCACTATGATCCTATATGATCCGGCACATGTGCTAGTGGCCAAGGGAGCTTTGAAATGTTACTATATGTATTTATAAGTGGCTTGAGTTTGTAGTTATTACTTCTAAAGATGTAATGAAGGATGAGGCAAGTCCTAGTGCTATTGTGCCAGATGTGATGTCAAAGAAGAATCTGCATGTGATGGAAATGATGCATAAACTCATGCACTAGTGGCTCTATCTATTTAAATAGAAATAATACCTCATATTTGCCCAAGTAAAGCTACCAAATAGGCTTGAGACGCACTTGCAAGGCTCTACAAGCTATCAAGTGAGACATATGTTACCTACATTCACAACAAGTGGATACTAACATATAAACAAGGGTGGCTACATGGATACATCTCTCACGAATGTCAAGGATCTCAAAGAGCAACTTGGTGCAATTGATGAATCATGCCAAATGGCTCCTTACTACCATTGTTTTGAACACTATTTGCATACTATTATCAAGAGATTGCATGAGCACTTTACTTTTGATGAAGGCAAATCCCAATGCCTTCATGTTTGATGGGTTGACCTCAACACATCGTAGGAAAAACATTGTTTGATTTGGCTACACATCATTGTGATATATAAACATAAATTAGATGATAACATACATGACAGTTTAGGTAGAATGTCTCTATGATTCGCACATGTGAATCATTCTATGGCAATCTATGTAGAATCATTTTATGTTGTGTACATGTGATCATGCATTTGTCACAAGTCATCATAAAGGAAAATGAAAGCCCTTTTTTGTTGTGGCTCAAAACATAAGTTTGATTATGGTTTAAATTATTATCAATGTGATAAGATGAATAAGTTTGCTTTGACATTATTGCTAGTATGAAGATTGCCTTGTTAAGGACTATTAGAAGTTGCATGAAAAGGAGAAGAATAATAAAGATCAAGGTTTGGCAATTGTAGTGATTTCTCACATTTGGTTGACTTTTCAAAGGGGGAAAAAGGACATTAACACCAACGGGGCCTACAAGTTGAAGTAAAAAGTAGATAATAGCATTAGTTATTACAAGGCCCATCATATTGCAAAGGGCTATGCTTACAAGTAAAGGGAGTTGATCATGATGAGACTCATGTATGGCTATCATTTGATATCTTCGTGGAAATGGGTTGGGTGCCCAAGGGGAGAAAGGCATGTATAAAACTCAAAAAGTGAATGGATCAGCTCATTCTTTGTGTGCGCATGTGTGTGTGTGTGTGTGCAAACTAGCTCGCTTCTTGTTCTTGCTCTTGCTTCCTTCTCGTGCATGAGAGAGGGAGTGTGAGTGTGTGAGAGTGAGGGACCCTAGAGAAGATCTTCTTCTTTGCTCTCCTTCTTCCATTCTCTTTTCTCGCACATGTGGCTATGGAGCTTGGAGATGGAGCTTGCTTGAGCAAGTGCCTTGAATTGTGGAGCGATCGAATGATTCGAGGAAGAGGACTACAATGATCGGACTCAATGGCGACTATGTGAGAGGTGGCCATTGCCACTCATGAAACAGTTGACTTGATAAGTGGTCCATAGGGTATTGGTGGTGGCTAGCGATAGTGATGACACATAGTATATGCTACAAACTTGCTTGAGAGAGATGATGTGAACAATATGAGATTTGTAAATCCTTGTGGAAACATCCAAATTTTCGACAAATGAGAGACGTCTCAAATAATATGCTAAATTATCATGTGTAGGCACATGGTTCAAACTGATATCACTTATCAAGAGTCCCTAACATGTGTAATGATAATGCACCTCAACATGCTTTGTGTGAGCATGGAATATTAGATTTGTTTGAACACCCAAAGCACTTTGGCTATTAATATAGATAATGGTAGGGAATGAATGATCAATACCCAACACTCTAAACTTTATATGTAGTAGAGCACAATGTGTTTACATTGGAGTTGGTGCTTCATTGAGATATCTTGCTAGGCTCGAGTGCATCCACAATACATGCACATACATTTCTTATAGTAGGCTAAATTATATAAATGCAAAAATATTGAAATTTAAGATAATGGATGCTTTTTGTACACACACACACAAGGTTTTTTGTAAGCTTGGCATTCGCAAGTGACCCAATTGTCCTTCTTCGCACTTTAGTATTGTATCAAAATTCCACAACCTTTCGAATGACTTTCACATGCAATCTTCTACCTTTTTTAGATAGGTAGCTTGTTGAGATTAATTGGTTCTTAATTCAAGGATGTACTACAAGGAACCTAGTAATGTCCCATTGGTGGTAGCTATAGCCTTGCTTAAGACATGCTTTATGCATGAAGACAAAACGGATTTGAACCAATGTAGAGAACTACACAATAATGTTCAATACACTTTTAGGCCATATAATGTGGTGGGAAATTGCTTTCAATATATATGGGTTTGCTCATGGAGAATCTCAAGCAAGAAAGCAAAAATTAACGGATGGGTCTAATATCCCTCAAACAATGGCTATGATATCCTTGGAAGCAAAAACTCGCTATTGTGGCATGGTCATATCAAATTCATTGTTCATCATATAGATACTAGTTCTATTATAAGTCAAAGAGCTCCTTAAAATGCCTATGCATGTAAAGGCATGTATAGCAAATCGGCTCTCCATGTGAAACGTGAATGTTAGCTTTGGTTTCTTTGAATACTCAAAAAATATTGGATATACAAGTCTAGATCAATAACTAGATAGCCATGAATATTATTACAATAAGTTTAACATTAGATAATCTTATTATGCTACCATTTACTTGCAAGATTTTAGTACCCTCTACTTGCCTTTATAAAGACACATAGAATGGATTAGTTCTCAATGTGAAAGATATCTATATAGGCAATGTTGGTGGCCACTTCAATGACAAGATTTGGACTACCTACAATATATCAAGTTGGCTACTCTTACATAGTGACAAAGAGCCTTAAAATTTCTAATATTGCAAGAGTAGTATGGGTGCACCATAGTAAACATAATATATGAACTTACAGCTGCAAAACTTTAAAAAAGACACCATATTTTATTCTTGAATGTATAAAGTCTTGTGTGTTTGAGAAGCTTAAAGTTTATTTTCAGCTCACATCAAATATCATCTCCTCCTTCACTAGCACTTGCCACACTAGGTTAGATCATGATCAAATGTGTGATTGCAAGTATATCAATGTTGTGAGGCAATTGTGATGTATTAGAATTGACAACTTTCTTTGATGGATGTGTCAAAATCATTAAACTACCTTCATCTTTGAGAAGATGTAGATGATAGTGATGGCAAAACCCTAATAGGTGTGGTTGAGAGATCCCCAAGTGTAGTTTGCTTTGGTGTTGTTAGATATGTCAGACCCATTGTTTGACCTTGTGTTCATTAAGAGATGGAGGCTCCTATTTTAAGAGGACTTGGCGGATTGGTTAATAATGAAATGCGCATGTTAGATCTAGAGGATTACTTTGACCATCTCTTACCATTACATCATCAATGGCATCATCACAGTGACCGTTCTTATTGCCATCATCATGCAAAGCTAGTTCTTTTGGCAAAAGAGTGAAGATTCCTCGTCAAAATCATGCACTAGATTTACTAGAGAGACAAATTTTAGACTACAAAGAATTGTTTTTGTGGATGCATTATAAAAAGAGTAAGCAAAAGAAGACATTGGTTTTAAGAGTAAGATAAGTGTTGGGAGTGGAGAGAGGAGTTACTAGGAAAATTTACTATTTGGACATGGAGAGGAATTGTGAGAAGCATGATGGTAGATGAATATTTTAGGATGATTATTAGAGTCAGCAAAAGAAGACATTGGTTTTAAGAGTGAGATAAGTGTTGGGAGTGGAGAGAGGAGTTACTAGGAAAATTTACTATTTGGACATGGAGGGGTATTGTGAGAAGCATGATGGTAGATGAATATTTTAGGACGATTAATAGGTACATAATATAGTGGATGTAGATACTTACGTGCTAAGAGATCTTTAGGATGAAATAGAGTTAGCTATTTGAGACAAGCAAAATTTACTAGCTTTCCTGAAAAAGAGATTCAAGATTTTATTAGTGACTCCAAGGCACAAGACCCAATGAACTCACATGATCTTGTTATTAGAATTTTTATTACCATGTTTGAATATGTAAGACCCTTTTGAGGGAGTTGGTACTTCCAAGGACATGTTGGGTCTAACTTCTCAAGTATACTAGGAGTAAATATATGGCGTTGGATGTTTGTGAATAAACATATTGTTTGTTTGTTGATCATGTCATCAAGATTCTTTTTCTTTCTACTTTCATTGATTAACTTCTCATTGGCTAAGCTCTTCTTAGAGTTATTGAACCAAGCCATGCACCATATAATTTTGATTTTACCCTTAATTGCCCAAACACTCTAGTCCATCAACTATTTTCTTATTGATTGCTTGTTGTTTTTGGATTTGTGCATCAATTACCTAAGCATCTTGTTGTGCTTTACAAAGTTTAACTCGATTCGATATAATCATTGTAGCCTTTTCCTTAGTTTGAATGGCTTCTCTATGCATTGTCAAAATTATTTAGGCCTCTAGTAAACAATGAACTTGAGCACATGAAGGGGCTAATACTTGCAATATTTGAGAGAAAGGAGATATACTAGTCGATAAGTAGTTTTCTTCATTGTGAGTGGAAGTATCAATTCTTACATGTGTTTTCTCACATATCTAAGTATTGTTGAATTGTGCTATTATTAATTTGAGTGCTTAGCTCATAGTTTTTCTTTAAGCCCTTCATTCTTTTGGCACTCTATGCATTTGGAGGGGACGATAATAGAAGTGAGGTAGTGTATTAACATGTTCAAGAGCTAGGAGCAATGGCTTTATGTGGAAAGTAGGGCAGTGAGCTTAGGCACAACCTTCTCATACATGACCATCCCATTCCTGTTGTCCTTGATGGCATGTTGTTGTCCAGCTATTAAGATCTTCAAGTTGAAGGCCGGCCAAACATGAGATTGGCTAGTATGTGGAACCAACCATTCACTAAATTATCCAACCAAATACACATCATATCTAGATCTATTGGTTAGAATTTTTGAAACATGTTCATGCAAGGGGAATGAGTATCCACACCTTAAAAGAAAAGAAGTCAAGCTATGGTACTATGTTGATGTGCTTAAGTTAAGGGTATGGAAGAAAATGCATTATAGACCATGTGCTATCATATGGAAGTATAACACTACCTCTAAAGGAATTAAGTCCATCCAAATATATATCTACATGTGGTTCTATCATAACTAACAAGAAAAATGTCACCTTGCTTTCCATAGCAAGGCTCTACACTTGTTCAAACTTCTCACTTATTCTTGTTTTTTCACTATGTTGCAAACATGTAAATTGTATGCACTTAATCAACACAATTTTCAATAAGGAAGTCCACAAGTAAGGCATAGAAACAGAATATTGTTTTACTACCATTATTTTTCTAATTATTGAAACATACATCTTAACTAACAGTGTCAAATAAAGAGGGGAATTGAAGAATTGTTAATTGGTGCAATCAAAGTAAGACCCATTTACTATGTGAGGAAGAAGGCAACCCTACAAGTTGGTTATATAGAAAGCACTAGAGTCATAGCAGAAAACCTAGAATAGACCACTCCATTAGAAATTTAGAACTTTAACTTGCTCGCCTATTTGCCCATACGCGCACTAAATGTTAGCATCATTGGTTATGCTAAAAAATGTAAGCTTTGAGAACTAGTGGGCTTGCTTCTTCTTCCACAACTTCATCTTGAAAAGATGGAAAAGAATACAAACCCACTCCTAATCAAGGATTGTCAAGTGGAGATTAGCAATGCGTGGTATTTGTTTTTCTAATAAGGTTCATTCTTTGACATACTAGGTTTTTTTCTCATTAGTACATAAAGTGTTCATTATATACCTTCAACCTAATAAATTGGTATAATAACACTACTCTATGTAAGACTATTGCTAAATTGGTGGCCATTCATTTAAAAGATCAAGAAAAT
Organism: Lygodium microphyllum; assembly: GCF_053477565.2. Lineage (NCBI taxonomy): Eukaryota > Viridiplantae > Streptophyta > Polypodiopsida > Schizaeales > Lygodiaceae > Lygodium > Lygodium microphyllum. Next base: position 17,793,064 of record NC_141148.1, on the reverse strand, counting down.
AAGTTGGAAGCTACTCTATGGGCCTATCAAACTTCCTTGAAGGTGGCCAATGGTCTCACTTATTTGGTTTGGAGGCAATGTCTCCTTTCGAATTTTTAGTGCCTAGTTTGCATGTTGCAATTGTCGATTACTTCCTTTCATAGGAATCTTGATTCTTATAGAAGCAAACTATTATTGTTAGTGTTATCCCAAAAATACTACTAGCCTTCCATCCACTTAATGCAACATGTAGCCTTTAGGAGTGTCGATTTGTAATCCATGAAGTCATTAGCTTGATTGTTCCAAATTTTATTTGAAGTCAATTTATAAGGAGACTCCAAAGGCTAAATCAAAGTAAATGGTGAGAAGTGTTAAGACCCAAAACACTACACTACTGCTACACATATTTTATGGAACATAGGCAATTGTTAGCCAAGTTAAGCTTTAGAAAAACTAGCCCAGTTTAGCTTTAGAAAAACCACAAAGTGACGATTGGCAAGACCCTCGAAAGCTTCCATGAACATGACCCCCTATTCCACGAGGTAAAGCTACATGTTGCAACACTTGTATAATATCTTTATAATATGAATTTCCTAGAATCATCAAAATTCGTGATGTAAAAGAGCTAAACAACTTTGCTAGATAAAAACTCAAGTGAGCAAGTATTTGGTCTATTTGTATTCTCCCATGGCGAGGAACTACATCAAGTCCAAGGGATGTTAGGATATGCTCGTCGTATGGACATGTAGGCTTAACGGTCATCCTCATGTAGGTTCTCTAGTATTCAAACTATACAAAAAATTAGTGCAAGCATGTATTAAGTACTAGGCCAATGGCCTTAAAATTAAGATCCTAGAGTAATTAGATCCATTTGGAGAGTTGTCCAAACATGCTTCTCTATTAAACCATATACAAAAGAGATGAATGATCTGTATGGGTAAAAAATCATTCCCGATAAATAACCATGATTTTTCTTACAAAAATAAATTGTGTTGAGATATTCATAGTCTATGAGATCGAATAAATTCTTTTAGGGGAATACAATATTTAAAAGGCATAAAAAATAGGTTGATATCATCATGTTATTGCCTCTTGCATTACAATAATTATAATGGGCATGTCAAAATTATAAATAGAACAAAAAATTCCATGTTCCAATGAAGAGGAATCTTGATTGGTGCATGGGAAAGTGGAAGTTGGAACTAGAGATAAGCCGCATTATAATCATCATACCATTAAAAATATTATTATATTACTAATCCATCTTATTCAATAGGATCACCACACAAGTAAGGAAGCGCACATCATGACCAAGCCATTGCATTTGTCCTAAAAATTACGATAATAAGATTGAGTTCTTAGAAATAGAGGCTTGCATAAGAGCAACAATCTTATTAAGATTAGTGCAATCCCATCTTGAGAAATAATGACACAATATATAATCTTAAATAGTGGGCAAACTCTCACTAGGTTAGCCTATGAGGAACAAATAAGTTATTGCTAATAAAAAAACTATTTCCAAACACACTAAAATAATCAAGAAATGCAACGACCAAAAATTTAGGCCAAAAATCTCCTACATGTCACATCAAGGAAGAATGGCATTCTTCAAACTAAACTATGCAATAGTACAAATAAGTTTCCCCATGTAATTATCAAGGTGGTTTTATTTTGTTCTTATAGATTCATCTATACTTATCATAGCCCCAAAATTCATTTAGAAAGGAGAACATCTAGTGTCCTACCATATCATCTACAATAATGAAGTTACTTTTCGTATAGTAGCTTCATTTAACTTGCATTCATACACACTACACAAAAGCTTATCTTACTACTATATTATTTTAGCTATAGGTTCGGAAAGCCCCGAACCTCCAAAGGGTTTCCCGAACCTACCCCCTTTTCCAAACCTCATTTCTTTAATCAAAACCCCCTCCCCTCCTCTCTTTCTCACATGTAATATCTCATTTTCGCTTCCCCTTTCCTTTTTTCATTAAAGCCTCCCCCCTCACCTCCCTTTTTTAAATTAAAACCCCCTCCCCTCTCTCTCACTTATAATCTCTCTCATTCTTTTCCCCATCCCCTTTTTAATTAAATTTCTCCCCCTCCCCTCCCTCTCTCTCATGTGTAGGGCTTAGGTCTCTCTCTCTCTCTCTCTCAAATTAAACTTTTTAATGTAAACTTTTTGTCTCTCTCTCTCTCTCTCTCTCATTAAACTTTTTAATGTAAACTTTTTGTTTAATTAAAATAAGGAGAGAGAGAGAGAGAGAGAGAGAGAGAGAGAGAGAGAGAGAGAGAGAGAGAGCAAAAAAGAAAGAAGAGGAGAGGGAGGGAGAGAGAGAGAGGGGGAACAGAGAGAAGGAGAATTATAGAGAGAGGAAATATAAATTTTAAGAGAGAGAGAGAGAGGAAAAGAAAAAAGAAAAAGAGAGGAAAGAGGGGGAGAGAGAGACTGATAGAAGAAAATGAGAGAGAGGAAATAAGAAGAGAAAGAATTTGAACACAATGAGAGAATTATAGAGAGAGGAAAGATAAAATTTAAAAGAAAGAAAGAGAATTATAGAGAGAGAAAATATGAAATTTGAGAGAGAGAGAGATAGAAATATACAAAGAGCAAAAAAGAAAGAAGAGGAGAGGGAGGAAACAGAGAGAAAGAAAATTATAGAGAGAGGAAATATAAAATTTGAGAGAGAGAGAGAGAGAGAGAGAGAGAGAGAGAGAGAGGAAAGAGAGGAGAGAGGGGGGACAGAGACAGAGAGAAGAAAATGAGGGAGAGAAAATAAGAAGAGAGAGAATTTGAACACATAGAGAATTACAGAGAGAGAAAAGATAACATTTAAAAGAAAGAGAAAAGAAAAAAATTTAAAGAGAGAAGAAAAAAGAAAAAAGAGGAGAGAGAAGGAAAGGAGAGAAGAGTGGGAGAGAGAGAGAAGAAGAATAAGAAGAAGAGAGAGGAAAAGAGGAAGAGAGATGGGGAAAAAGAGAAAAGAGAAAAGAGATGGGGAAAAAGGGAAAAAGAGAAAAGAGAAAAGAGAAAAGAGAATAATAATTTTTTGAGAGAGAGAGAGGAAGGGAGAGAGAAGGAGAGAAGAAAAAGATAAAATTTGAAAGAGAGAGAGGGGGAGAAGAAAAAAAGGAAAATTAGGAGAAAGAGGAGAAGAAGAAAAGGGGATGGAGAGAGAGAAGAAGAGAGAGAATATAAACATAAAGAGAGAATTATATATAATAAAAATATAAAATTTACATACTTTAAGAGAGACTGAGGGGGGAAAGAAAGTGAAAGAAGAAGGGGAGAGAGAGAGAGAGAGAGAGAGAGAGAGAGAGAGAGAGAGAGAACATGTAGAGAGAATTATAGAGAGAGAACATATAAAAGTTAAAAAGAGAGAGAGAATAAAAAATAGAGAAGAAAGAGAGAAGGAAAAGAGAGGGGAGAGAGAGAGAAAAGAGAATGAAGAGAGAGAGAGAGAAGAAGAAAAAAAAGGAAAAAAGAGGAGAGGGAGAGAGAAGGAAAAGAGAGGAGAGAGGGGGGAGAATAAAAGGAGAGAGAGAGTGTGTGTGAGAGAAGAAAAGCAAGGAGAGAAAAAAAGGAGAGAGAGAGAACCATGAGAGGAAAAAAATAAACAAAAATAGAAGGCAAAGAGAGAGAGAGAGAGAGAGATAGAAAGAGAGAATTAGACATAGGGAATTTGGGGGGGAGAGAGAGAGAGAGAAAGATGAGAAATGGATTGTTGAGCAAAGTTGTCGTGCGATAGCATGGCAACTTCACTTGTCACTTCGAGGCAGCGAAGCTGCCGTGAAGCGGCCTAGCGTTCTATGCACGCGAAGTGCACACGGAACGCTAGTTGTTCTTATTTAGAGAAACCATGTTTGGAAAAATCCACTTTGCTCAACCCATAGGAGCAATAATGCTATTTGTAAAGATTGACCCTTCTACTTATCTTGAGGCTGATTAGCCAAAACACCAAAATGAGCAATGAGAAACCCAATGGCTCCTCCACTTTCACCAATAGGACCATACTCATGGTTGGCATGGAAGATTTTCCTTTCTTAGCCTATTTTTAGTCCTTTTAGGCATGCTAAGTGGCTCCTTCAAGTGCCAATGGCCTTTATCGAAGTAGAACATGTAAGTTTTTGGCTAGGCCATATCTTAGCCACTCTATCTTGCTCTTAGCCCTCACAAACATTGCACTTGTAAGCAAAACCTCTCAAAGACGACGACTCCTATGCAAATAATATTATGGCTTTAGTAAAACTAATGCCTCACCACCATGCAAACTCATGGCTTTTTGGTGTGCCTATTATAGTTGCAAACACTTGTATTTTGTGATGAGGTTTGTTAAACCTTGCACCACTCTTCTTAGAATGCAATTAGGAGCTAGATGACGAAGATTATTACACTTGATGCACCACACAGTTGTTGTCTACTTGTTGTGAGTGGGCCGCAAAATAATGAACCTTCCCCTTCCTCTTGGACTTCCTAGTCTTTTGAACCATGTTGCCTCTAAGTTCTCACTTTCATTTTTGGAAAATTTTACATTAAAAATGTATAATCCTCATCATCAATTCTCTCTAATTGCTTGCTTTTCCCAAATTTCTTTGAAGATTTGTGGTCTTTTTCTTATTTGATCCATCTAAAGAGTGATAATGCTTATGGGTTGGGCCATAAGATTCTTCATGATAGTAATTACCAATTTGAATAGCCAAAGTTTTGTGTAGGTAGTTTCAATCTGCCAAAAAATGACTTCACAACATGTCATTCAACTTTGGGATCCACTACAACCGAGTCTAAAAAGAAGCCACGTAGCTCTCCACATCCATGTGACCTTACTCCATAGTGTGCATCCACTCCACCATTTGTGGTATTGTTTTCTTCCTCTCTTAACAAATTTGCAATAGGGATATTTTAACTATATCATAAGTAGGAAATGGATTTTGGGATACTTTGCAAACCGTATCTCTACCTCTCCTTGAAGCATAAACTCAAACGCCACCCCTTCTCAACCACATCCACTTGACCTAGACAAGTCAAAGCATGAGCTTTATCAAATTGATGACTATGATAATATCTACCTTATCCTTCACATAGTGAACTTTCTAAATGACCACTAGACCCATGTTACAATTGGGAGTAGCATGATTTGTGGAGTAGTGCTAGATTGGATGGTGCATTGAGGGAATTTGGAGGAGTTGGAATAGAAGGGATATGGACAATGCAAAAACTTGAAAATGATGAGTAACAATATAGTGAAAATGTTCCTAATAAAACCAATGAAATATCGAAATAAATTATCATAATACTTAGATGATGCTAAAATAAAGGATCATAAGAAAGTATAGGGAATAATATGGAACCATCCATGATATTCAATATATCAAGGCAATGATATTATGAGCAAAAAGTTAAACTAATGAAGTACACTATCCATAGCCATCAATGCACCCACACAACGTTTTTCACCCATACACTCAATAACTACATGTTCTAAAGGAGCTAGATACCATGAATGTGAAACACATTAAAATATTTATTGAATTAAGGGTATTGAGCAACCCTTATCAAGCACAAGAAGTCAATTCTTTTGGAGAAACAAATACGTGGGGTTAATGTTTTGCTAACCATCCACTAATGTGGACTACTTATATGACTATAGAATCACCTACTTAGGACACCATTTAAGTTTCTAGCTTGAATAACATAAAGCCTCTACTTTTAGTGTACAATACCATGCTTGCCAATTTCATAGTGCAAACAAAAGGTTTTGTACCCTTTTGGTGTTATCCCACATTTCCATAGTAGGCATTGTTTTTAAGATAGGACATTCTTCAACATAACCATCTAGACCAATAATCACACCACCAAACTATATCTAATTTTCTTCACATGCTTAGAACGCACATTCCCCCATCCACCTACTTTAAGCTTCCTTGGTACCACTAATGAGCCTAATTTTTGAACTTGTTTAAATCAAAAAGTGGAGTGTAGATGCTACCAAATCATTACTTACATAGTAATTCTCCATATGAATTCACTATGGCTTCCTAAACAAACATGCCCATATGCATGTGTGTGTGTTTGTGTGTGCATGCACTCATGTATGTATGTATGTATGTATGCGCACATCCATGTAAGACAATTTCATTCATTTTGTATGTGTAATAGTGTAAAGCATAGTTAAAATGAATAAGCTACTTTTTCACTTTGGTCACTCACCTAAGCAAGTCATGAGATGCCTACATGCAAGTTGTTGTCACATGGTTGGTGAGACAATATTCTTGCAAGCTTGAAAATGCCAATTTGTAGAATCATTGGTTGGTTTTAATTAGAAAAGTTAGAACATTGACCTCTCTCCTACTTGCACCAAAGTTGAAGCAATGAAATTAGGTAATTTGAAAGATCCATTATGGATTCTTTGATTGCCTCACAATATCATAAGGACTATGCTTCTGTGACATCATGTACCTTAACACTAGTAGTCATCATGAAACAATATTTCCATCTTATAAAACGTAAAGCTAGCAGGCAATGCACATCCTTTCACACACAGTGAACCATATCTTATTATTGTCAAGTTTGAAGCACATATAAATTGTTAGGCACACAGTATAGGATTAGCAAAATAGATATGGCATCCTTGTTTGTACTCTTATATGAAGAGTGAACATTGATATATGTGTTAATTTGTAAAAACACTTAGAGCGATCAATTGTTAGCTAAGAAATATATGAGTTTATTCACAAATATTGGGAAACATGGGCTTTGGAAAATTGTGAAGATAGACTGTAAGACCTTGCTAAAAGTAGCAATCGTATAGAGGATGGAGTGTTTGAGTTATTGGCTTAGAAGAATGACAACTTGCTTGCACCTAACAACATTGCCCTTGATGTTCTTCAAGTCACATTTTTGAAAGTTTGGCTCAATAGGTTCTTTGCGATGTTAAACCAAATGAATCGTTGCATAGCCTCATCATCAAATGCATAATTCAATCAGCATATGTGCTTTTTTCAAGAATTTTTTCACAAAACTTCCAATGGAAATGTTCATTCTATTGTTGGACTAGAGAAATTCCAAAAGATTTGGACTTATGTATTTCTCATGATGACAATGACATAATATGCTTTTTCAATTTGAAATATTGCCTATGTGAGATTGCATTATTGCTTCGGAAAAATTAAAATACTAAAATTTATGTGTTGAAAAGTGTAATAATATCTAAATAATGTTTAGATAACTTGGCATTTGTGAAAATTATTATCACAATACTCTTTTTTGCTTCTTCTCATCTTCGAATGTCCTCGACAATGGTGCTCCCAACACATTCTATGCATGAAGATCATGCATTATGTGTACATAAGTAAACACTAGACATTACTAGAGATAAATGTAGGCAAGCCGCAAGAATTAGGATTGGATTACATGCTCATAGCCATACAAAAGATATGCATGAACAATATGTTACTAATGTAGTCAATGTTGAAATTCAAATGTTAGATGTGCTATGCCAAGATAATCAATTTAATGCTACATCTTGTGCTATTGTTCCTATATTGCTATCCTTTCAAGTGCAGATGCCTATTATAACTCAACATTGCAATCAAAGCGTAAATACTACAAATGGGGGATTTAGTATGTGTATGCAAATGCTTGATGTTAATAGAGCAAAACATAGGCACATGGCAAGGGTTAGAATGGGATTATGACAATCACATCGGATTACAACAACTAGAAATAGATATGGTGCCATTCAATATCCAATTGCAAGTGATACAAGTGTCCACATACTAGGTGCACCATTGTTACCTTTGGAACTTCAACAAATTGCTATTGATAAACAAGGAAAGACAATTATCCACAATATAGAAATTCAAATGTTGGATAATCATGTTGCATCTACCATTGGTGTTCATGAATTGATATCCTTTCGAGTGTAGAAACCTACCACAACTCGACAGTACAATCAAAGCCTAAATTTCAAATGTTGGATTGAATGTGCATAGACAAATACTTGACGCTACTAGGGTTGAACGTAGATAGAGAGTAAGAGCTTGAACACAATTACAACCCTTACATCACAATACAGCAAGTAGATATGGATATGCCATTCAAGATCCAATTTTGAGTGTTGCAAGTGCTCAAATGCTAGGTACAACATTTTTGCCCTTTGAAGTTCAACCACGTGGCCTTGCTCACAAAGGCAACACAACTCTCCATATTGTAGTTGTACATTCAAAGATATTCAATCACCAATGTAGGATTTTAGCACCTGTATTTCTTCTTCAAAATGGTGGATTTTGTTCAATTCTCCATGACATGCCACCTGATTTGGATATTCATCCATCTACAACAATATTGCTCTTCTAAAAACTTGAGTTACATATAGTTGGTACACTTTCTAAGGTTTGCAAGCATTGCATGGCTAAGATGTGGCAGCCTGAAACTAAAAGAATGCATTCAACTTTGGTTGGAAAGCATCATTGTAGAGAAGAAAATGTAATTTTACCACTTCTATAGCAACCACCACATCTCTATGTAATTTGTTGGATGGCTTGCATCCACATAGTAGAGAGTTAAAAATAAATAAAAATATGTGCTTCCAATAGCATGTTGGCTTTTGTTTCGATGGGTGCAAAGTTTGATGAGCTTTTCCCTCAAAATGGGAACAAATATACCATTCGAGTCCATGGATCAATATATCATCGCATAGGTCTCATATTACCGCCTAAGGATGGACAAAAAGTACCAAAATTTGCACAACTTTACATTTATGATATTGAGCACGAGTTATTGAATCACATGGTGATTGTTCCTGGGATTTTACCAAACTTACTAGAGGAGCTTCAACAAATGATGCATGATTACAATGTTTATGCAGAGGCCTTTATAGGTGTAAGCTTGCAACTCAATCCATCAATGGAAATAAGAATGTCAATTTTTCAAAATTAATCCACATCTAGACAATATTTGATTCCAATTGTAAGTGAGGTTGCTGCAATCATGCTTGGAAAAGGTGATGATGGCACACTTGATCATTGTAATATTCGAGCACTCAACAAGGCCAACGAATTTTTGTTTCTAACTTGCACAAGGCTTATATCCCATTGTTATATGTTATTCTCTTTCCAAATGGAGAGGATGGATGGCATACTAGAGTTCTGTATGCATATATGGATTCTCATATTACTACCAACAATCTTGCAAACAAGGACTATGTCTCTCAAATGCAATATTATGCCTTCAGACTTCAAATTCATGATGATACTAGAGCATGTTTATTGCGTGGTGGTTGCTTGTTGCAACAATACATTATGGATGCTTATTGTAGCATTAAGTAATGTATATTAGCTTGGTATCATCATAACTAAGTGACTTTGTGAGTTGAAATGTTTAGGGGATTGGCTGATATGGTCAATGGTTCAGATGCAATAGATAACAACATTGTTAGGATTGATGTGGGAAGGAGAATAGTGTTACCATCTAGCTTCACAGGCATACCAAGATTCATGTACCAATTATATCTGGATGCTATGGAAATTGTGTGTAGTAAAGGGAAACCTGATTTATTTATGACCATGACATGTAATCCTAACTGGTTGCTTGGGCAATTTGCATATGATTGGCCAGATTTGACTTTTAGAGTTTTTCACTTTAAAAACAAGGATAGGATGCATATGATAGTAAAAAAAGAACTGTTTGGTAAAGTTGTTGGATATGTATCCATCATCGTAGAGTTCCAAAAGAGAGGCTTCCCTCATTCGCACACACTCTTAATATTAATGTCACATGCTTTAAGCCATTGGAACCACAATATTATGATTACCTGGTGTGTATTTTTATACTCGATAAGGAGAGATTTCTAGATCTTTGTCAAATTGTCACTAAATCTAATGTACATGGTCCATGTGGTGTATTCAATCAAAGAAGTTCTTGTATGATGGATGGGCAATGTATAAAGAGCTATTCAAAAAAGTTTATACATGCAACTACATTGATAAAATTGATTATCCTTTGTATAGATGTAGACACGATGAAAGAACACACAATGTAAATGGTAACAAATTGGATAGTTAATGGGTGGTGCCATACAATCCTTACTTAAGTTCCAAGTATAGTGCTCATATAAATGTTGAGGTTTCCTCTATAATTTCAGTTGTCAAATATTTATATAAGTATGTGTATAAGGGCCATGATTGTGTGACCATCCGATTTGCAAGTGTACATGGCTCGGTGTGGGAGCCTTCGCTCAACCGCCAAGATCCACGGACCGCTTATTGCTTCAAGCGTTTCAAGCGAGCTCTAATGGCTATCTCTCACCTAGCCGATGCGCCGTCGATCCTATGAGTGTAGTGAGCTTACCTTGATGCCGATACGAGTTGCCTCCTCTCTCACACTCCTCGGTAGCTCCACGATCCTAGATGGGAGCTCAAGCATCCTCAAGCCTCCTCCATCTCCAAGCTCCATCCTCCATAGCCGCACGTGCAAGAAAAGAGAAGAGAAGAGAAGAAGAGAAGAGGAGATGGTGAAGAGCTTCACCCTCTTAATCCCTCACTCTCACACACTCACTCACTCATACTCTCACACTCCCTCTCTCAAGAGCACACACAAGCAAGAAGATGAGGAGAAGAGAAGAAGAAGAGAGCTCTTGTTAGCCACACACCAAAAGAATGAGCTCTCATTTACTTTTTGAACTTTATATATACAAACCCTAAAATCCCATGGGCACCCATCCCTTTTTTACATGACCGGCCCTTGTGGCAAGGCCTTTTTTCCATTTCCCTCTTCTAGCCTTATGCCTCTAGCCTACACTGTTTAGAATTTTACAATTGGCACAGGAGGGAGCCTGGCGCTCTTTTACAAGAGTTTTTTGAGTTTTTTGAGGCGCCCTTCATTTAAAATTGCGCTTTTTTCCCCAGCTTAGCTTTGGAGGTTGCCTACGTGTCTTTGCTCTTTTTCCATGTTTTTTTTGCTTTTTCCTTCCTTTTTCAGCCATCTCAACTTGGGGTTAACATTACCTCCCTCCTAGACGGGTGCCAGTCCCATGGCACTTCTGTGTTGTAGGTTGGCAAGCAATTGGCCAAGTGGTGCAATGGTGAGGGCCACTTGGAGACTTAGGTGCTTGTAGGACCTGTGAAATTTTTATCGGAGGAGCCAAATGGGTATTGCGTGGTTGATGGTGCCTCCGAAGTCGGTGGTTTGTTGCTTTCTGTGATGTTTGAAAGGAGAAGGTGCGGTGATGTTCCTAAGGGGAGTGCTTACCTCATTGTGTTAGTGCATTGTGCTTGTGCTAGTGGAATGGGGAGGTGGGTCTAACCGCAGGCGAGCTTGGGTGGGTGATGTCCCACACTTGAGGACCCCATTTGTGCCAAGGGAGGTGCGATGCAAGTGGCTTAGGGTGACAGGTCTAACCATAGGCGAGTGTTACCTCCCTAGGTATGTCCTGCCCTTGATGTGCCCTAAGTGTGAAGTGGGGGAGCAAAAGGGCTAGGGGATTGGGAGTGGAGCCGACCGACTGAAGCCACCAGACACGCCTAACTTAAGAACCCCTAGGTACAGTGATCGTGCTTTATGTGGTGGTAAGTGCTTCTGCAAGTGGGCGATGTTGTCCAGTCAGTGTTTTTCGTGCTGTTCTTTTCTCCGATGTTTTTTTTTTCTCTGTTTTTTTTTTGTTACAGTAGTGGAATGAATGACAGCCAGGGCCTAATTCTCTTCATCTGAATGAGGAGGAGAAGGGCGCCGTATGGATTTGTGCAAAAATTGGTGGCTTTGCATGTATCCTTTCAGATTCATGCAGACGTGGAGAGAGGTGGTGGAGAGGAAGGGGTGATTGCACCTAGTAAACTGACTATCATTCATGTCCTCTAGGAGGGCTAGGCAAAAGAAGGGGAGTAGGCTAGCTCTCATCATTAGGCATGCCATAACGCAGCTATCAATAGCATTGGGATCAAAAAAGAGGGGGGGCAAGCCATTCTGTTGTGGTGTCGGATCTTGCTTGAGTAATAGCTTAAGAAGCCTAAGGTAATTACATGTAGTTATAAAGGCGGGATTTGGATAGGAGGAGAAGTCTGCGAGAAAGCTCGTCATGGAGTCACTTAGGCTTCCTAAATAAAAAAGGAGGGCACGCTCGAAGGAGTTGGCATTGGAGTTGTAAATGATGGGGAAGTCATGCTGCCCGTGGAGGGTGGAAACAAAATCCACGCCTACCCTACGAGGATACGCCATGAATGTGGGGTCGTTCCTCTCGTAGGGTAGGGTGTTGCAAAATGCTATCCAGGTGAGCATGTTAATATGGCATATTTGCCTTCTCTAGAGAGGTTGGCAGTTGTAGCCCCTTACAGTGTGTGGTACCTACCAATCTATCCCTTATCACTCCGATTATGTATGTGTGGTACCTCGAATACCTTGTCTTGCCAAAACTCTGATTTCTCCGTGCCCCATAGAGTGGGGGTCTTTGCCCTGTCTTCCAGCCATTTTTGGCTCAGTCGGCCGCCAGCCGCGATCACCTCCTCCATTACCTTAATTGGCAGGACCCTTTTCAGGTTGTTAGGCATGAGGAAACTAAAAGTAAAAGGGTCATTTTCGATTTCTTGCCGTTCCCAGATTACCAGCTCTGCGTGAAATTGCATTGGGAGGTCATCGGGGCATGGTGGGAGGGATGCGGATGGCTGCACGACTGGTTTGGCTTGCAACTGCCTTTTGGCTTCTTCCACTAATTTTCTTCGTCGCTCCTTGAGCGTGGTTTGTCTGTCCAGGGACGGGTCGAGTTGTTGTTGTTCCTGATCGTGCGGTGAGGGGGTTGTGGGATTATTTCTTCGCTGGTTCTTCTTATGAAAAATTCAATGTCTGTGTCCTCCCCCTGCCGGTCGTCTAGCTGCGCCCCTTCCTCAAAGCCGAGTGCATCTGCCTCCTAGGGGTTAGGCCAGCCAATAGCAGGTACTTTCATTGTTCTTCTAAGCCTAGCCTAACCTCCGCAAGTTGGGGTGGCATCTGTAGCCCCGCATGCAGAGCTCTGCGTGCGATGCTCAGTTTCTTATGCACCACCTCTAACGACTCCTTTTCCTTCGGCCGGGTTGTGTCTAGTAATGTGTTGATGAAGGCCTATTGTTGGGCAGTGAAGGCTATCTGGGCGGCGTCCGCTTTGCTTTCTGCCAAGATTTTTTCTTTCTCCACCAAGGCGAGGCATTGCACCAGTGCCTTCACCCGTTTCTCATTCTGCATGGCCCATTTCTCGGCCCTTTTACTCATTCCTTCCATGCTCTCCCCCTGCTTTTGTGCTAGGGTTATGAGCTTCTGCTCCTGGGCTCTGAGTTATTTGCTCATATTCTCGTGTTCTTTCCTTCCGAGGTGTAGTTGATTGGTCATGGACTCGATCTCTTTTCGTTGTTGCTCCCTCTTTTGTCTTCTCTCCTCTTCTTTGGCGCTTAGTTTCTCCATCATTCGCTCAATGGCGGTGGTTTTTACCTCCAGTTCCCCATGTTGCATCAGGAGGAGCTTGTATTCTCGTTGCATTTGCACAAGTTCTTGATTTTCGTCCTCAAGCCATTGTTTGTAGCTTTCTTCCATGTCTTCTTTTGCTTTCAATTCTTGCTTGAGGTCAAATATTTGCCGCTGTTGCATGGCTATGATGCAAGTTTTCTCCACTTGGAAGGCGGCCACTGACTCTTTCTCTACCACCAACTCAGCCACCGCCACTCTCTTTTCCTCCTTCGCCCTCTCCAATTGGGAGAGCAGCTCGACGATGTATTCGTTGTAACTCGCTGGTGTGGCATCATTGTTGCATGGGTGGGGGTGGTTGAGGCCTCCACACGCGGACGCTTCTGGTCCTGCCTCGATTCTGCATCCGCGGCGGCTGGCCTTTTTGGCCCCGTGGTCATGGTTTCTGTGCTCTTCCCTTGGGCCATTTCTTTACTGATGAAGTATCGCATCCAAGCCACAAAATTGGAAGGGGTGAGCATAATGGGTTCAGAGGAGGGTGCCATGAGGGTGGGGATAGGATGGAGGGGTGCTTTGCCTTTGCCTTCTAGGACTGCAGGCGGCATGGCTTCTAGTGCCAGTGCGCTAGAGCTAGGCCCTTCTTCCCTCAACTGGTTCCAGGCTCCTGGATCATCCGCCCTACATTGTTGCTCAATGGATCGGCGTGTGGCCTCGGCCAAGTCCTCCTCTTCCTTTCTTCTTAACTCCTCTTCTTCCTCCGTAGCTCTTCTTTGCCTTTCTTTTTCGGTCTTTTTGTATTCTTCCTCTAGTTTCTCTTTTTCTTCCTGCTCTTCTCTTCTTCTCCTTTCAGTCTCTTGCTTTGATGCCTTTTTAGCCCGCTTGACTTGCTCTATTGTTTCTTCTTCTTCCTGCTTCCTCTTCCTCTCTCTCTCCTCGGCCTCCCTGAGGGATTGTCTTTTTGCTTTTTCCAAATCTTCCTTTTCCTTCGTGCGGCCTTCATCCAGTTTCTTTTTCTTCTGCGCTTCCTTCTTCTTGGTTTCCTTGACCTGCTTTTTGCTTGATTGCTCTTCTCGCCCCCGTCCTTCCTTATCGGTCTCAGTCCTATCGCTTGATCTCTCATGGTACTTATGAGGGGGTGACTTGTCAAGCGTTTCCCCTTCCCCCTCTTCTGCATCCTGCGTCTCTTTCACGGCCTCCTGGATGAGTGCTGTTAAGATGCTTCCATAGGTGATGAATGAGGCTTTGGAGGAGGCCTTCCTTTCTTTCTGTGGCCTTAGACGCTAGGGATCCTCCTCCTGCGGGCATGCTTCCTAAAGCCAACGCTTTAGCTGCCTGGTCGATGGTTTTGCACACATAGCCGTTCCAATCGACTTCATGCAGGGTATGAGCTGTCACATTCTTCAGTACCAACACACTGATTCGGTGCATCAATGCGTTGTAGCGCTGCTGGAAAAGAGCGCATGTATTAGTTTTGCCTGCAATCTGGTTTCTGCATCGAGGATATCTTGGATGCTGATGCCATCGTTTGTCAGCATATCCTCCTTTCTCATCCCCAGCATGGTGTACACATCTCTCTTTTGCTTCTTTTCCATTTTTGGTTCTAGTCCCAGCGCCTTTTCCACCAAGGTGGGGGTTAAGCGAACCAACACTTGCTTATCATACATGGCTGGCAAGGATAATGTGGTGGCTGATGCGTTATCAAGAATGTGGGCATGCAGTCTATCTACTGTGTCTACCATCTATAAGGATTGGATTGAAGACATTCAAGAGGAATATGTGCCTGATGAGCATGATGCCCATATTTTTCAGAAATTACAGCAAGGGTGTGATGCTGAATTTCCTAATTTTAAAGTGCATAATGGCCTCTTATGGTTTAAGGGTAAAGTGTACTTGATTCCAAGCAGTAAATTCAAGCTGAAGGTGCTTCAAGAGATGCATTCATCGCCAATGGTTGGTCACTTGGGCCTTTTCAAGACGTTTGATAGAGTTCATCAAAGCTTCTATTGGAAAGGTCTATGGAAAGATATTAAAGAGTATGTATCTCAATGCTTGGAGTGTTAGCAAAATAAGGATTCCACTCTATTACCAGCTGGCTTACTTCAGCCTTTACCCATACCTATGGGCAAATGGACAGATATTTCCATGGATTTCATAACGGGATTGCCTACTACCAGTCATGGATGGAACAGTATCTATGTGGTAGTTGATAGATTGACCAAATCAGCCTTCTTTATCCCAACTAAAGTCCAATATTCAGCAAGGCAAGTCGCCGAGCAATTTATGGAAGGTGTGTTCAAACTACATGGTATGCCTATGAGAATAGTATCAGACCGTGATTCGAAGTTTATGGGCAACTTCTGGAAAAGTCTATTCTCCTCTATGGGTACTTTCCTCACTCCTAGCACGGCCTATCACCCTCAGACTGATGGGCAAACGGAGAGAGTCAATCATTGGGTGGAAGTATACCTTAGGCATTATTGTCATGACACACAAGCTTCATGGGATCGTTGGATCCACCTTGCTGAATTTTGCTATAATAACACGCATCACATGAGCATTGGGATGTCTCCGTTTGAAGCTCTTTATGGGTATAAAGTCCAACTTCCATCAGTTTTATTCCATGAAGACATCAACCCACAAGCAAAGGAAGAGTTGGAAAGAATGGAGTTGCTCATGAGGCAATGCAAGGACAGCATAAGGAAAGCACAATACGTAATGAAGGTCTATGCTGATGAGAAAAGAAGACATTTAGACTTCAAGGTTGGAGATTGGGTATTTCTCAAAGTGCCCAAGACGCATTATGCTTCATTAAAGGGTGGGAACAACAAGCTTGCTCATAGGTTTTATGGGCCATACTTGATTTTGGACAAAATTGGAGAGCTTGCTTATAAACTTCAGCTACCATCTTCCACTAGAATACATGATGTATTCCATATTTCACAGCTGAAGAAGTATGTTGGGCCTGATGTACAAGTATTGGAAGAGTTACCACCATTGGATGAGGCAGGACTGATCATATATGAACTTGAAAGCATTATTGGAAAGAGAGAGAAAGTTCTCAAAAATCGTACTCTTACAGGTTGTTCTAACATCAGGGGACTCGTGCAAAGGATGGGTGGGAGGGTAGTACTTCTTGATATGACTGCCATTGAAGAAGCCTATGCCCTCACCGTCTAAGGTCTTGAGCTCGACATTGCCTGTGCGTGCACAAACTTCGAAAGGTCCAAGACCTCTAAATTTCATTTTCTGCTTATGCCCCTTAACTGAGTAGAGGAGCACTAAGTCGCCATGTTCAAAGTCGTGCTGCTTGACATGCTTGTCAAACCAACTCTTGCATCGGGCCTTCTCACATATAAGCGCATGGGTGGCTAGAAGGTGAGTCTCTGAGAGACGCTCGAGTTTGACCAAGCGTTGCATCCATGCCTCCTTCCCTTCCCATCGTTCTTGAAGTGCTATTCTCAAGCTAGGAACGAAGAATTCTAATGGTAGAACCACTTCAATTCCACAGGTCAGCCTGAAGGGGGTTTGATCACGACAGCCGTTTTATAAGCTATGCGGTAAGCCCACAGAGCTGCCATTAGCTTGTTGTCCCAGTCGCTGCGTGAGGCTGAGACCACCTTAGTCAGGACATTGATAAGAATCTTATTCGTGGATTCTGCCTGACCGTTTGCCTGAGGGTAGTATGGCGAGGATTTATGATGGATGATGAGAAAGGTGGACAGGAGATGCGCTATCACTTCGTTGATGAAGTGCGTGCCTTGGTCCACTGACCAGTTCGATGGGGCAACCAAATCGCGAGATCAACTGCTCCCATAAGAACTTGGCAGTCGTCCTAGCATCATTTTTTCATGTCGCTCTTGCCTCTGCCCATTTCTTGAGGTAGTTCGTGGCCACAATGATATACTTGGCCTGTGAATATTGGGCCGTAGGATTGATGGGTCATATGAAGTCAACTCCCCATTTTTCGAAGGGTTGTCATGCGATAACTGGGGTCAACTCCATCTGATCCTTGTGAATCGGGACTTTTGTCCATTGTGGCACTTGTCACAATGCTCGACGAATCGTGCTGCATTGCGGAAAAGCGTGGGCCATCACAGTTATAATTGCAACACTTTTCGTGCTGTCATGTCTCCGCTAAAGTGCCCTTTAGCAATGCCGCTGTGTGCCTCTGAGAGCACATCGTGTATCTCACGTTCGCATATGCATCTACGCAGCAATCTGTCTTGCCCCAGCCTATAGAGTTGGCCTGCGATCAACTGATAGGGCTCGAACTTAAGGATTAATTGCCTAAGTCGGGCTTTTTCCATCGATCGATCAGGCAGTCCGTGTTTAAGCACTTGGACTATGTCATCCGCCCAATATGGCGTTAGATCAGCTTTGAATAAATCTCTCTCACTGGACAGGTTAAAGAGATGGGCATCGGGTAATTCGTCAACAATGCCTTGTCCAGCGGCTTCTCCCGTGGGGATGCGTGACATATGGTCAACCATGTAGTGTTGCTTTCCTTTTCGTACAACCACGGAGAAGTCGAATTCCAAGAGTAGAAGGAGCCATCGAGCTATGAGTCCTATGGTGCAAGGTTTGTTTACTAGATAGAGCAGGGCTTGATGTTCCACAAAAAAGGTAAAAGGTGTGGCTGTCATGAAGGAAAAATACAACATTAATATTTGCACCTTGGATTAATTCCAGCCTTTGTAAATTTAGCTTTAGCCTATGTGTACATGTGTGAACAGCCCTTAAGTTTGGAAGAGGGTTAGAATAAAAGGGACTAGAGGCCAAAGGCAAGACATCTTTTGATCATTCAATAATCTTGGCTTTACCATTTTCTTGGAGTTAGCTTCTTCTTAGCTTTGAAGCACTCAGCCATGGCCGTCATGTATTCTTGAATCCCCAACCATTAATACATGATGAGGATGTCTTGGTGCAATAGATTTGTTAATTCTTTGTTGTAGCTTAGTTAATTTTCAATTTCAGTTAGATTTCATTCCATGGTTGATTGCTTTCATTACATTGGTATCAGAGATGTAGGTTAGATCCTTGCAGAAGTCATTTTCAAGTACTAGATTCAATTTCCTAGGCTAGAGAGAGCAAACCATAGTTAGAAATTTGAGTGACAGGACTTGACAGGACATGAAGGATTCAAACCGGAGTTACTTGTGAAAGACTGCTACAAACAGGGATGAAGATGGTGATTCTTGGCATTAATAATGGAAGAAATGGAGGGCTCCAGCCAAAATAGCAGGACGTGATCAAGATTTGAGCAAAAAATTGGGGTAAGTGTACAAACTAATGGTTACAGGACACTTTAACTGTGGTTACTTTTGAGAAGGAAGGGTTTCTTCTTCCCTTTCCTTATTCCTTCAAGCTGCCATACAAACTGCCATGGACATTTCTTCTCAGATCTTCTTCCCATGACCTCTAATCCTCAAATGGCTTATGCAAGAGTGTAGTATGGGTCTTAAGCTACCTATGGATTACCTACATGCCTCATATCTACCACGTTTTCATCACGTGATGCAAGAGGATGTACAACAGCAGTTTGCGCTGTTTTTTACAGCCCCCCCCCTTCGTGATCAGCAAACATGAGGTAATCTGAGCTTGCACTCTTCATGAGAGGATCAAATGGAGTGCAACTATGAGTCTACATCATCTTCTACTTGATCTTTCACTCCTTTTGGAAGATGGGAGCTTTCTCAAAACCTAGGTATGGAGTTTTATGACAGTTTTGGACAGCACTCATATTTCTCAGATTTCTTCATCAAGATCAAAGGGTTTTTGCTCTATTATACTCCCTGAGGCTTCTACATACATCCTAGTACCAACATTGATTGATCTTGAAGCTTGAAGCTTTGATGGAGCTTGGATATGGAGATTGCAAACTCTATGTATAACAGTTTGGGACAGCATTAAAGATTCCTGAAATTTTTTTTAGCAATTCATGGGGCTTTTGTGGGCAAAGCATCTCTGAAGCTCCCTCAACCATTTCCCCTCAAGAATCCATCAACATTGGACCAACATTGAAGTGATTGAAGCCAATGGTGGTCTAGGTGTTCAATGGACAGCATGAAGCTTTTATGCCATTAAATTTTGGCATTCCCTCTCAAATTTCGGGATCTCTTGGACACATTGAAGCCCTCTCTATTACCTATTGCAACCTACTTCAAGTAGAGAAGGTAATCGGTCTTCATCAACCCTCATTTGGAGCATTCATGGAGTCATGGAGCTTTCATGGAATTAATGAAGCTGAAGTTTATCAAGGAAGGGATTATTCTTGAATATTGAAGATCTCTTGGACTAATTTTAGAAGGATTATCAAGCTCAACTCACCTATGTCAAGCATTATGGATTGAAGGTCATTCCATCAACAATGCTCTTCTCCAATCAATTAAATGAGGTACTCTAATCACTCTTAATTTCTCTTTACATCCAATTGCTGATCTCATTTCCAATTGCTGAAGAGAAATAAGAGGATTAATGAAGCTTTCATTCATAGCCTAATGCATTACATGAAGCCTATAGGTTATGTCAGTCATTGTCTTTACTAAACCTCTTCAATTTACTGAAATGGCCATCTCTAAATGTCTCAAACTCTTCCATAATGAATGAGCATTACCCATCTACTTTCATTCACTGAAATCAGTAATTTCTTAAGCTTCATTACTCAATCTTTTTTGCCTAACCCTGACATGAAATTGATTACCTATTTTGCCTCTTGATCATAAGAAAATCATTACCCAATTGGTAAGTGAGAAAAGCTTTGTAAGCAGTGAGTCACTGCTGAGGTAAATACCTCTCCATTTCTCATTTACATTTCAGCCTTTTCAATTCCAATCTTGCATATCATGAAAAGGGCAAATGAAAGGCAATTGTATTTCCTTCCTATTCCATGCATATCATATTGATTTTTAGAGCTAGAATTCACTTGCCATGTACTTGCCCACGAGGAAAAGTGGATGCCGGGCGAGTCGGTAGGACAAAAGAGAGGTGACCCTCCCCTACCGACGAGGACCCTGAAGGGGAGCGCAACCCGGCCCGAGAGGGAACTTTGCAAACCCCTCGGGTCTCGGATCCCACGCATTTTCAAGTTTACGTGCAGGTACAAATCTCAAAGGCACTTGAAATCAGCCTACAGCATGAGTTATGGGCAGTGAGTTCTTGAGATATTGGCAAATGTATGGTACTCATGAACATCAACAGGAAAGGGGTGAACATGACACTTCTCAAGATGCCATTTACCGAATGCATTATGAGAACGATGAGGTCGATGCAAGTTCCACCCACTCCCCTACCAATCAACCCATAGAGACGTCTCATATCTCAATGAATTCAAACAGTTTTCAACAATTGTCAAATGACATAAAGGATATGAAATCAGGTTTCGAGGGTATGAGGTTGGGTATTGACAAGCTTGTAGCACTTCTTGGTGAGAAAATGTTGCCTATAGCTGGTCTTAATATCCCACATCCTCATAGGGATGAAGAACCAACTAAACCACTTACTCCTAAGGTGGTAGGTCAATTTGAAGTTGGAGAGTCATCTAAAGCTAAGGATTTTGTTCAACCTACTTCACTTCAGCCACAATTTCATCAACAAAAGGGTCACTTTCAGCCACATGGGCAGGATCTTCAAGAAAGAGTGCAAACAAACTCAAAGCATGATGAAGACATCCAAGGGTGCAACTCATTCTACAAGCAATTTTACCCCCAAGCAAATGTTGGTGGCTATGAGCAAGGGCATGTTAATTCAGCCCCAAACTCTTATGGGCAGCCACATGGACATGTGAATTCAGCCCCAAATGCTTTTGGACAGCCACAACATAATTTCTCTACTCAAGTGCAGCCCAATAGGCCAAGTCCCATATTAAATCATGGTTGGAATCAGCAAAATAATGGGCAGCAACCACCTTTCAACTCACCTATGCATGGACAACCTCCCAATGTGAGCAACACATACTTTCAGCCTCAAGGACATTGTTTCCAGCCACAAAGTCATGGTATGCATTATGGATAGCAAACTCCTTATGCGCAAGGGCATGGAAATAATGAATATCCTAGGCAAGGACCTTTTGGCAATTCTTTTGGGCCACAATACCATAGTGGGCAGCAGCACCCTAATGGACAACCTCCTCAATATGAGAGAGAGTACAAGGAGAAAATAATTATCTCAAACTTCAAGGGAGAGAACCCTTCACCCACGGAGTTGGAGGAGTGGTTTGACAAGTTAGAGATGTATTTTTCCCTTTACCCAAGGCCCGAGAATGCCAAAGTAAAATTTGCAGCCCTTCATCTAGAAGGCTATGCTCACACTTGGTGGAGATATATGGCGAGGATGGGACATGACTTCTTGTCTTGGAATGCATTGAAAAATGCTATGATTGAAGTCTTTGTTTCCCCTATTGAAAAAGAGCGGTTAGAGAAAAAATGGTATGCACTTGAGCAACGTGGTCTCTCGGTTAGAGAGTACTCAAATCAGTCTTTGAACCTCTCGATGTATGTTCATGGGGTCTCCGATAGTGCCAAGTTGAATAAATACATATTTGGTTTGGAACCTATTCTTTCTTCTGAAGTTGGAGCCATGAATCCTACATCCCTACAAGCTGCCATTCAATTGGCTGAAAGTTATGGACAGAAATACAAGGGTTTTCAGCCACAAAAACAGGGCATTCTTTTCAGCCTACGCAGTTCCCAAGGACATCAGGCCATTATGGGCATGCTAAAACTGATTTTCAGCATATTGGGAAGCCATCAAATACTTTCAGCAATACCTACAGCAAGATACCCACTTTTCCTACTGTTTTTGGGTCAAAACAAAGAAGTAATTTCAGACCTAATGCTGAAAATAGATTTGATGGAAAGAGGACTGATATAAATGCCAAAACTTCAGCCCCTACTCAAGGCAAACATGTATCGAATGACAAGCTCAAAGATATGTATGCTAAAGGTCTATGCTACAAATGTGGAGAGAAATGGTCACCCGATCATAAGTCCAAATGCAAGGCCAAAAATATGAAGATTAGCATGATCATCGAGGATGATTCCGATGTTGAATCTATTGAAGGAAGCTTGGCTCAGCTTGATGTCACAACAACTCAAGAAGAGGCGCATGAAAATGAAGAGAATGGCCATGATGAGTTCTATGATCCGATGGATGGGTTTCCTTTCGACCTGGGTGGTCATTATTTGGATGATTCATGGACTGATTTACATCCATCGCTATGTGCCATATCAAGTGATGCATGGAGTGGTTCAAGAGGGGATAATACCCTACGCCTTAAAGGTCAAATCAAGGGAAGGACCGCTCATATACTGATAGATACGGGAAGTACACATAGTTTCATTAATGCTAAGTCACTCAATGGACTGAAATTGAAAACGCATGAAATGCCTACATCACTCAAAATCCAAGTGGCAAATGGAAATTTTGAGAAGAGCAAGCAATGCTGTCCAAATGTACCTATCACCCTTTCCCGATTGTGCACTACATCAGTGAGCCTAATTGCATTAGAAATGGGTCCCATTGATATAATACTTGGCTGCAACTGGCTGAAATCTTTGGGCAGATTTACCATGGATCTCAACAACATGGAAATGGAGTTTAAATGGTGTGGACAACAAGTAACACTACATGGAGCTGAAAAGAAAAGAATGGAGATGATCAATCCCAAGAAGGTTAAGAAAGAGATAAATGCAAAGGCATGTATGTTCACCATTCTTCTTCCCAAGATTGAAGAGGATTAGCCCTCTTCTCCTACCAAAAATATGGACCCACGTCTTTGTAAATTGCTAAAAGAATATGATGATATTTTTCAGCCACCTACCTCTCTTCCTCCCAAAAGAGAAGTGGATCATCCCATTGACTTGTTGCCCAATACAAAGCCCATCAACAAACCACCATATCGCCTCTCCAAAGTGGAAAGAGAAGAGGTAGAACACCAAGTCAAAGAGCTTTTGGAAATGGGTCTCATTAAGGCAAGCCAATCACCTTTTGCTTCTCCAGTCCTTCTTGTGAAGAAGAAAGATGGCTCCTTTCGAATGTGCATTGATTACCGCGATCTCAACAAGGTCACTATCAAGAATAGGTATCCAATACCTAGAATAGATGATCTCTTAGATGAATTGAAGGATGCCAAGGTGTTCTCAAAAATTGACTTGAGATCGGGATATCATCAAATACGCATGAAGGAAGGGGATGAATTCAAAACAGCCTTCAGGACGGAGAGGGGACTTTATCAGTTTATGGTTATGCCTTTTGGGTTATCAAATGCTCCAGCCACATTCCAGTCTCTCATGAATAAGATACTTCAGCCATTGCTCTTTAAAACAGTTTTGGTATTCTTTGATGACATTTTAATCTATAGCAAGAATAAAGAAGACCATTTGCAGCATGTAAAAGAGGTCTTTGACATATTGAGGATACACAAATTGTTTGCCAAGGCCACTAAATGCTCTTTTATGACAAAAGAAGTTGAATACTTGGGTCATATAGTGGGAGAAGATGGAATCAAAGTGGATCCTAAGAAGGTTCAGTGCGTTAAAGAATGGCCTATACCAACCAATGCCACTTCATTAAGAGGTTTCCTTGGTTTGTCTTCTTTTTACCGACGGTTTATGAAGAACTATGCTCATGTTGCAGCTCCTCTTACCGATCGGCTGAAAAAAGAAGCCTTCTTTTGGGATGAGATCGCTGACAAGAGCTTTAATGAGCTGAAGCAATTGCTTGTTTCAGCACCCATACTAGTTTGCCCTGACTTCTCCAAGACTTTTACCATTTATGCAGATGCCAGTGGTAGAGGTTTGGGAGCAGTTTTGGTACAGGAGCATGGTGTCAATGCATTTGAGAGCAGAAAATTTGATGACAAAGTGAGAGAGATGCATGTTTATGAGCAGGAGATGCTTGCTATTTTACATGCAATCAAGAAATGGCACCACTACCTCTATGGGACACACTTCAAAGTCAAAAGCGATCATAGGGTCTTGAGATATTTTCTCTCGCAGTCCAATCTTTCTCCCAAGCAAAAGAGATGGTTGGCCACTTTGCAATCATATGATTTTGAAATATCATACATGGCTGGCAAGGATAATGTGGTGGCTGATGCGTTATCAAGAATGTGGGCATGCAGTCTATCTACTGTGTCTACCATCTAGAAGGATTGGATTGAAGACATTCAAGAGGAATATGTGCTTGATGAGCATGCTGCCCATATTTTACAGAAATTACAGCAAGGGTGTGATGCTGAATTTCCTAATTTTAAAGTGCATAATGGCCTCTTATGGTTTAAGGGTAAAGTGTACTTGATTCCCAGCAGTAAATTCAAGCTGAAGGTGCTTCAAGAGATGCATTCATCGCCAATGGCTGGTCACTTGGGCCTTTTCAAGACGTTTGATAGAGTTCATCAAAGCTTTTATTGGAAAGGTCTATGGAAAGATGTTAAAGAGTATGTATCTTAGTGCTTGGAGTATCAGCAAAATAAGGATTCCACTCTATTACCAGCCGGCTTACTTCAGCCTTTACCCATACCTACGGGCAAATGGACAGATATTTCCATGGATTTCATAACGGGATTGCCTACTACCAGTCATGGATGGAACAATATCTATGTGGTAGTTGATAGATTGACCAAATCAGCCCACTTTATCCCAACTAAAGTCCAATATTCAGCAAGGCAAGTAGCCGAGCAATTTATGGAAGGTGTGTTCAAACTACATGGTATGCCTATGAGAATAGTATCAGACCGTGATTCGAAGTTTATGGGCAACTTCTGGAAAAGTCTATTCTCCTCTATGGGTACTTTCCTCACTCCTAGCACGGCCTATCACCCTCAGACTGATGGGCAAATGGAGAGAGTCAATCATTGGGTGGAAGTGTACCTTAGGCATTATTGTCATGACACACAAGCTTCATGGGATCGTTGGATTCACCTTGCTGAATTTTGCTATAATAACACGCATCACATGAGCATTGGGACGTCTCCGTTTGAAGCTCTTTATGGGTATAAAGTCCAACTTCCATTAGTTTTATTCCATGAAGACATCAACCCACAAGCAAAGGAAGAGTTGGAAAGAATGGAGTTGCTCATGAGGCAATGCAAGGACAGCACAAGACGTAATGAAGGTCTATGCTGATGAGAAAAGAAGACATTTAGACTTCAAGGTTGGAGATTGGGTATTTCTGAAAGTGCCCAAGACGCATTATGCTTCATTAAAGGGTGGGAATAACAAGCTTGCTCATAGGTTTTATGGACCATATTTGATTTTGGACAAAATTGGAGAGCTTGCTTATAAACTTCAGCTACCATCCTCCACTAGAATACATGATGTATTCCATATTTCACAGCTGAAGAAGTATGTTGGGCCTGATGTACAAGTATTGGAAGAATTACCACCATTGGATGAGGCAGGACTGATCATATATGAACCTGAAAGCATTATTGGAAAGAGAGAGAAAGTTCTCAGAAATCGTACTCTCATTGAGTATCTCATTAAGTGGAAGAAATTGCCCATTGAAGAGTCTTCTTGGCAACCATCCACTTATGTCAGTAACTTTCCTTGGTTATTACAGGATGATATATGATGCAGTATGCAGTGACTGTGCAGAGACAGCTTGCTGTATGAAATTTCTGCAGACAATAAAACTGTCCTAACTTCATCAAAATTTGATTCTGATGTTATGGGGTGATGCTTGGGAGTGTATACTTCGTTTCCACACCTCATACACCTTATTTGGACCAATATATCAAAGTTTATGGCAGTTTTAGTGAATCAGCCCTGTTTGGACAGCAGCCAGTTTTCTCACAGTTTGGCATGCAAAGGTCTTCTTTTCATGAACAGTGCTTTCTTATCATTTGGAAGATGAATGGGCATGATTACTATCATTCTTGACTTGGATTTAGGCCATTACTTCTTGGTTTTGAGGACAAAACCATCTTCAGGAAGGGATGGTTTGTCATGAAGGAAAAATACAACATTAATATTTGCACCTTGGATTAATTCCAGCCTTTGTAAATTTAGCTTTAGTCTATTTGTACATGTGTGAACAACCCTTAAGTTTGGAAGAGGGTTAGAATAAAAGGGACTAGAGGCCAAAGGCAAGACATCTTTTGATCATTCAATAATCTTGGCTTTACCATTTTCTTGGAGTTAGCTTCTTCTTAGCTTTGAAGCACTCAGCCATGGCCGTCATGTATTCTTGAATCCCCAACCATTAATACATGATGAGGATGTCTTGGTGCAATAGATTTGTTAATTCTTTGTTGTAGCTTAGTTAATTTTCAATTTCAGTTAGATTTCATTCCATGGTTGATTGCTTTCATTACAGTGGCCAATAGATAGTGTCGGAATTTCTTCACAGCAAACACCATGGCTAATCCTTCTCTTTCGGTCGTCGAGTAGTTCATTTCCATCTCAGTGAGTTGTCTGCTAGCAAAACTCACTGGATAGTCTAAGTTGTGTTTGCCAGGTTGGAACAACACTGCCCCCACGGCAAACTTAGAAGCATCGATATGCACGTGGAAAGTAATGGTCCAATCTGAGACTTGTAGAATTGGTATTGTGGTTAGAGCCTTTTTCAACTCTTCATATGCACGTTGGCATGCCTCGGTCCATTCGAAGACAATCAACAGCTTATACAAAGGTCTAGCGATCAATGCATAGTTCAGTACAAACCGCTGATAGTACCCTGTATGGCCTAGGAAGCATTGAACTCCCTTGTAGTTGATTGGGAGTGAAAGGTCGACAATAACCCTGACTTTCGAAAAGTTAGTGGCAATGCTGTTCTGCGACACCACGTGCCGTAAGATGCATCCATGCTTTACCCAAAACTGGCACTTTAAGGGGTTCAAGGAGAGATGATATAAGCGACACCGCTCAAAGACTACGCGGAGTTTGTCTAAGTGTTTGATCCAGGTCGAGTGGACACAGAAGTCATCGACAAAGACTTTCAAATCCTTGCGAAGCATGTCTTTAAAGATGGTGCACATGAGCGTTGAAAGGTGGCTGGGGCATTAGTCAACCCGAAGGGCATGACTATGTAAGCGAAGATACCCCACTTAGTGGCGAAGGCAATCTTGTGCATGTCCGCAGGATGCACTTGCGCCTAGTTGTACCCTGAGAAGCCGTCCAAAAAACTATAGACTTCCTTGCCTGCCACTCTCTCAAGCATATGCTCAGTGTGTACGACAATGGATAGTTGTCCCTCTTAGTAGCAACATTCACCTTCTTGTAATTGATGCATAGTCGAAATTTTCCATTCTTCTTCATCACGATGACTATGGGTGATACCAAGTCTGTGTGTTCAATTTTGTAAATGAATCCCGCTCTCATTAGCTTATCAATCTCCTCTTTGACAGCATGAGCATGTTTTGGATTCATAGGGTACGGTCGTTGCTTGACCGGTGTTGCATCTAGCGTCATGGGTATGTTGTGAGTCATGACACTCGGATCTACCCCCTTAAGCTCTTCTAAGGACCAGGTGAGCACGTCTATGTACTCTCGCAAGAGAGCGACAAGACTCGTTTCTTCTTCCTCAGTCAAGTCATCGGCAATGAAGACTAGTCGGGGTGTTTCCCCTTCCTGGGCTAGATTCATCTCCTTGACTTTGGCTGGTCCCTCGATCGGTTCACTCATTTGCCCTTGACGCTTGGCACCTAGCAGAACTACTACCCTATCCCCTTTTTTGAATTTCATAAATCGTTTAGGGAGGTCCTGCGGTTTTTGTTGTTCTTCCATTTGTGCATCCCTGGGTTGTTTTGCCTTTTTTTGCCTTAATTGTCTGTGTCTCAGGTGGACGGGTAGGTCCCCCTTGGTGCGTTTGGCTGTGGGCGGCCTAGGGATTTCTGGATCACTATCTGAACTAATCTCTGACTCAGAGTTGAACTCCCCGCCATTGCTAGAAGAGGTGGTCTCCCCTGGTGGGCATAGTTTGAATGGTGACTTTGTCCTAAGCACTGATGTCATTCCTAACTAGGCTAGGCCCGCTTGCTCAACATCTATGGCCCCTACGTGTTCCAACAAGGCACGAACACACTCCATGTGCATGATTCCTCGCTCTATCCTGAAGATACTCTTTTTCTGTGGCTTGGAGTCTGCTCGTATTTGCTCTATTTCTTGCCCTTCAGTGTCATACTCCATGATGTCTACCTCACCCTCACTTTCGTCACTGAAGGATTGACAGTCTTCGTATTCGTCATTAGAGTCCTCTTTGTCAGGCTGCTCGTCATCTCCTAGGGCTTGGTATATCTCTTGTCATTGGTCAGGAACTAGGGCCTAGTTATACATGAGGTTTAAGTCATGCTCTGGTCCATTGCCACTTGGATTCATCTAGGAGATCCTGGAGTGGTTTGAAGTTTGCAGCAGCTAGCTTGCCAGCTAGCTTGTCCGTTAAGTATTCCAGTATCTCCTGGAGTTCCCTTTTGTTGGTTGGGACTTGGAAGTTGACAGGTTTAGGGTTCCCATGAAGGATTCCTGCCATCATGCAGACTGGTGCGGAGGGTGTGTCGTTAGACTTGCCGATTGTTTTGATGGCTTGCTCATACACCTCGTGATCAGAGAACGGCAGGTCGATTGTAGCGAGAACGTGCATCCAATTTCGCTCGTCCTCTGGGCATGGGATATACTTGGTCAAGGACCCATAGGACTTCTTGACCTGGGCGTTACCCTTGAGCATGGCAGAGATGGCATCTAAGTCGATTGGTGAGGTATTTCAAGTGTCCATCTCTATTCTCACGGCATCTGTTCTATTGCCAAGGAAGATCAAGTAGTTACCCCAATCTTTGATGACTCTAGCATTGTGCATCCAGGGTCGGCCTAATAGGATATCGTAGTCCACTCCCTTCATGACTATAAAGTCCACAGAGAATTGGACACTTGCCATCTTCACTGGCCAATTCTTAAGCACCCCGAATGGCTTGACTCTCATGCCGTTTGCTAATGTGACATTAAATCTAGCAGTTTCGACCGGCGGATTTCCCCAAGTCTGAAGCACCGCGTGGCTAAGCACACTAACCTCAGCTCCCGTGTCCATGATTCACTTTCTCATTGTATCGCCTAGGGCTAGAATCGGTAATACCGCATGCATCTCGGAACCTTCCCATAAGATATTGACGTGTAAGGATTTAGGCATAGAGTGCAGTGTCAAACTCGGTATTTGCGTCTCTCCATCATGGTCATGAGGGTCTGCCGTGACATGCTCTCTTGACCCTTCAACCCACTGCTTAAGATCTTGCCATAGGGTGGGATGTTGCCTAAGCAGATCTCCCAAGCTAAGTGTTATAGGGGTAGTCACCAACGTGGTTAGGAGATCGTTGGGTGCTCATCTCTCTCCTAACCTGGATCATCCTGACCAATGGCCGTGACTGATCCGCGGCCCTATAGCACCAAGGCTTGGCCTTAGTGGCACTGCTTGTGGTGCAGTTGCTTCTCCCGACTTTGGTTGGGGAGGTGAGATTGGTGTGCTTATGCTGGAGAGATCATCGATCTCATCCTCTATGATGGGCTCAGCGTCTTTTAGATTCTCTTGAGCCTCCTTCACCCATTCCTTCACTTTTTCTATGGCCTCTAGCTATAGCTTCGGATGCCGGTATTCCCCTACCTTAGCACTTCCCTTTTCGGCCGTCTTAGGGGCTGAAGTCTCTGCCTCTGCATCAAAGACCTTCTTTTCAGCAGGCAGAGTTGTAGCACTATCCGTTTTTAGTGCGATTTTAGTTTTCGACCTCTTCTTCTTCCGCCTGTGACTTTTCTTCCCTATCGAAGCTGCGTTAAGGTTGCTAGGTCCTGGCAGTGATATGCCGGCCTGCTTTGTCTGGGCACGGGTCATGACTCATAATGGAATAGGTGTCATCTCCCCATCGAGGTTCTCGACTCCAAATAGCCCCAATGGGACAGATGGTACGTTGGCTGAGCTAGAAGATGACTTTCGCTTTGGGCAATCGACGAAGAGATGAGTGATTCCACACTCAGCACATCTTTGGTCAGCCTTGTCTCTATTTTGCTGCTCCCTTTCAGGGCAGCGTGATAAGACATGTCCTGGGTGACCACAAGTCCAGCAGGTGATTGGCTCCTACATCTACCCTCCTAGGCCTCTACCTTGTCCTCTTTCTAACGCCATCACTGGAATGGGGCGATAATCCATGAGGACAGCATTGCCCTCATTGTCATGCGAGACGTAAGGGCATATGTAAGTTTCTTCCTCATTTGGTTCTTCCACGTAGTGGACTAGAGCATCGCTCGGTGGATGGGTTACGTAAGGACCAGGTGGTTTGGGTATGCTAGTAGGGTTTATATCCATCCTAGGAATAGCTGGCTTAATGTCGTTAGCGTAGGGAGGGCCAATGGGGCTCCCCCTCCGAAGAATGGCTGCGACCTGCTCGCTAGGTAAGGCTGCCCATAGGGTTGCGAGTACAGAAGTCTTCTTGGTAATCTACAATGCACGATGTCATAACCGAACCTACCGCAGTTAGCACAAGGTCTTGACCTAGGGTCTTGACACTCGGTTGGCAAGTGGTTTTCATCACAGTACACACATTGGACGTGTGGGTGCGTTGGTCATCTCAGCATGTCTTGCAACCTGGCTAACTCCATCTTTACATCAGCCAAGTCTCGTCTCGGTGGCCTTCCCCTTATCTTGGGATGATGGGGCTGATCGCTTTCTAGAGGCTAATGCTCTCTCTGAGCTTTGCGAGTTAGTCTCTTCTAGGCTCATGGAGCTCCGCTCCTTCAGTTGATCATCGACTCTAATGACTTCCTCAAACACTCTAGCTAGCGCATCTCACTGCAAGCTCGAATTGCCTGCCAAAGCCTCATATAACTCCTCATCTCGAATTCCGTTGATGAATACAGTCAAAACTGCTCTTTCAGTCGGTCGCTCACCCATAGGGATTCTCTTGAAGAGACTCCTCACATGGGTTACGTAGTCGCGAATGTCCTCCTTCTCTTTCTGCTTGATGTTCATCAAGCATACTAGCATATTGTCAGAGTATCCAGGCTCGTCAAATCTCTTAATGAAGAGATTATTGGGGCCCGTGAAATTGGCTTGTTCTGCGGCATCTAGGCTTGTATATCAAGCCCTTCCCTTGTCATCTAAGCAGAGCCCGAATGCTTGAGAGCGTTGAGTTAGGTCTTTGAGGCCGTTGGCTTCGCAGACTTGCTCAAACTGCTCTACAAAGTTGTATGGATCGTTGTGGGTTTAGTATTTGTTGAGTTGCTTGGCAATGATAGGGATTTTAGACTGGCTCTTTGAGCCTTGGTTCATTCCTAATCTTACGAGCAGCGATGTCGCTAGTGCCGCAGCACTTTGGTCTGCTGCCGTGTTATCTAGCAGCCGCTTCATGAGAAGCTCACTCAACGTCAAGTCTCCTTCTAGGGCTCTCTCGTGATCTGTTCGGTTTCTTCCTGCTAAGTTCAGCACTCACTGTACCTCACGCAACTTCGTGCTTTGCCTTTGGCTCCTAGCCTGCTGGTCCCTATTGTACTCGATTATGCTTTGCAAAGCCTTGCGGGCTGGTTTCCTCTCTTCTTCTAGGTTTGCGATGATAACATCAGCCGTCCTGCTACGGTGCTCGTATCGGGTGTGTGCATCGTAGCTGCGGACCAGCTACTGAATAGCCTCCGGGAAGACATTCAAGTCGAGTTCCTCATTAGACCTATGGTCTGAGCCTTCTTCTGCCATAGTCATTGTTATCGTGCTCCGCCAAGCTGTCAATCAAGTTGAGTAGATTTGTCAAATCCATGTCGTTGACGCCACCTGCTTGGTCCTACTTCGCACGTTGATGGTTTGTCTACATCTTGGGTTCTCTCCTACTGGTGGGTTCCTTGAGTGGTTTATCTGAGTGAGTTTCTTTAGTTATTGAATACAATCCTCAATTTATGGTTACTCAGTGTGCGTGCCGCTTCTCATACACTTGTGCTCAATCAGGCCTTCAATTTCTTTAAGTGTATTCAAGTGTGGAAATTCAAGGTGAGTGTAGCAAACAATCTCGAAGCGTCTCATGCACTCTCTCTTTGTTTCGGGCCTGATAGGCTTGTTGGTCAATTTTCTGGCCGCCTTGACAGGGTTCAGGGTCTTTCTAATATGTTGCCTCGTTTGTTGTTGGCTGATTAGGTTTTAACTGCTCAGTGCTTTGTGTCTAGGTCTTTGGGTTCCACTGTTGCCTACTTCAAGCTGCCAAGCGGCTGCTCCCTATGATTTTGTCTATTCCATGTGCCAGAATCAAATTCTGAGCATCAGAAGGACTTTTGACAGTTTTGCGCTGCTGAGCTCCAGCTGGGTCAGGTTAAATTTTTGAGAATTTGATAAAAATTTTCACTCGGCCCAGGTGGTCCGAAATGTAGGGTCCGAATGGGTTACTCAGACGGGCTGAGGTACATGGGCCGAGGGCTGAATTCGGGACTCGAACAGGGTAGACTAGAATGGGCCGAGGCACAGACTCGGACGAAGTCGCTCGGACAGGTTGGCTCAGACGGGCCGAGGCACTTGGGCTGAGGGCCGAATATGACACGTGGCTGAGGGTCGAATCCTATGGCTCAGACGGTTTAGCTCGGATGGGCCGAGGGCCGAATGGTCGACTCGACGAGCCGAGTAGGTCTGGGCCGAGTGGGCCGAATGAAAAAGGGCCAAGGGTCGATTCTGGGACTCGGCCCAGAAGCGACCGCTCGGACGGGCCGAATGCGGCGTAATGTCAACAGCGAGAGCTCGATTTCACTTGATTCTTGCGATTTCATCAATCGTGGCAAGCATAAACCTCCAGATCCTATCTAGGGGGATAGGGGAAGGGACTCGTATACCTGAATAGAACTGTAGGCTTGTCGATGGTGCGATCGGATTGAATTGTGCGATGGCTCTCTCTCTCTCTCACTGAAATGGTCGCAAATGAGCTTTACCTTGGCCTCTTGGCTCTTATGCCCCTTTCCGAGTATGGTGTTGATGCCCCCAATCACTCACTTGCCGATCTTAGGTATCACAAGCGAGCTTTTTGCCATGTTTTGCACGATTTTTGCCCTGTTTTGCCTTGCTGTGCAACAGTAAACCCTACCCTTCTCTGGTGCGATTTCCTAATCCTAACCTACTCTAAATGCAACAAGAATCGAAAGCAAAAAACTGAAATAATTTCTCCATGTTTCCCAATCATCCAACAAACAAAATATCCCAAAATACTTACTTGTTTTGAAGATAAAAAACACCCAAACTTCCTACCTATCTCAAGCTGTGTTTCGGGGATGAATCCCTTACTTCGATGCTTGATATGAGGCACGCAAGTGCTCAAGCTTGAATCTGTAGGTCCCGGCAATGGAACCAAAATGTGGGAGCCTTCGCTCAACTGCCAAGACCCACGGACCACTTATTGCTTCAAGCATTTCAAGCGAGCTCTAATGGCTATCTCTTACCTAGCCGACGTGCCGTCGATCCTATGAGTGTAGTGAGCTTTACTTGATGCCGATATGAGTGTCCTCCTCTCTCACACTCCCCGGTAGCTCCACGATCCTAGATGCGAGCTCAAGCATCCTCAAGCCTCCTCCATCTCCAAGCTCCATCCTCCATAGCCGCACGCGCAAGAAAAGAGAAGAGAAGCGAAGAAGAGAAGAGGAGATGGTGAAGAGCTTCACCCTCTTGATCCCTCGCTCTCACACACTCACTCATTCATACTCTCACACTCACTCTCTCAAGAGCACACACAAGCAAGAAGATGAGGAGAAGAGAAAAAGAAGAGAGCTCTTGTTAGCCACACACCAAAAGAATGAGCTCTCATTTACTTTTTGAACTTTATATATACAAACCCTAAAATCCCATGGGCACCCATCCCTTTTTTACATGACCAGCCCTTGTGGCAAGGTCTTTTTTCCATTTCCCTCTTCTAGCTTTATGCCTCTAGCCTACACCTGTCTAGTATTTTACAATTGGCACAGGAGGGAGCCTGGCACTCTTTTACAAGAGTTTTTCGAGTTTTTTGAGGCGCCCTTCATTTAAAATTGCGCCTTTTGCCCCTGCTTAGCTTTGGAGGTCGCCTGCATGTCTTTGCTCTTTTTCCATGTTTTTTCTGCTTTTTCCTTCCTTTTTCCGCCATCTCGACTTGGGGTTAACACTCGGCATCCAATGATATTGGTATTAAAAAAATTGGTGCACAAAATGTAGATGAGATTGGATGCATGATATATTTTGGCTTCTGAAGCATGTTTCATGATGAGAAACCTGATATCCAATCGTTGTAAATACATTTATTTGGAGAGAATACTAATTCTTTTCATGATTTGGATAATATTTGTGACGTTTTACAAAATGAAAATGCTCAAAAAACTACTCTCACTGAATGGTTTACTTGCAATCGTCTACATCTAGATGGTAATACAATTCTCTATCAGGACTTTCCAATGCATTGGGTTTGGAATGCATTTTAAAAAAAGGACAAAGAGAAAGCAAGGAAAGATGTGTGGTCGAATATATTTTGTTGTACCTACATGTGGCAAAAAATACTATTTGCATTTATTACTCATTGTATACAAGGTGTGCATTTCCTCTGAGGCATTACATACAATTGATAATGTGATGTATCCAACTTTTAAAGAGGCTTGCATGGCAAAGGGAATGTTGGAAAGTTATCTTGAATGGCAAATGTGCTTGATGAAGTTGCATAAATGCAAACATGTGCTTAGTTTAAAATTTTTTATGCATCCATCCTGGTATTTTGTTCACCTACTCACCTACTCAACCTAGTGCACTTTAGAAAGAGTTTTTAGTGCCATTGAAACACAGGATATAGAATGTTAACATACAAGATGAGGCAAGCAATCAAATGCATATACAAAAACTTTCAGGTCAACATGGATGCAGTTTAGCATATTTCCATGGACTATTTGAGGTAGTATTGCAAGACTATGCAAACACTCTAATCCTTGATGAATGTGTTTATGATAAACTAGAACAAGGGACAACCTTTTTACTTATGGAAGGTGGATAAAGGAATTCCTTTATGGTAATAATGAATGCTATTGATAGTGGTTTGGGAAAACCATTTTTCTTAGATGGTCTAGGTGGTTCAGAAATAATGTTACTATACAAATGTTTGCTTGCAAAGCTTCACAATCAAGGTTGCATTGCCATAGCTCCAACATTCTCTCATATTCTTGCTTTGCTTTTGCCACATGGGCATATAGCCCATTAAAAATTCAAAATTCCATTGTAAGCATATAATAATTATACATGCAATATACCTATTCAAAGTCACCTTACATCATTATTAAAAGAGGCGTCTTATTTTGTGGGGGATGAAGCTCCTATGTTGCACTGGCATGCCTTTGAGGTAACATGCAACACTTTAAAGAATATAATGCACAATAATATGCCATTTGGTGGTAAAGTTGTTCTACTAGGTGGAGATTTTGGGTAAATACTACATGTTGTACCAAACTGTGAGGATATTGTTGGTGAGGCTATGTGTTGTTCCACTTTGTGATAGTATGTTAATATATTGAGACTTACACAAACTATGTAGGTGACATCAAATCAAGACCACTTTATTGCATGGTTGCAAGACATCGGGGAGGAAAAGAGTTTATTACAAAGTAATAACATATTGCAAGTTCCATCTGCATTACTATTAAAGGGAGGATCAATGCAAGAATTGATCAATTTTGTCTACGAATATATTGATTACATGTCATTTTTTAGTGAACGTGAAATTCTTGCATCTCAAAACAACAAGATGAAAATGTTAAACAACCATGCATTGTAGCTAATGTCAGGAGAGATTAAGCAATACAATAGCGTTGATTTTGTGGAGAAAACAGAGGAGAACTCATTTCTGGAAGCATCTCTCCTTATATCTTACTGTTGAAAGTAAATGCTCCATTTATATTGCACATGAACCTAAATCCTTTTAAAGGTCTATGCAATGGTACTAGAATAGTATGCAAGGCTTTCAACAACAAGGTTATTGATGTAGAGATAATTACTAGGACCAATCATGGGGACAAAGTATTTATCCCAATAATAACTTTCATCCCAACTACACTACAACTTCCTTTCTCAATGAAGTGTTTATGATTTCTTGTCCATTTGGCATTTGCAATAAAAATTAATAAATCTGAAGGCGAAACATTATCATGTTTGGGGATATATCTGAAGACCCCAGTCTTTACTCATGGTCAACTATATGTTGCTTTTTCAAGAGTAAAGTTCCCAAACAAATTGAAAGTCTTGGTTGTTGATGATAAAGATAATATGAATGGTCTATTATTGGTCTCTAAGGTGTACTAACTTATCTTAGAACATTTTAATTTTGTTAAAATGTTCTAATTTATGTTATTTTCCTAAAATTTTTGTTAGATGGCTCAAACAAATTTTAAATATTATCTAGCATCACCTTACCAAATGAGAACTCAAGAGGTATTACACATTGTGGCTATAGATGACATAATCTATAGAACTCTAGCTAGAGTAATTGAAAGATTACTAGATGATGGATTTACTAATAGAAATACTCCTTTGCATATAGAAAATCTATAATTTGGATGCTTTCAGTGATATTATGTTAAACAAACAAATGATGATTACTTCATATCTCGCTCCCACACTAGTTGGATACTAAATGATTGGAACAAATGGGAGTTCTAGGATTTGTTATGTTTCATTACTTTACACTGAATCCATCCAAACTTTGTTGATTACTCTATGAATGTTAGAGCTCCATTTCACATGCCCCTAAGTAATAGTTACTTACTTTCTTTGTAAATGCTTTATTATACAAAAATTATAAAATTGATATTATATTTTCTAATATTCTTTTTCATTTTCAGATTTTGCAACACAGTTTAGGACATGGCATGTCATAGCTTCGTTGTTGCATGTTCCTCATGCTATATCCACTTTCAATAACTCTACTAAGAAGAGAAGGCTTTCTTTTCAATAAATGATTTACAACGTTATATACATTCTTTTTCATTTAGCTTCCATTATTATTGGGATACTACAATGACATTTCAAATTCACTTTTTCTTCATTCCTATTTTCGTATTCGTATGGTTAAGATAAATAATGTTATTGATTTCTCTCTTTTGTATGGTGAACTCAATAAATTAATTGACATGAAAGTGCAACACATTAACTATTAATCATACAAGTGGGGACTCAATTAGGCACATAAGATATGCATCAAGACGTGAAGTGTTAACCAATAGTAATTGTGATGCTTTAAAGTTTGGTGTGAAGTGCAAAACGTAAGATGGGGCAAAGCACTAGGAGGAAAGGTGTAGAGCACCTAGTTGTCATTTTATCAAAATCCTTGGTTATTGCATATGAAAAAAATACAATAAACACTTTTTGTTGTCGGACACGATTACTTATTGTCCTTGTTGCAATTTAAGAGATGAATAATCAAAAGAGAATCCCTATTCAAATTAGAGATTATTGTGTATGTTCACATGTATTCACAAGGACGCATCCCCTACATCTTTTAAATGTAAGGTAGGGTTTGCCTGATATAACACATAGTTCCTCAAAATCTGAATTACTACAATACCACAATGCATGTTCACTTAGAGCTATGCACCAACACCACAATGCTTTTTGGATTGGGGACTATGCATTGGCATATAGTCACATTTAACACATGGGTAAGGGTGATCATGTGATATAAAAGCCCCAAACCATGTGAAGGCAACGATCACAAACATATATTGGCATTTCTTGCATGCAAAGTGTGAGAGGAATGATAGTTTTCTTAACAAAAGCTTCACACTATTGCATGAAGTACCATTACATACGAAGTGAAGTTATATTCTTCATCTTCTCTCTCTTTCCCACTTTCCCACCCTCCTTTGTCTCCTTCTCCTTCTCCTCTTCTTCTTTTTCTCTCTTTTCTCTCAATCTTTCTCTTTGTCTCTATTTTCTTTTCTCTTTTGGTCCCATTTTTTCTCCTACTCCCCCTCTCTTTCTTTCTCTCTCCTCTTCTTCTCTTGTCTCTCTCTTTCCCTACGTCCCTCTTCTTCTTCTTCTCTCTCTCTCTCTCCACACGCACACGCACATTTTTTCTTTTCTCTCTCTATTCCATTTTTCTTCTTATTCTCTCTCCACTCTCTCTACCCTATTCTTCTTCTCTTCTCTTTTCCTACCTCCCTCTTTTTCTTATTCTCTCTCTTTCTCTCTCTCTCCCTACCTCCCTCTTATTTTTTTTCTTCTTCTTTTCTCTCTCTCTATGTGTGTGTGTGTGTGTGTTTGTGTATCATCTTTTCTTCTTCTTCTCTCTTTCCTGTCTCCTCCTCCTCCTCCTCCTCCTCCTCCTCCTCCTCTCTCTCTCTCTCTCTCTCTCTCTCTCTCCTCCTCATTCTCTCTCTTTCCCTACCTCCCTTTTCTTCTTCTTCCTCTTCTACTCCTCCTCCTCCTCTTCCCCTTCTCTCTCCGTATGTGTGTATTTTTTCACTCCTCCTCATTCTCTCTCTCTCTCTCTCTCTCTCTCTCTCTCTCTCTCTCTCTCTTCCCACATCCCTTTTCTTCTCCTCCTTTCTTGCTTCTTATTCTTCTTCTTCTTCTTCTTCTCTCTCTCTTCTCCCTCTCTCCTTTTTCTCCTCTTTCTCTTTCCCTTCCCTTCATTCTCTCTCCCCCTCTTCTTCTCTCTACGATTTCCCTCCTCATCCTCCTCCTCTCTCTCTCTCTCTCTCTCTCTCTATCTTTCTATGTCTATGTGCGTGTGTGCACATGTGTCTATCACACACACACACACACACACACACACATTCTCTCTCTCTCACTCTCTCACTAACCTATTGTCCCATTGGCACATAGAGAGAGAGAGAGAGAGAGAGAGAGAGAGAGAGAGAGAGAGAGAGAGAGAGAGAGAGAGAGAGAGAGAGAGAGAGAGAGAGAGAGAGAGAGAGAGAGAGAGAGAGAGAGAGAGAGAGAGAGAGAGAGAGAGAGAGAGAGAGAGAGAGAGAGAGAGAGAGCATATGCATAGAATATTAGAGAGAAAGAGAGTGTTTTTTTTAGGTTCAAATTGAATTGGAGTAATTGTCGGGTTTGGAAACATTCTGAAGGCATGGGTAGCACCGAAACTGTAAGTAAAATAATACAATAGATACTTTGCCAATACCTACATGAAAATGCTCATAGATAGCAGTTTTGTTATACTTATATGAAATATGTTTTTATTATAAGCATCTACATTCATGACAGATTCATGATGATTGAGTTGATAATGCCCAAGGCTTGGCTCAATGCATGCATGTTTGGCAACATGTCAATTTGATATTTTGAGGATTGTGTTGAGTTTCTCAATCTATTGTGACCCTTTCTAGGAAAACATGCCATGTTTGACAACTACTAGTGTTCTTCTCTAGCAAATAAATGGGTGGTAGACACAATTACTTAAATACATGTACATGCACATTTCAAAATAAGGATGGTTGTCTCCTTTCATGTATTGGTATATACATTCATGAGCTAGTTTCTTCTCTAGTATTTCTTTGTTGCACCTTTAAGGTTTTGTTTTCTTTTGTGGCTTCCAAAATTATTCTAACCTTGCTTCTTCCTTATCACATCATGGCTTTGCAATTAGTGTCCTTAAAGTGATGATGCACATAGTATATGCTTGAGATGATGTGACTATAAGAATTATCAACTTTACCACACGGGCATCTATAACTTCTCATATCATTCACTTATTTAATAGGTAGCCAAGGACCCTCACCTTGATCATGTCAAGATAGAGCTTCTAGTGGCTTATATTGTTGAGAAGTTATGCTTGCTAGACAATGGTGTTTCATTGCCACTTTGCTTGTGGACAACATAAGAGATAAATATGTCCTTTCACATGAAGGCTAGAGGAAAACACCACTTCATTTCCAAAAAAAAAAGTTTATGAAATGGTAGGGATTAGGGAGAACATTTGGCATTGACCCAAAGCCTATAATGTTTTTGTGTAGGTGAGTGCCATTGTGGATATAGTTTGTGTTTTGTTAGATGGCTTGGGAAAATATTATTTAGAGGCCAATCCTGGAGGAATCTACTTGTTTGGATGCAATTGTGGATAAGGAAAACAATGCCAATGCAAAATTGGGTCAAATGATCATTTTGTTACTCTTAGTGTGAGGGTTTTCCACAACATCTCTTAATGTAGCATGTGATGAATCTAGTATTGGTAGCATGAGTCTTGAATCTTGATTGTTCCTAGCATAATTACATCACTTTTACTATTTGTGCTATCTTCTACATGTAAGATGTTTGTGACTAACTCAATGACTATCATGTCAATGTGTTTGGCTAGCTACCAATGCCTCATCACTCATTAGTTTGGACATTTGTAGACATCTTAGAGGCTAGTCTTAAGATTACCTTAAATTGGGCTCATGTTACCTCTTGCTCCTAATCTATAACAATCTTAACTCTTGATTTTGCTTGAAATTGTTCGTTTGTTTGTGAGAGGAAGCACCTCTCTTTCCATTAGATGCTCTAGGTCACTCTGCATAAAAACAATGGAAATAAGCTATGAGGAAACTTGGGATTTCCTTGACTTCCATTCCCTCTCTCATTTTTGTTATGTCTCTAGTAGCTATAGTAGTACATTTGTGCTTGCATCTCGTGCATTGCCTTTGACTTCCCATGATTGCTAAGTTCAATTTATTCATTTGTTGAGGTGTTATCTCACATTGTATAATATTAAATGCACTTTGTGGTAAAGACCAATGGTGTAATTTGGAGTAAGGGTTGGAGACACTTTGGATGAAAATGAGTAGTTGTCATATGGCCTTCATTGTGCATGGAATTCTATCCCATTTTATTATGTTGATGTAGCATACTAGGTTTAGTGATTATCACTATTGTGCATAATTCATTGGTTGGGACTCATCACAAGTGTTGGTAGTATCCACATTAATATGGATGCCTTAGTGATTTGGTGGATGCCTTAACATAACAATTAGTTTGCTAAATGGAATGCCTAGTTGAGCTTCAGTTTGTTACTCAACTTTGAAGCCCTTATTGGATGAAGACCCAAATAGTGCATAATTTCGAGGGCAAGCGCATCATTGTGATTAGAGAGGTAGATGGGTGTGATGTAGAAAGAGAATATACTTTCTATATATTGTACCAATGATAGATGACCACATAATTTTTGGAAATGATGTAAAATTTGGAAATGATTGACAATCCAATGATGATACCTTCTTTTTCCAATAAATTTCAAATATCGCACTTGAAAGTGGCTCTCATGGAAGTTCAATGGATAGTAATGAAGTTTGAAAAAAAATGCATACGTGTAGTTTGAGATAACTAGTTTATTCTTATATTTATGATGTACATCATTACAATGTGTATACCCCTAAAACCTTTCATCAAGATATGATAAATTCATATTTTGGTGCCTTCACAAGCCCTCAAATATATTTTTACAAACTATGTAAAACTACACTACTTATTACAGATGTTATTGTAGAATTACTATGTAGACTTAATTTCTAACATATCCTCAAGTTTAATGGTTATGCATCACCTCTTTGAGTTGTGTTCATAATAAGAAAGTGCAACTAGTGCATATATCTAGTGTTGAGAATGGGCAATGTTAGATGTGCATGTGTGCCATCTTGGATTTTTGAGTTGCCACCCTATTTATATACATTGGGTGTTCTACATTCAAGAGTTTAATCTTATCAGAATGTGAGATGGAGTAGACTAAGACACTTGCTGCTTGGTAATGATAGCTAGTGTGTAATTAAACTTGGAATACTATTAAAATGCCATCTTCATTCATCTTTACAAACTAGTGAGAAGGTGGGAGGCAACATTCCTTCATTATCTCATTGATATCTTCCGAAGTTTGGGAGACTTCCATTATCCTTGTGGTGACGGTTCTATTATAGCTTCACACATGAGGAAAGATTGCACAAGCACTAATGTTCAAAGAAATGGTGCATGTGATAGAGAAGTAGCATCTGTGGCCTCTATGTTGACCTCAACATCCTTTTCCACCTTGGATCCTTCTCCATTAAAGGAGAAGTGGTTGCATCTGCTTACTAAATAACTTCTTCTCTTAAACTTTAGTGTATGGGGCATCAGTTTGTGAAAAACTCTATGGATATAATGCATGAATAGAAAACCTCAATCAACTAAACAAAAGCTATTTCAAATTACCAAGAGACCACTTAAAATGAGAAGGTAATATGCAAGTTAAATAAAATTACAAGTTTGTTACCAAAGCTCCAATTCAAATTATATTTAGAATAAGGTTCAATTTACAATAATTCTTGATGACTTGATTACAATACATGGATATTCATCATAAGATGAATAATAATATATTCTATAGTCTTCATAGTGAACATAGGAAATTCTTTGTCAAACTCTAATAGCCAGAATGTGAGAGAAGATTCAGATAAGTGCTTTTTGATACTTGCTCCTCTTCCTCGTTCCCATAATCACATTCCTATCAATGATATAAGCTTTATTATTTTGGTCATAAACCTAATGGTTTAGTATCATGGTCTCTCTCTTAACTATTATGGTTGCACTAGTACGCGTGTTGAAATGACTTGATTTTTAGTTGATTTTTGTTGATTTGTTGGGGCTAAATGGATGGTTTGATGCATGATTAGATATATTTGTTTAGTGAGACTGTTTTACAGAGTTTTAAGTTAGGTTGAGAATGTTTTGAAAGCTCATTGAAGTCTTGGTTTTGTTCAAAGAGTTCTGGTAGGTTT
Organism: Lygodium microphyllum; assembly: GCF_053477565.2. NCBI lineage: Eukaryota > Viridiplantae > Streptophyta > Polypodiopsida > Schizaeales > Lygodiaceae > Lygodium > Lygodium microphyllum. The sequence continues at coordinate 17,749,990 of NC_141148.1, read as the reverse complement.
TATGGAGTGCTTGTTTGATTCTGATGTGCTTTCTTAGTGTATGTAGAGCTTTATCTTGGGGTTTGATGAGAGGTTGTGGTTGTGAATAAGTGGTTTGAGGTGTGATTGAGGATGTAAGGGATGGTTTTTGATAAGTTGGAATGGGTTTGGTTTTCCCTAGGAGGCTATGTTCCTTTCTATTTGGGTTTTAATAACTTTTGTGAGCTTCTGTATATCTTATGTAAGCCTTTATACGCTCTTATATGTGTTTTATTTGTTGGCCTTTAGTTTGGGAAAGTATTCCTACCTTGGAAAGAGGAGAACAAAAGCTCATGTTAGCTCTGAAGGGGTAGTAGTTGAAGACCAAAGCTAAACTAGAAGTGACATTGTCATTGGTGTGCTATGAAGGGTCATTGTAGTGGCTCTAATGCCTCTTCAAATTAGCCAAACCTCTTGGAGGGCGTCTCCATGACCAAATGAGGATTATATAGTGTTATTCTATTGTATTTTGTTGCATCATTGAGAGAGAGAGAGAGAGAGAGAGAGAGAGAGAGAGAGAGAGAGAGAGAGAGAGAGAGAGAGAGAGAGAGAGAGAGAGAGAGAGAGAGAGAGAGAGAGAGAGAGAGAGAGAGAGAGAGAGAGAGAGAGAGAGAGAGAGAGAGAGAGAGAGAGAGAGAGAGAGAGAGAGAGAGAGAGCCAAAATTTGATGCAAAGCATTTTCCTATGAGAGGGATATTATGAGTCCATGAGAGAAGAAGGATACGTGAAGTGAATTGATCGATGGAGTGTAGAGCTTCAATGGATGCAATGATGCAGGGAGAGAGGGAGAGAGACAGAGACACAGTTTCTGAGTACAAAAATTATAGTACCACTCAGGTTTTTCTAGATAGATATATCAATAAAGGTGCAACCTCAAAGGGTGCCTAGACATTGGGCGGGCACAATGGCCCTTTATTCCCAACAACCTCCCCCCTAAGGCAATGTGCCCAAAGGTAGAGCAAAAGAATTAGCTAAGTCTAAGTATGTACAAAGCTGAAAACCCATACCATCATTTGCTAGCAATGGGCAAACCGCTCTGCTAGAAGACCCTTCATGAGAAGGTCTATGGGGTTATCATCAGTATGTACCTTGACTAGCTCAATACTCTTACTATCAAGTACTTCCCCAATGAAATGATACTTCACTTGTATGTGCTTTGTCTTTGCATGAAAGATAGAATTCCATACTAACATGGTAGCACTCTGACTATCATAGTGAAGGATAGGAATCGTTGTAATACCAAGCTCTCCAACCAGACATGAAAGCCATAAGGCCTCTTTACATGCCTCAGTGGTAGCCACATACTCTGCCTCTGTGTAGAAGACAAAGCAACACACTTTTGCAACCTAGATATCTAAGAGACTGATTCCCCTTTGAAGGTAAATACATATTGTGAAGTAGACTTAATGTCCAGCATAGTCTGCATTTGTAAAACTAATGATAGATTCCTTCTGCTTTCCAAAGCAGATGCACAAATCCTTTGTGCCCTTGAGGTATCTCATGATACCTTTCACTGCTTCTCAATGCTTCTTGCTAGGATTTTCCATGTACCTGCTAACCACTCCCATTGCAAATGCAATGTCAGCAAGCTGTGTAGCAACCATAGCATACATCGGGCTACCAACAGCTCAAGCGTATAGAATCTTGGCCATTTTATCCTTCTCATCATCAGATGTAGGGATGTCCTTTGCACTAATTTTCACATACGGAGGCAATGGAACCCCAATTGTTTTTTCCCTCCATATTGAAATGCTACAAAACCTTGGATACATACTTCTACTAGGACAGATAGAGAATACCTTTTGGTCTATCCTTGAGTATCTGCATCCCAAGAATACAATTTGCATCACCAACATCCTTAATGTCAAAGCTACCATGTAGATTTTGCTTCATAGATTCCAAGGCATGAACATCCTTGCCTGCCTGTAATGGGCATGTTATCTACATACAAGACCAAGATGATCAAGTTGCCATTTGATGCTTTCTTGGTGTATAAGCAGCGATCCACTTGACTTTTGTGAAAGCCCTGAGATTGCATGAATGTATCAAACTTGTGATACCATTCTCGAGGTGCCTGTTTTAGCCCATACAAACTCCTCTTGAGTTTACATACCATCTTCTCTTTGCCCTTTGCTACAAAACCCTCACGTTGCTGTGCATATATATATATACTCATGCAAATCACCATGTAAGAAAGCAATCTTTACATCCCTCTATATGAGTTCTATATTTTCAGCTGTTGCAACCAAGCCCAATATGGTTCTAAAGTAGTCATCTTGACTACAAGAAAGAATATTTTGTTGAGATGTTGGCATTCACACCTAGCTTAGCCTCTTTGTATGAGTAGTGTGGGCTCAGGATACAAAATCCCATATGCACAGTGGTGGAAAGTGCAGCCTAGTCTATTTCTATAAAGCATTGTACTTGCTCTCTTTTTTAATGCAATGTTATAGTACTTTTGTACTTCTATCAGAGTGTCTGTGTCATTGTCAGTCCACTATACAAGATTGTGTTTATGAGTCCAAGCTTCCATCTTGGAACCTAATTCACTTGTGTGACATTTGGTCTTGATGTCTGTTACCTCATGAGCTCACTCTTCCTTTTTCAACCTCCATAGCCATGCCCTAGATCTTACATTTTCTACATGGTATTAAAGCCTAGTCAGGCATGGATCAACTCTACAAATCACTCCTTCAACTCTTCTCAATCTTTGGTTAGCTTAGCTTGACATAAACCCTTCACCTTCCACCTTCATTTTCACTCTATCTCTCTTGGCTGCCATAGACAACACCTATCTACCTCTGTTGGAGCAGCCATATCTCTTCAAGTTTTCTCCTTGCTCTTCCTTAGATCAAGGCACATCTTTCCAGCCCAAAATTACCTGACATTGTGCAACATACAACCCAACATTGTTGAAAAACACAATTCTGGTGTAAATTTTGCTACTATAAATTGGACATGTTCTCTCTCCCTGTTGTGATCATTATTCCATGAGTTATTATAGGGCATTTGTTGGTCATATAGGTGACTTACTTTAGCTAAGAGGGCTTGAAAAAATTCCACTCCAACAGAGAGATATTAGAGGATTTCTCAGAGGTGGTACTGTAGAAAGCCATAGCCACAACCTCCTAGTGTTCAATTGATGGCGCCATCATCACATCTCATAATCTCAAGGGCTACCATAGGGCTTTTGAAGTTTATCATACGGGCTACCTCCTGACATAATTTCAACTCAAATGGTCCATTGCATGAGTTGCTACAGCCAAAATATCAGGCTGTTGTCCTGAAACCGTAATGGCAGCCATAGCCACTTACCTTCAATCTCATTTTTTCCCTTCATTTTCTCTCTCTTGCCACTTAAACCAAACCTCTGCCACTATGATCCACTAAGAATTGAAGTTTCTAGCAAGATTTTAGTATCCAACAAGAAAGCCCTTGAAATATTTTGAAGATTTGATGCTTTCACTAAAGTACAAACATCAAGCATAGTGAAATTTTATGCTACCATTGCTTGTGTTTTTCGACACACTACAAGTCAACTTGGTTACTAATCAACCTCAATCAAGTGAATCCATTTTGAAGTTGTTTCTAGCAAGCATTTCCCATTAAATTAGCAAGGAGGGGAGAAATCAAAGCATCAAACTCAAGTGCTTGAAATCATAGTATCTATTGATACTTATCAAGCGTTATTTGACACTACATTCCTTGTGTCTCTTGACACAATTAAATCTTCCGCTACTCAAATTTGAGTGTTTTGGTGCTGATTTGTTGCTCTAGCATGGGCAAAGACTCTCCAACTTTTTGGTTCAAAGGGGTCAGGTTTCACACATGGCAAACTTGCATAAGCTCATTCTGATGAAGAAGGGTTTTTGGGCCATTACCAATGGCAACGACAAGAAGCCTTGGGATACAGACCTTGCAATTACTTGGCAAAAGAATGATGAAAAAGTACATGTCATCATTAAGCTGGAATTTGGATGATAGCTACATCCACCATGTGGATACCTGTGAAACCTCTAATGATACATGGAAGAGATTAGATACTTTGTTTGGTGCACAATCAAAGTCATCTAAGTATAGATTATTGATTGAATTTTTAAAGCTAGATACGACAACTGAAGCTTGATTAATATATGACTAAATGTTAAGTACAATGATAGTGATCCTAATGAAATTGATGATTAGATTGATAGATAATGACTCAATCCACTCACACTAAGCTAATATGAAGCTTTAGACTATGTTGCCATAGCTTTACAATGAATTTGAATTATTCTCACTCCCTTTGTTTGATTCGCATGTGCCATGAGTTTGACATATGCATGCCATGAGAACTTATAAGACAATCCTCTACTGTCACTCATTGTGTATGCATATATGCTTTGCACACACGTGCCTAGGAGGGGAAGATCACTAATTGGCATGTGTTAGTCATGACATGAGGCAGTTTTCCCTTGTCATGCATTATTTATATGTGAGAATCTTTATGTGTATATGTGTTGTGCTGTCACTTGTGAGACACGTGGATTGACACATGTCATGTATTTGCCATATATATGTCATGATATCTTTGGCTAATAATGCATGTCTGTAGTAGGCCCAAAGGTGCTTATTAAATAGACACTTAGTCGTGAGTTTGGCAAGTAAGTGTCTTCTGATAAGTATGTCTCAGTAGTTGACTTGGCATACATGTCCCATTTTGATTGTGCTATCCTTCCTTTTAACTTGGGTATGGATGGGTGCTTAGTCTTGAATTCAGCTAGATAGTGTCCTAAGGCTACTCACATATGAATAAGAAAAGTGATGGGCATTTGATAATGTATTTGGCTACAAAATGTCCTAATACATTGATTGCTTTTGGTATTGCTTGATGGGATGGGCATTTAGGTCGTCTATTTGGCCAGAAAATGTCCTCACCTATGTGTTGTTTTGTTTTAAAATATCGCAAAGTTCTTGCATTTTAAAATTCAAGAGTGGATTCATAGAATTGTATTTTTAAATTAACCTAGAATTGTTTATACAATTGCACTTCTCAACTAAAAACTAAACTATTTAACTTAAGAAAGAAATATGATCACACACACACACACACACACACACACACACACACACACACACACACACACACACACACACACACACACACACACACACACACACACACACACACACACACACACACACACACACACACACACACACACACACACACACACACACACACACACACACACACACACACACACACACACACACACACACACACACACACACACACACACACACACACACACACACACACACACACACACACACACACACACACACACACACACACACACACACACACACACACACACACACACACACACACACACACACACACACACACACACACACACACACACACACACACACACACACACACACACACACACATTCTCTCTCTCTCTCTCTCTATGTGTGTGTGTGTGTGTGTGTGTAAATAACAATGACTTCAAGTAGCAATACCAAGTACACAAGCACTTAATGTCATGTAAATTCCAATGATGATATAGATTAAATGACCAAGGTTGTAATTAACAAATATTTCACAAAAATTTAATGTGTAATTGTGTTATTTTAATCACACACACACACACACACACACACACACACACACACACACGCACGCACGCACGCACGCACGCACGCACGCACGCACACACATCAATCATGTTTCTAAACTTCATATGGATGACTTAATGCATTTCACCTAGCATTTTTGATATTTACTATCTTGTGAAATTAAAACTTTTCATTGAAAATTATAAGAATTTGTTTTTATAAATGTGTTCTTGTTAATTGTGAATCATGGTTTGTGAGTTTTCACATATGTAATCTAATATTCAAGTGAAGTAGATTTAAGGATGACCATATGCTTAAATGCTTGTTTTCCTTTATTATAGAAAATTACAAGACTTTGTTTTCATACATGTGTGATTCTTAATGGTGAATAGTATTCGTGAGTTTTCATACATACAATCCTATAAAGTGAAGTTTACTTGCAATTTATACATTTGAGCTTTGCCATTATGCTTACACACTTATTTTCCTTCATTGTAGATATTGGAGAGTTTGTGAGTTACAAAGATGGTTCTTAATGTTGCAAAAGTATTATGCATTTTCTTGGTCCAGGTTATATTGGCTAGCACGAAGGAGTAGATATCATTCGTCTCAATAGCAACAAAATTACCCTTTCCAAACCATACATGTGCAACAATGCACACGCTATTGGTCTTCCATAGTTATTGATGCGATTTGGGATGTTAAGAAGAATTTACATATTTGCCCATGCTATTGGGAAATGGGCCTAAGATATTGGAGGATCTCAAGGAATTAGCACCATTGTTAGCTTCAAGGGAGAAGTTGGCATTGTGGAAACAAAGTGGAAAGAGGAGGTGGCATATGAAAAATGAGCAAAAGATCTATCGGGTAAGTACAACCTCTCTCCCCAAGTGTTTGAAGATCACCATAAGTGAAAGTGCTAGCTCCAGGCCCCACAAGGTAGCAAATGATTCGATAATGGTTGGTATAATTATGCACACATTCTAAAACCACCGATGTGCACCAACAATTGGTATCTCATTTGATGCTCTCAAGGTTGGTAAGGTGTTGGAGAGTGTGTCAAAGTCACTAGAGAGGGGATTTATTCTCCCTTTAGATTTCATATATTGCCCCAAAATATACAAGGGATCAAATAATGCCAAGCTACAACAATTCCAAATTAAGTGCCGAATGCAAAAGGTTAATGTATCAATTATGCAATGCATTGCCTTCACCTATGAGCCCTCATGGGTTGCAAATTTTTCCCTCTTCAATGAGGGTACATAAAACAACATACTTATGTGGGATCCTTTCCATTAGTGTAAATACATGAGAACAATTGAGCGGCTCTACAAGCCTCTATACAATTTCGTAACTACTCCTAACATGGAGTTTGATGTAAGTATGAAAGCTAGAATCCTAGGCATCATTGACAATATGCCCAATATAATCCATGCACTTGTTGCGATGGGATGAAAGTCATGCATAGTGTGAGTGTCATCCGTTTAGATGCACACCGACAATATACTATTGGACTTTGCTAGAGATAACACCCTAAGGGTGGGTATCATTGGCTGGGTTCTAATGCTCATTTCAAACATCTGAGGCTAGCTCTCAACTAGAGCATTGGGTAACTTGATGTGGAGGTGTATGCCATAGAAGAGTGGTGATAGAAAGGAGAGGTTAAAAGGAGAAGAAGGCCATGGACTGTGCATGAGATCTACAAGTCTTTAAGCTAGTGTGCCTACTGTAGTAAGGAGTTTGATGTTTATATAGTCGACTAGCTCATAATGTGCCTTGTGGAGTTTTGGTGCTTTGATCAATGCCTATTGTTGCATATGGACCTGAGGAATGTATCAAATGTGTTTATGAAATACATGAAATGGAAGGCAAGGGATCATATGTTGCTAGAGGATAGGGCCATACAAATATCCCTTGCAGATTCTGAAGATTTCATGATGGCGAAGTGCCACACAAATCCTGCAAAGTTGCAAAGACTACTCATAGAGCTTGGATGTAACTTGGCTTATCCTCATTGAATAGCCTTGCCCCAACCATCTCTCTTTGTACTCTGTAAAATAGTTTATCAATTTTTTGAGCCTTTACAACTCTTGAATCTATGGATACCTTGAATGAAGGGCCGATTTTTTGTAACACTCTACATTATATCTCATTGTGCGAATTGGCCTCACCCAAAAGAAAATGATCCTTTACAAATAAGCAATTGCCCGGTCTGAGATTGATTTTTCACTTGTTGTCCCATTTAACTCTTATAAACAGTTTATGTGAACTTGTCATTCATTGTGTTAACTTCTTAACCTTTTATAAATCATTGTGTCAACTTGTCATTTATTATGAAAAGTCATCATTTGTTATGTAAGTTGTCTTTTTCAAAACTTATTTTCTATACATCATGATTCATTATGAAAGACTTATGATTTTTTGTGTATAATTTGATAAAAGCTTAGAGTTTGTAGTTGTAGTTGTCTTCCATTATGGTAATTGTTTCATGTCTCTCATTGTGCTATGGATATAATTGCTCACTATTAACAGACTTCTTCCTATCACTATTAAAGAGTGACCCTAAATCTCTAATTTTTTAGGGGACAACATGAAGACTGGTGACATGAAAGAAATGATGATGATGACAATGAAGAGAGGGCATACAATGAGTGCACTTAAAAGATGTAGGAGCACTTGAAGAGTTTGTTGGTTCATTGGATGGAAGGGAGACCCGACACACATCCCAATGATTCTCAAGTGGGCCAATCTTCAAGGCAATGTGGTTGTGCTCAAGTGTTGAGATAAATAAAGGGTGATGGAAAGTGAGCAATTGTCTCCATGATGGAATGAGGAGAACGCTAAGTGCATCGCTCTTGAGGTCTTTGGCATTGCAACCTTTTCACAATGTCAATCGCCCCTTGTACCTAGCAAAGATGCTATATATGCACTTTGTGATTAGCTAACTGCATGGTGGACTTCTCAACAAGGAGACCCACCATAACACTAAGGACATATACATGCATACTATGACAATTACTCGAGATAATTTGCAATTGGCATTGCAAGGTGCCACATTGGACCTAAATGCAAGAGAGGAGGCCTTGGAGAATAAGCTAGCCCAAAGGAAATTGGAGTTTTTGCAAATCATGCAATCCCAAACATTGCCACAAGTGCATGCTCGCATTGAAGAGTAGATTGCGACACTTATAAAAACTATTGAGCCTATGGAGTGCCATGTCATGGATAGAGTTTCTCAAGGGACATTACCACAATACCACTTCATGAATGATATACTTCATCCCCATGTCATCAAGCAAAATATAGATGTCTCCATGAGCTCGAGTAATGTGTATGGGCTACTTCAAGTTATTTGATAGTGAAATGGGCTCATAGTTTTTATTGTGCATTATGTGCAGCTTGTTTTCCTAGTGTGACAAATGACCCTTAACAACAAGTTTCCTTCTTGTGACACCTTTTTTCCTAAGATTTATATAAGATCTTTAGAATGTCTCATTTGCAACCTCAAGAGGGAGATCAAGAGAATACTCATAGTGTTATCCACAACCTCTTTGATTGAAACCTGCATGCAAACACTTTGATGCATAAACATTGGTTCAGAAGCATTGAATGCCGAGTAATACAACTTTTTGATTCCTTGTAAAGAGGAGTCTTTCAAAATATATCACTTATGAAAAGTTGAAATAATAAATAAAAGTTAAACGTAACATTGAAAATTTATTGTTGTAAAAACATTTAAATATCCACATGACCATAATTTATAGCATCTAAAGTTTTTTAAATCAAGGAAAAAGGATAGATGAAGCTTTGACGCTAACCCATTTCAATGTCACGATGTTCAACCTTGATGAATGTTGCTTGGGATTGAGTCATCCGACAAGTAAGATGATCCTCAATGTTTGCATTTATTACCTCTAAATTCATTTGAATCTCAATCTCCATTGCAATAGAGTGACTCTCCTCTCAAAATACTTGATCTCAATGTCATCACAATTGTATATCCATAGGGGCATACTCTCCTCATAGTTGCTATTCTCAAGAACCTATAAGATCTTAACATTGCACTACATGTATGCCAACTTCTCATCCTGGTTTGCTAACAATCTATTTTGAATAGTACTTTGCACATATTTATAGCTAGAGTTTCTAGCGCATTATGCTAGCATACACACAATAAGGGGTCTCAAATGTGGGCAAGTATCCCTTTCATTCTTCGTGCACCACTTCTATGCTAGTTGCTCCTTGGCCATCTCCTACATAAAGGGATTAGAGAATGAGCCTTCACTTAGCATGAACCTAGAGATACCCTTGATAAATTCTTTGCATGCTATTTCGTTAACCCCATAGAACATGTTGATCATAGTGTAGAAGTTTGAAACTATCTCACTATTTCTGCACAAGTCTAGGCCCCAATACTGAGGATCTAACAGATATGCAATACAATGCAATGGTGCATGGGTTGCAACCCATCTCCTCTAAGGAAATTTTAACAATACCTTTCTCTAAGATGTCTTAAACAAATTTTTATCAGGTTTTGCAAATGAAGTTTTAAATCTCCTTAGGAGACTCTAAGCTATATCTTTTCTCAAGTTTGCCACTTTGTCTAGACTGTATATGGCATAGATGATGGGTATCATTATAGGATATGCATCAACCAGAGACTGCCGCCACTTATATTTGTTTTGACAATTAGACTACAACTTGGTAGACTTATCTCTCACCTGCAAACTTTGCTTAGCCTCCCAATCATACATACCCATGTACAAGAATGTCTTTATCACAATACCCTTGTTTTAAAGTAAGGCCTCTAAAGTATAAAAATGGGTGCAAAATCATATCATTGCAAGATGTTTTAACATGCATGACATCATAGCCATTAGCACTTGACTTCTCTTGAGAATGAACTTGACCACTCACTTGTAATCATCAATAATACTAGCAAATCAAGTTGTATGTTTCTTTTCATACTAGTCTTTCACTCCTAAGTTAAGTTAGTGAGTGTTGCAACCACTATATTAATATTTGGATATCGCTCTTGTGTAGGTCTAGCTACATTTTTATTCTTCTTTGTATTATCCATAACAACTTGCACCACATGAGGATATCCTATTTGTTCAATAGACTTATGTAAAATCTCTACAATGTACTCCCTTGAATTAAATTTTCATATGAAATCTATGCTATTAAGAATGTCTTCTCCCTTGTTGAAACCAATATGATGTCTATTAATGGTCACCATTGCCAACCATCCAATAAAATAGTGCATCCATCCATGCCTAAGTTGTGTAGAATGACCCCTTCAACCCACTTCTTTACTTGAGAGTGGCACTTATCAAGAACATCATGGCGTATTGAGTGATAAGACAATGGGGAAAAGCTAGAGCCAAACTCCCTAATTTAATTCCATGCATATTTCCATTGATCATTGTCCACAATTGTGTAGAATGATCCTTTCAACCCAATTCTTTACCTTTGTGTAATATCTTCGCACAATAAAAGTTAGTTGGTTGGTTCGTAAGTTAGTTAGTCAATTAATAAGTTAGTAAGATTACTAACTAAGGTAAAAACTAACTAACATTAATTATTGATATTTTTTATTTAATTTAAAATATTTTATTAAAAAAAATCAAGAGTCGTAAATTCGATATTTTTCTCAAATTGGCAAGGACCATAGTCACCCTTCACGTAAATTACAACGTGAACAAAACTTATGAGTTATATTAATCACTAGGATAATATGCATAGTTTGGATAGCCTAAAAATATTAGATTTTGGGCAAAGCTAGTATATTTTAGATATTATCCTAAAAAAACGATATGGAACTGGATGTCATTTAAAAGAAAAGACAAGTGATATTTTAGTTAGTTTGAAGATTTTATAAAAAGAAAAATAAAGAAAAGTGACTGGCGAAATCGCGCGTGCCGTGATCGCAGTTTACAGGCAGTAGACAGCACTTCGAACAGAGAAAAGAAGAAGGAGTGAACTGAGAGCTTTCTAACCAAGTGTCTTGGAGTTTTACCCCCCTTTCGGAGCCAATGGAACCATCAGATTTATGATCTGAGCATCAGATCACTGATCTTTTCAAGATCCCCCTCCACAAAGAGCTCCACTTCTCAACCACAAGCCCTCTTCTCTAATTCACTATAAATATGAGGCATGGGAGAGGCATAAAAAGCATAAGGAGACACCGAGAGGCTGCGAGAGAGAGGTAGAGAGAAGGATACCCCTCCAAGAGATTGTGAGGAAGAGCTTGAAAGAGAGCTTGAGAGAGAGAGAGAGAGAGAAGAGTCACCCCGAGAGGCTGCAAGGAAGAGAATTAGCTCAATTCCTTCTATCTCGAGCCTTGACTTAACCATCTTCTCTTACGCTCTCCCATCTTGAATCTACTCCACCTTCTTAATCTCTTGAGTCTACCTGCGGACGATGTCCTCCAAGCAAGGAATGTCGCGTGCGGATGACAATCCCGCAACCAACAACAAGGCTTCGGGCAAAGGCATCACTATCAATCCAACTGCGGTTCCGGTCGTAAGTAATGTATTTTCAAATTGATTGATGCTTGCTTTGATTCTCGTATGAGATACGTTAGGCCCCATACTATTGCATGAGTATAGGTAATGGGAAAGGATAAATTTCATCTCACCTATTCGGAAGATGGAGTTTGTGAAGTGCATATATCAAGGGAAGATAATTGCACCTAGTTACATATGACTTATTTGCTAGTAGAGCAATTACAAGGAAGAATTAGTCAAGCGTTATGAATGGCATAGTCGTCAAAAGAACGACATTAAAAGATTGGGCATATAAGTGCTAGATTAAAGTATAGTCAAGGGTTATAGATAGCATAATTACTAAAAGAATATGACAATTAGAATCATGAATGGAGAAGTACTAGTTTAAAGTTTAGATACTTTAAAAGTACTTAGCCTAACAGGCCAAATACTAAGAAAAACTAGATTCTAGGTCAATGCGAGGCCTATTGGAGTCTAATTACTTGAGATCATCTCACACTTATCTTATCAAGTATTTATCTGTTATGCCTATAACATGTTTGATATATGAGGATAAATTTCTATTTGCCTCATGACTTGACTAAGAGCTAGTACAAGAAATTAATCATAAGGGTTAAAACTAAGATATCTTGAGATCCGTCCGATAACGATGACTTTTGCTAATCCAAACTCAGGGTTGGGTTATCAATCAAGGTAAGTGACCTATAGAACTTACATCATGAATAGTGTTTGAACCCTTAACATATACCCTAGCCGAAGGAAGGAAGTGTTAAGAATATTTTTGCATAATATTGCTCCTAGATCCCAAGGGAAAGAGCAATTATGCAATGGGAAATATTATTTCATCTACTCTTGCATTGTTTTGGAAAGAATGCAATTGGTTTTGTTGGTTGATCAAACAATATCTTAAATGCTTTTACATTCAACTGGTTGTTAGTTGTTGTTTGGATGATTATTCCAAGTGCTTATGATTTATGGTAAATGCATGGCAAGGGTCTGTGATGACAAGTCGCCATGGGATTAAAGGAATGTTTTCTTAGAAAATGATATTAGGCTGAATGCCTTGTTTGTGCTTGATTCCTAAAGGATTTAATTAAGGAAGGATATATTGTACGGGTGGATCACCTCCATGGTCGCACCGCGTATTAACCCGAAAAGGGCACTGCTCGATTCATGGGCCGAAGGTCGAGTGGTGAAAAGGCCAACCACGGGAATGATGTTTCGCTCCTAGACAACTTGTGGGTCAGTTGGAGCTCTGGACACCCCTTGCTAGGTCAAGAATGGAGTTGAAGACCTCCGTGGCCCCCAACATCTGGGCATGTTGGGAGATCCTATTCTAGATAAAGGATTGAGTTTTGGTGCCATGTGAATTGGACCAGTTACTTCTGCAGGGCAGAAGGGATACTTCTGTTGGACAGAAGCGAAACATAATTTCTCCTGTATGGGCGGGAGACAAAGATTAACTTGAAGATAAGTTAAGGAACTTGTTTGATCTTGTTTGTCAATAGATTGCTTTGCTCTGTTTTCGTGTCTGTGCTATAATTTACGCGAACGAATCTTGTTCCCTAAAAGGCTTAATTAATGAAGCTAATTTTAAGTGTCACACATAAATGTGGTAGGACCTAATTAGAAAACTAAAGCTATTAAGGGAAGTGGGTGGGCGGAACCCCCGACGGGTCCGTCCTATGGCAGGGTGGTCCCAGAGAACTGGGAGGCTTCTCACAAGTTTTTATCGTCATTCGACCTTTAGATATTGATAGGTTAGAACCCGATTCATGCTGTTTTAGGGGACCGGAATGGGACTATGCCTTATGGGCAGAGAGGTTGAGCAACACATCCCTCTCGTTTCCCATTCTCTTTGAACCAAGTGCGGCATAGATCTGCTTCGGGTTGGGTATCTCTGCGTAAAGTAGGATGTCCAAAACCCGATGCTAGAATGCTAATAGGAGACCTTGACAACTAGGAACCTGAATTTCAGGTCGATCCTAGTGGGTTCGGTCGTGAACGTTCCGTTGCGAGGCGGATTCGGAAAACCCTAGGCGACAAAACTCGGAACATTCCTTGGGAGTGCCGGGCAGTGACGCTTAGATTTGTTTCTCGATTGACCGCTAAAAGAGTGCCTGGAACGCCGATGGGCGGGCACCTCACACTTTGAGTGGCACTTATCAAGAACATCATGTCATATTTAGCAATAAGATGATGGGGAAAATCTAGCCTTAAATTCCCTAATTTTATTCTATACATGTTTCCACTAATCGTTATCCACAATTGTCATTGCATGGTTGGAGAAAAAATAGCCCTAAGAAAGGCCATCTATGCTTCCCTCCCTCTCTTTTGCCTTGCCCACCAGGCATATATTATCAAACCAAGCTACCATGAACTTGATGATGAAAGGGCTATGGATGATAGCAAGGAATAATCCACCACTAAAAATACACATATGAAAGTCACCACATGTGGCTTTGAGCCTATCACTAGGTAGTTCCATCACCATAGTCTTCTGCCAAAACCACTAAGCAAAAAAACCATCATATGCATCTTGTCACGCATTTCTATGCAAATGAATAAAGTACTTGCCTTCTCTTCATGCTACTAAAACAGGCTATGAATAGCCAACAATGGTTCTATCTGGTACTCCATCCAAGAGCCACATTATTGGCCAATTGCTAGGTGATAACAATCATGAGGTAGGGAGAGATAACAAGGTCAAGAGGGAGAAGTATATATAGAGAGAGATCAATAAATGTTTTAGTTGAAGCTATGTCTATGGGGAAACTCTTTGTGTCACACACCCTCAAATTGCTATATTCATACCAACGTTTTTCTCATAAAGGAGATTTGCAATGCCTGCCTTCCTTCACTATTGGTGGCACACTCAGTGAGGTCCCACAATGTGAGAATCAATTATAAACTCTAAAATTACCATTGTTCATGGTGTAGTAAGAAGCCCAACTCTTCAAGGCTGAGTTGACTCTTTATTGGGCCAACAACATTTGGATAATCCAGAGCCCTAAATGCCAAATGGAGAAAGCTCACTTCAAAACCAAGACCTATCAACTAGTTGCAAGCCAATTATATAGGCTAAGATAGGAACATCTATTGAGAAGATGTGCATGTGAGCATGAGTTTGAACAAGTATTGTAGGAGGCACATGGAGGAATAGCATGAGAGGATACATTGATGCCAACACCACAACAAAAGGCGCTACAATCATAACTTTAGTGTCCAACCCTATTTAAGGATTCAACATAGTTCATGAAGCATTAGATGAGTCAAAGTTACTATTAAGAAGGACAAAATGGAGTTAGTTCTAGTCTTGGCTTGCCAGTCCTTTGAAAATTTGGAATTAACTCCATGGGACCATCATCCTTGTATTGTAATATTCTTAGGCATTGTACATCATAGTTGCAATGGAATACATGATGAAATGGGATAAGGAAATATCAACACAAAAAACCATTGCTAGAATGATGGACAGCTTTCTGTGGAAACATTTAGATGCTCAACAGAAATAGTTAGTGATAGAGGGATCCATTTTATTAATGAAGTAACAGAGCACCTACTCCCTACATTCCTAATCACCAACTAAAAGTTAGCTTCATACTACCCTCAAACAAACAATCAAGTAGAGTTGACCAATAAGACCCCAATCAATATATTGATGAAAGTGGCTTTCACATCACAATTGATCAGATCAACAAACTCATGGCAACTCTATTGATGTACTGAGTTACTTACAAGATAGCTACATGTTAAATCCCATTTAAGATGGCCTATAACATCAATGAAATTATGATTGTGGATTTTAATCCCTAGTTTGTGCATTGCAATTCGAGTGATGGGATAAAAACAAAGCTCGGGTTAACATCTCACTGAGTTAGAGCGATTTGGCTCTCATGCACTCATTGTAGAAAAAGCATCTAGGAAGACTTGCTTTGGAAAACACGTGTAGCTTTAAAAACTTGACCAAGGGGACTTGGTCCTTCTTTCCTCGCTCAAGGGACATAAATAGAAGATTAGAGGGCTATGACCTAGTCCTCCTTTACTTGCTGAAGGGACATAAACAAATAAAAAAATGTTCAAATTTAGAGGGCTATGACCTAGTCCTCCTTTACTCACTGAAGGGACATAAATAGAAGCTGAAGTTTAGAGGGATATGATATTACTAAATTTGTGCTATTAGACAAAATGGAAATCCAGAGCTAAAAACTCTAAAGGGAGAAGGGGTCATGCATTTCAATAGAAACAACATCATAGCTAGTCTCATGCACACCAATTAAGCCACATTCCCTAATAACTTAACCAAAATACAACCCAAACACCAACCGACACTCACGATGAAGTCCTGTTGAGAGACAGAGACAGAGAAGGGTTGGAGCAACAGAGAGGAGCTATATGCTCTCATCTCATTCTTTCATTATTCCATATCACCCTTAACTGAAGTGAATACAACACTCTAAGGTCTACAGACCATTCACACATAGCCTAAAGTCACCGACTTATTTAATGTCCCACACTTGCTGATATAGTTGGACACAGCTAAGACACTATTAGTCAAGAGCTTAAAGTCTCAACACTCCCCCTCAAGCTCAAGATAAAACATGTACACCAAGTAGCTGTTGGAATCGACAGAACTTATATTTACTCAAAGACTTGGTAAAGATATCTGCAACCTGTTCATTTGTCTTCACATGCATTAGATCTACTTTCCCTACAACAAGCATCTCTCTAATAAAATGGTAGTGTACCTCAATGTGTTTAGTCCTAGAATGATAAACTGGATTTGTTGTCAGTAGTACACTACTAAGATTGTCACATAACAAAGTCATTGAATCATCCATGTGTATGTCCAAATTAGCCATAAGCTTGAGAAGCCATGCAATCTCACATGCTGCCAATGTAGCACCCCTGTACTCTGCCTCAGTGCTAGACAATGCAACTGTTGATTGCTTCTTGCTACTCCAACTGATCATTCCACTTCCAAATCCAAAGGCATAATCACTTGTAGATCTACGATCATATGAGCATCGTGCCCAATGCAGGCATTCGTGTATCCAACCAATGCTAAGGGCTTATCTTTCACATAAAACAGCCCATAATCTACAGTGGACTTTACATATTTCATTACCCACCTAACACCATTCAAGTGTGGATTTTTGGGCTTTTGCATGAATTGACTTATGAGCCCAACAACATAACTCCAGTTAGGCCTGATGATGGTCAAGTAGATTAGCCGTTGCCTGTACATAGTCACATCATCGATTTCAGCTCGAGTACTAATGTCCAACTTGACATTTTGATCAAGAGGTGTATCCAATGGTTTACACTTAACCATGCCATATTTCTTTAGCATTTCCATGGCATAGTGTTTCTGCATCAATCATAAACCATTTTCAGCCTTGATCACCTCAATACCTAAGAAATACTTCAGTTCACCTAAATCTTTCATATCAAATTCAGATTTCAGCATCCGCATAACATGCTGTATCCCCAAGTCATCATCACTTGTGGTTATCAAATCATTAACATAGATAACCAATACTACCAAACCTTTGTCTGTCTTTTTTGTAAACAGACTATGATCAGCCCTGCCAACATTGAATCCCAAACTCTACAAGTAATTACTGATCCTTGCATGCCAGGCTCTCAGAGCTTGCTTCAGCCCCCATGCAGTGCCCTTTTCAGTTTGCATACATAATGTTGAAAATTAGGGTGTATATACCCTTCAGGTTGATCCATATAAACATCCTTTGCTAAATCACTATTGAGAAACACATTCTTAACATCCATCTGTTGCCATTTCGAGCCTGTAGTAGCAGCCAATGCAATCATTATTCGTATGGTTGCCATCTTGGCAATATGGATGAATGTTTCCTCATAGTCTAATTCATATTGTTGGGCATAACCCTTAGCAACTAGCTTGGTTGTGTACCTCTCTACACTACAATTTGACTTGCATTTAATATTGTAGACCCATTTGCAACCAATGGTCTTCTTTCCTTCTGGCAGTGGTACAAGATCCCATGTTCTATTTTCACCTAAGGTAGATATTTTCTCATCCATAGATGTGTACCAATTTTTATCCATCACTGCTTCAACATAAGTGGCAGGTTCATTTACTTCCATAACCTTCATCATATAAGCATAATGCTTCGCAGAATAACCATTGTAAGTCAGCCTATCTAGAGGGTACCTAACTCTCTTCGAGTGTCTAAGTTGTGGTGCACTACTTGATTCCCC
This sequence comes from Lygodium microphyllum, assembly GCF_053477565.2. NCBI lineage: Eukaryota > Viridiplantae > Streptophyta > Polypodiopsida > Schizaeales > Lygodiaceae > Lygodium > Lygodium microphyllum. Next base: position 17,731,616 of record NC_141148.1, on the reverse strand, counting down.
TCTCTCATGAGGTAGGATATACCTATTTTTCCTAGTGCTAGGTGTATACACAGTCAGAATACCAAGCTCACTATTTAGACTGTCAGCTGAGTCATAGCATGAAGTCATCCTACTAGGTGTCATCACACTAGATGTATCATCAAAAGATTACTCTTTTCATTTGCTATCTACCACATCATATCTCCCCCTCACTAACATACTAGTGTCCGTGGGGACGGTGAGCTAGAGCTCCGCAATCTCCCTGTCCATGGAAATATTGTCATACCACTAGGGCCTTTCAATGCAGTACTTTGCTGTGAATCAACTATAGAAGCTTGTGTAGAAGACATATTCAATGGCACTACAGCCGATGATGCATACCAAGATGCCATCTCATCAAAGATAACATCTCTACTAACTAATATCTCTCGTGTAGAGGGATCATAACATTTATATGCCTTCTTCTCCTGCAAATAACCAATAAAGTCACACTTATGTGCTTTCCGATCCAGCTTCTTCCTCTTCTCATCAAGAATATGCACATAAGCAAGACATCCAAATACTTTCATGTGGCTAATATCAGACTTGTAGCCATACAACTTCTTGAATGGTGTCATATCATGAATACTTCCAGTGGTAGTCTTGTTCAAGATATACATGGTTGTCATAACAGCCTCAGTCCAATAATAGAGTGGCATCTTCTTCTCATTCATCATTGCACGCATAGCTTCCATTAAGAACATGTTCTTTCGTTTAGCTACCCCATTCTGTTGTGGAGTGTAGCTGCATGTAAGCTGCCTAGTATGCCATTTTTAGACAAAAAAGTGTCAAGCTCATTTGACACATACTCCACACCACTGTCAGATCTCAAACAAGAGATATAGCAATCAAATTTCTTTTCAGCATGTTGCTTAAATTGCTGAAAAACAACAAACACCTCATCCTTTTTTTTCAGTAACGCAAGCATAATGATTGAAGTCATCAATGAACGTCACATAATACTTAGAGTCTCCCATAGATGCATTATGGATTGGCCCCCACACATCAGAGTGAACCAACTCAATGGTCACTTACTATTTCTTACATGCTTGACAAATGGAAACCTTGATTGTTTACCAAACTAACAAGCATTGCAGACATGACCAATATCCGTGTAATCAAACTTGGGTAGACCTGTAACAAGCTATTTTTTCTGCATCATTTGCAGCCGTTGAAGATTAATATGCCCCACTCTTTTATGCCATATTTTTAAATCTCTAACAGTGCCAGAGCCATGGGCAAACATGACTGATTTCAGCTCTGGCAAAGTAGCATCAAGAGTAAACATCCTGCCATTCCTCTGACCGTGAGCAATTAATTTGTAGCCATTACCAAACTCCTCAATGAAGCAAACATGCTTATTAAACATAACTTGCAAATTTTGCTCAGTCATTTGGCCCACATACAATAGATTTTTAGTAATTGAGGGGACATGCAGTACATCATGTAAGTTCTTCTTCTTGGCATCATGGATTACCAAAGGCACTTTGCCTTTAGGCTCAATGCTATTGTGTGTGTCATCCCTTGTGCATACATAGCCATTCCTCTCAGGCACCATGTTAATAAACTAGTCACCATGAGGGGTCATATGATTCGATGCCCCCGAATCAATATACCAAACAACATCCTCAGTAGACTTCTCAGTAGCCTTGTCTTTCACATATATCATGGCAAACAGTGTATCTCAAAAAGCATCATTAGTCTGACTAGACAATGCATAATGTCCATGCTGCTTGCCCTTTTGATTACCCTGCTTCTTCAAGCAGTCCTTGCTGGCAATATGTCCATACTTTCCATAGTAGTGACAATCCTTATCCTTATTAGGATTGTCAAATGGACGTTGCTGCTACTAGGAGCCTTTGCCTCTGAAATTTCCACATCCTCTTGCATTTGAACCCTGTTGGTTATTATTGCCATATGATACACTTTGCTGGCCTCCTTTGGCAGAACCATAACCTATACCATGGGTGCCACGACTGCATTGATTCAAATAGAAGAAAATATCCTTGCTCTTGGGACTACTAGAGCCTGTAGCAATCCCAGTTTAACCTCTTCATGAATGAGCAATGCAACAAGCTCTTTGAAATCCGACATTTCATCCCGCACAGATATGGAAGTATCAAATGACTTATATTTAGATCCCAAACCATTTAATGTCACTGCAACCATGTCTTCATCCACAACCTGTGTTCCTATGGATGCCAGCTAATCCGCAATTGTCTTAATCTATGTGACATAATCGTGTATAGATTTGCCTTTTCTCTCCATGTTGTTGAATTTCTACTTTAATTGTATCTTCTTGGCAATGGTAGTTGTGGCATAATACCTTATCAATATGTTCCATGCATCTGCTAGTGACTTGTAGTTCATGATTTGCATTACCAAAGCATCTGAGATACACAAAGATAATCAGTGTAGCACCCTACAAGCTCTTTCCAACCAAGCTCAGTGCGCTAGTCTTTGATCAGCTATAGGATTCCTCTCTGGGATTTTAGGTTCAGCTTCAACACTTGTCACCAAGTCCCAATATCCTTTACCTATTAAGAAGTTCTCCATGCAAAACTTCCATATGGCATAATTGTTACTGTCAAGCTTTTCCCCCACTATTTGGGTTATGTTGTCGATCCTATCTGTGTTTGCCATATTGTAACAAACAATGGCTAGTCAATGCTTGACTTCTTGCGAGCCAACAAGTCTAACTGACCTACTACAGTCTTTGACTATTTATGATATTTTTTTGCAATTAATTGTTTGCTATAATCATGATATTTCAGCCTATTAACATCTCAAAACCATCCGCAAATATGTGGCATAACTTGTAGGTACATCAGTCAACACATATACCATGTAGTTGCTATACTCTGTATCATGCAACCTTACTGCAGTGAACCAAACATATAATCTAAAATTTGTAGACTGTCAATGACTAGCAACTCTTTCAAGGCCAAAGTTGAGATGTATACATGTCATACATGCTCGAAAAACTCTAAGACATTTGCTAGTACATGTAGAAGTCCATACATGATTATGTCAGCACAGTTCAGTGCATATACATCAAGTACAAGTGTTAAATACCTTGCTTGCAGGTTGCAATTAGCCAATACTCAGTCAAACTAGGTTTATCCAACTCCAAAATGTCCTCAAATTACTTCATACATGTGCTATCAAGTGTAGGGGTCAATACATGACCATACAGACAACCATAGACACTCTGTCTTCAATAGACAATGTCATAGAATGCATTCCTTGTTTGTAATCAGCCAAGATAATATCAATGCATTTGTTTCCAACTTCTAATTTTAGCTTTCATGATCATTCAATGCTCATCTCAGTCCTTGAGATATTCAACAGACATATGTCATGTCATACATTTGACAAAGGCTAACTGATGTTATGTAATGCTTCAGGATCAATGAGTGCTTGCTATCCACAATTTTATGACAGTTTTCAATCTATCATATACTTACAGATCTGAGTATTTTCTTCAGAAAATTGCAACTCAAATGCATAAGGCACAATACATATGTCTTCTAGGATGTATCTACACTTGAATGGAGCCAAGAATGCATGTTAGATAGCTTCAATGCTTCAACCAAGATCCAATTATGATGTATATTCACTATTTACAACAGTTCATTCTCTATTCCAAGTTTGTGTACCTATGCATAACCTTAAAATTGAGTTCCATCAATGCATTGCCATGTTAGGACCTTTAAGTACCTTCCAAGGTGTGTGTGCAAGCTGTAGATCACTTGAGTAGTGATTATTTTATTGATTAGCAGCCATGGAGACCCATTTGGATAGCAACTACAATCACACTAGTAGCTTAGAGGTGTATTTCAACAAATCTTCAGCACACTAATGATTAGTGCTCTCTCTAATGTGGTCAATGAAGCTTCCAAATGCTCTAGATAGGACCCAGGCACACTCCAATAGCAAAGAGAAGCACAAATGACCTGATACTTACTCAGCATGAGCAATGGTAGCCTACTCCTCTTCATGGAAATCCTATCTCTTCAATCTTCAGGTCTTCTTCACTTTGTTAAGCTACAGAGAGCCCATCCAAGATGGCTCTGATACCATGTTGAGAGATAGAGATAGAGAAGGGTTGGATCAACAGAGAAGAGCCGTGTGCTCTCATCTCATTCTTGCATTATTCCATATCACCCTTAATTGAAGTGAGTACAACACTCTAAGGTCTACAGACCATTCACACATAGCCTAAAGTCACCGACTTATTTAATGTCCCACACTTGTTGATATAGCTGGACACAGCTAAGACACTGTCAATCACACATAAGATCTTGAAGTCTCAAGAAGTCCCACCAATTGCACGAGAGTTGAACCCATGAACCCCACTCATGACACACAACCTAGGCTCTCCATCGCTAAAATTGTGCCCTAAAGCAAAGAAGCTTTGAATGTTGATCCACTCTTAACTTTCATAACAAACCCACAACCACTAGCAGGATTGAAACTAGTGAAGTTCCATTTATCAAATTGTGACATCCCTAATTAAGCAAATCAAACCTTCCACTTTCTTGACTACTTTGCTTAATTAGTTGCCATGGTTGAAATGGTTGCTAGGACCTATGAGATGATTGACTTAGGAATTGTTGAAGACTAAATGTTCTTGTCTCTCATTAGAAGACTGTGTGGGAAGAACATGACCCACTATTCTTAGAAGGACATACTAAAATGCTTCTGAAAAAGAGCACCAAAGTAATGCAACACATTGCCAATTGGGCCTAAGTTAGAAGGACCACAATCTAGCCAAAATGATCAAGCTCTAACAGAAGTGTGCTTCTCAATGTCCATGTCTCAATTCCCTTGTTGAGCTCTAATGCAACCCTAACTTCAACAAGCGGTGGTCCCTAAAAGCCTAATGGAAGCATAGTAATGATAGGGGCCATCGCTAGAAAAAATTTGCATGATCTATATCTTGAATTAAAAAAAACTTAGGCTCTCACTAAAGTCCAAAGCATCTTGAGGCAACCATCAAGAAACTTATCTAGCACACAGAAGCCAAAACTAAGAATAGTGAATGCTTTTGACTTGATGAAGCTAATATTAATTGCTATTAATCCCCAAGCTGTCATGCAAATATTAATCCTAATAGCTATCCCATCAAACCAGTGTTGAGATAGCATGGCACGAAACTAACAAAGGAAACCAAGGAGAAGAACATAAACAAAGCTTAGACCATACTACCTCTGATGAAGGAGATGCAAAAGGTGATCTGAGGAAGATATATGAAAAGGTAGATAAAAACCATGAGGATATGAATGAAGAGGAAAGGGGCCACAAGAATAAATTATCTCAAAAGTACAAAGAAGACCTCAATCGGATTGTTAGAGAGTCCCTTCACACTAGAAGGAGCAAGAAGAACAAAAAAGGGACCAAGAGATCTACTCCAAGGCATGAAAGAGTCCCTTCTAGAGTACATGAGGTGGAGGGAAGATGAGTTCATGGGGAGGATAGTATTAGAATTAGAGAGAAGAGCAGAAAGGCCTAGTAAGAGCAAGGAGAAGGTAGTGGAGGTCCCTAGCATAATGAATGTGGAAGCTGCCCCCTACAACCTTGCAAGCAAGGAACTCAAGAGATAAAGAGTAACAAATAAGGCCACCTCAAGAGGAGGTAACCAATAGGAGGAGAAGCCCACAACGCACTAGGAATAGGAGGATTGGTTGATAGTAGCTTGGAAGGGGAAGGTTTCATTGTTAGTGCTCATGGGAAATCCTTCAAGAATATTTTTACACATTCCAATATAAAAACAAGACTTTCCTTTATTAATAACTCAAATGAGTACATCTCATCTAAGGAGTTGGAAATAGTGATTGAGTTTTTTGTTTACATGTTTTGGCTTCATACGTGAGTACACTGAGGTTTCTATTTTACAAAGATGATAGTTGTGGGATGTTGAATCCCAATGATGCATTATATATGGAGCTGACAAGATTTGTATGGGCATGTGATCAAGACTTAGCTAAGAGTATACATATTCATTTTAATTGTGGTGTAGTCCATTTATAATGATAATATCCTTAGGATTCTTGGTTTCAAAGAATGAAAATGTTCGACTAGGTGCGTCTAATCAAATATACTAATTTTCATTAAGTCCCTTGATAGTTGGCTTGTCTCTTCAAGGTCAATGATAAAATTCCAATCTATCCATGTCTACCCTTCCTAAAGGTTAGATAAGAACCAATTTCTAAAGAGTACCTTTGAGAGAGATCATAGCCATGTAAAGTCAAAAGGGTAATCATGTAGCCATTGAGTGGACTCATACATTGCTTGAAATAGTTATTGGCACATCAAGTAATCTAAGATTACCTAAATCCAATTATTAGCAACAAAATGAATTTGTAAATAATTATTCATATTTTATAAATATTTTCATCTAATACCACTTTTAATGTATATATCCTAACATAACTAAATAAGCGTAGTTAGTAGTCCATTAGGTCTCTCCATGATTCATTCACCTACCTTCATAACCACCTACCTCACTTGGAGGACTTGGATCTCCTCATTCAAGCAATATTAGCTTGGAGAGTGAATAGAAGATACCTCCCTCTTCTCTAGCTGCTCCAACCTAGCACCTCACAGTGCAGCATTGTCCACTCCCTGCTCCAACATTACATTTATTCCTACACGTTGTGCCATTTTCTGCACTCGTTTTGGTTGTACTATCCAGTTAGCTTGCACGCAATACAATGTTGTTACTAAGAATGCTTGGGATCATTATAAGAGCCCCCTAGATCCCTAAGCATCTCCTAGATAGGAAATAGCCTTATGGAGACACCTCTCACTTGCATGACTAGTCCTTGCAAGTGGAGTGCACAAAGTTCCTAGTGGAAAAGCTCCCAACAGGTGACTTGGAGTCAATCCCATTCTCCATTACCACCTATACAATATACCATCTTTGAGATAAATTGATCAATCACAATGAGGAAAAAAGGTATTTCCATAATCACAATGAGGAAAAAATGTATTTCCATATAATTAAGAGGCAAAAGCTCCTTTACAAGCACTATTCCTTCTTAACTTCTACCTTTACTATGGTTGAGTCTACTAGCACAAAATTATGAATCATCTATGGGGCTTTATTTGGGTGGTAAGATTATTCTTAGTATATATACATGCTAGATGAGTAGATACATGACAGGTAAGCAGAAAATCATTAATTGTTTTCACTAGTTTACTATAAGTAATTTCTAAAAGGGACAAAACATCATAGCCTTCATTAATCTTCCTTTCTATAGTTTATTTTGAGTAGTCGACTACCTAGAGATATCTTTGTGAGTGGATTTTGTTTAATTAGTACCCATGGGCTCTCTTTCCTCTCAACACATATGTGTCAAGTCCTACTTTCCACGCAGAGTAAGTTTAAGAATCATGATAACCTTAATGATGATTAAAACATTAAGTATTTCAATTAAGATTGATCTATCCTTCCTTTCCTTTCCTATCTTTCAACAATTAACTTGAATTGAGGCTATCTAAGCTTGTGATGGGTGTAGTAACTGTAGTAAGAAGGTATTTCTAATGTGGAAATCCTCTTGAGTTTAGTTTCTTATCTCATGCCCTTTTCTTGAACAAGGGACCCATTGGGGATTCTTGCTCTGATATTGGGTACAATTCATGTGGTTAAATTGAATTATAGATCGTATTACTTTGATCAATGTACGATCATAGCACCTAGATATTGCTTGGAGATGGAGGGGCTTCATTTTCTTTTACAACTTCATGGCCTACTCTCATTGTTCTCCTCTTCTGCGCCATGATATCTGATCCTTTGAGTCTTCAATTCCTTGGTCTAGCTTGTTTCATAACCAAGAGTAATTATTTGTTGAGGGTTGACATGACTGTGTTTTTCTATTTTTTGTTGGATTTTTAGGTGTTTTTTGTATGATTTTAATGATGAATGATTTATTTTGAAGTTTTTGAGAGGGTTTTGGATAAGGTTGATTAGGTTTGAGAAGATCATGATAGTTTTTAGAGGAGATATGATGTTCTGATATGCTCTGTTGATGTCCTGATAATGTCTTATTGGTTTTGATTGAGTCTATTGAGCTTTTGTTTTGTTCTATTTTCCTTATGTATGAGAGGTAGGAATATTGATTGATATATTTTTAGAGTTTATGGAATATTGTTGAATGATTCTCGATGGTTTTAGTTGAGCTAAATGCTTTCTAATGACTTTTTTGAATGGTACTGTAGACCGTGAGTTGAGCTTCTGTAGAGCCTCTGCCTCTGTTCTGTTTTTGTTTTGTATGACTTTGTAAATGTTTTATAGATGAGGGTATAGCTTGGGGAAAGTTTCTAACCTTGGAAAGAGATGAATAATAGTTCAAAATAGCTCAAAGAAGTGTAAAAGGTAGATGCTAAAGACTGAAGTGACAGTGACACAGTTGAGCTACTAAAGGACATTGTAGTGGCTCTAGTGACCCTTCATATCAAGCATACCTCTTGGGAGGGATATCCATAACCAAAGAGGGGTTACTAATGATTATTCTTGATTATTCCAATATACCATAGAGAGAGAGCATGTATGAGAGAGTGAGTGAGTGAGAGATAGCTAAATTTTCATGTAAAACAATATATCTATGAGTGAGAGATCAAGAGAGAGACTATGAAGACTATGAAACTATTGAAGATGAATACTATGTGATGATTTCCATTCAAAGTGGAGAATTTCTTTGTGTTCCCTTGTTCTTTTGATGAATAATATGAAGAATCTATTGAATATTTGTTGTGATAAATCCATGGGAGAATTGTTATATGAAGCTACGTGAAGATTTGAGAAGATTGGTGTTGTTTTTCATGTTGTGGTTGATTAAAATATGAAGAACCTGCTTATTGATGATACAAGATAGATTTTCTTGTAGTAGATTCCTTGTTTTCTTGGTGTTTCTCTTGGGGCTTGATGTTTTTGGCGTGTAGGTTGGGGATATTTGCCATTAACAAGCACCAAGAAAGGCTGAAAATGGAAGAAGTGGCATTGTGGAAGAGGAAGAAAAGCAATGGAAGATTGAAAAATCCCTGCAACTATTGAAGAATTTGAGATCTTCATTACCAAAGCCACTTTCTACAAGAAGTGCATCCCTCAATGGCAGAAGCATGTCACTATCTTGATGTGGGCTCTATATGATAGACTAATTTCACTATCCTCTGAAGCTATGTAAAGTTTTGCTTGATAGCCAATTGCTTTCCACAAAACTGAAAAGAGAAGCATAAACAAAGAGAATGACCACCCATGGGAGATTTGGCCTTCATTAAAGAATTTGCAGACATCATTAAGTAGGAAATTGTGAAGAAGCTACAAGAGTCTTGGGTTGTGGAAGTGCACAAAAACAAAGAAGAAAAGAGCTGGACCTATTCATAGATGCACAATAGCAAGGCTCATGGGATGCGTGGTGTTCTTATAACCTTATATTTGTCCAATTGGCAACCCACCTAAAGTTGGTAGACAGAGTATTCTTCACAAGATACACTATTGAAACCTTCAGAAGAAGTTGGCATTACTATGATGATAGCACCACAACGATCCTCATAAGAATGAGTTTTGATACCTTTAGTACTCAATATCTTCCCCTCTGTAGTGGAATGAAAGACAAATTTAGAGGCACTGAAAATAAGGAAGTAGAAGAAATATATATGCCATGTGGGTTATTATAAACGGTTCATTGCATACTTTGCAACAAAGGCTGCCCCCTGTGGATTGCTAATTGTGACGAAGTGTTTAAAACCTTGAAACAATGTCTAATTGAAGCACCTATCCAGCAGCCTCTTGATTGGAGGAAGGAGTTTTGTGTGCACATTGATGCGTCAGTCGAAGGCCCAGGCATAGTCTTATGCCAAAAAGGCTCCTCAAAGTTAGATCAACCTATCTATTATGCAAGCCGAAAAGTAATCCATAAAAAATGGAACTACACAATGACAGAGCTTGAGTGCTTGGCAATGGTGTTTGCCTTGGAGAAATTCTAACACTACCTATTGTCGACACATTTCAAATTCTATGTGGACCATGAGGCCATGTCCTCCTTGATGAACAAAGTAGATGTGAAGGGAAGAATGATGAGATGGCTCCTTCTATTCTAGGAGTTTGACTTTGAAGTGGTTACCAAGCTTGGTTACTCCATGTCTTGGCCTATCATCTATCTCACGAATCCCTCAGAGTGACAACGAGAAGCAGGATGACCCTGACCTCCTTGATGCTTCCCTTTTTCTAGTCAAAATTGTAACCCCATGGTATGCAGACATAGCCAACCTCTTGGCTACTTAACAATATCCTCTTGGTATCTCCAGTCGGGAGAAGAAGAAGCTTCTATTGGAATCAACCCCCTATACCCTGTCAGTTAGGTGGCACTCTATACAAGAAATGCAAGGATGAAGTACTAAGAAGATGTATTGTAGGAGATGAGATTGAAATAGTGTTGAGAGCGTGTCATGATGAGCCATGTGGAGGACACTTTGTAGGAGAAGCAACAGTCAAAAAGGCCTTGATCGTAGGATATTGGTGGCCAACCCTTCACTAGGATGCCCATGGTTATTGCAAATGTTGTGATGCTTGTCACAATGGATGGGAAAGCCCACTAAAACCAACACTATGGCACTATAGCCCATTCTTCCCCTAAAGCCATTCAAGAAATGGATAATCAAATTTGTGGGCCCGATTGCTCTGCCAACCAAAAGGAAGTAGAACATATACATCTTGGTATGTAGTGATTATGTTACAAAGTGGTGTGAAGCTAAAGCTTTGAAGCATGATGATGACAACGACATGGCCTTGTTCCTATACGAGAACATTATCAGTCGTTTTGGCGGTCCCCTAAAGCTAATAAGTGACAGAGGTATTCACTTTACTAACAAGATTATGGAAGAATTGACAAAGCTGTACAAGATTTTCCATCACAAGTCCACACGTTACTACCTCAGAGCCAACAGCCAAGTCGAAGTTACCAATCAAATCCTCTGGTCAATTCTGACAAGGATGACTGCTGCACATCACTGTGATTGGGACAATTGACTTATAGAGGTCCTCTGGGCATATAGAACCATTGGTGTATGGCATAGAGGCTGTCTTCCTTGTTGAACTGGAATTAATCTCTTTGCTTGTGGCTATCAAAGAACACTTGGGAGATGACGAGTCCTTGCAGTGCCATTTCTTGCACTTGGAAAGTTTGGATGGGACTCGTAGGATGGCCCTACAATGTATGGAAGGCATGCAAGCTCGATGAAAGGCCTATCACAATAGTTTCATCAGGGAGTAGGAGTTTAAGGAAGGTGACTTAGTTCTGGCTTATGATTCATGTTTTGGCAAGTTTCCAAGTAAGCTTTAATAATGTTGGATGGGCCCCTATAAGGTACTTGCTCTCAACCCTAATGGCTCTATCCAAGTGCAAATAGCTGATGCCTCTGATGATCATTTCTTAATTAATGGCTACCATGCCTAAAGAAGTACTACCCTCCCTCAGGTTCTTGATAATCACCGTTGATAGTTCCTTCATCGCTTGCACGACAATCAGTAAGGCTTTGCCTATTGCCCTCGATAGCCCTCTTGCTTATCCTGATGGGGTGGCCTGGTTCTTCTAGCTCCTCATAGCCTCCTCCCACCCCTCATTTACCCCCTTTCCATCTGATCTAGCAAAGGTGGTGAAGATGGTTTTGATACATGGTACTTTTGTCATTTTTCTCTTTGAAAAGAAGACAAAAAAGAAAAAAAAAGATATTTCGTTCATGAGAGAAAAGGACTTTGGTCCTTGTCATGTTGACTTATTCTTCGTGAATAGGTGGAAACACCCTCGCGAGTAGGAGAAAAGAAAAGAAAAGGAGAAAAAATAATTAAAACTGTTATGGGAGAAAATGAAGAAATTCCCTGTCATAACAATCCTCCTTCTAAGAAAAGGTGACACACACCCTTGGGTAGGAAGTTGGTTATAGAAAAGTTGGCAACACCTCTCAGTCTAGGATAGTTGAATTACTAGCAAAACTCTTCTAGGATGCAATTGTGAAGTAGTCTCCCTTGGTGCGCTGTATCTTGTAACCCCATCAATGCTTCTAAATTCTAGAGATGATATTTCCAATATGCAATCCAAGTACCAAACTTTATGACTACCTCCATGGGTAGGCCTCATCCTCAACACCCTGATTTTAACAATAAGCGATCTTCCTTGACAACTCTTGAGTGATGTGAGATTTCATCCTAACTGGATGGGGATGCGAGTATGGGTTGCCCTTTGTATTTATCAGAAGAGTGTGAGACAGAGGATGGGGTGAGTGACTAGTCTTTGCCTTGCAAATTCAATAGAGAGGTGAGATGTGTGAATGAAGTGTTGCACGCATAGGATGGGCCTCTTAATGCACAAAGCACAATTTGTTCATGTGCATGAAACTATAAGGCTCCCTGGCCTTCCTTCTTGCACTGTATGCTAGCACAGAGGATGGGATACATTGTTGTACCATCAATTGCGCACAAGGCATACAATCTTTGCACAAGTGAGAGGAAGGATTACATCAATGGGGTTCAAGAACGAGTTGCCCTCCTATATTTATCAATAGAGCATGAGATAGGAGGGGGGGGTGAGCGTGATTGATTTCCCTTTCATCAATTGAGAGGTGAGGATTGAGGGCTGTTACGACAATTGGAGTCACGTATACTCTCGTTTCCTCATGCACACATGGGATGGGCCTCCATCATCATTAATACACACCTTGCTCTATTGGTGCACTGCACGATAAGGCTCCGATGCCTTTCTTCTTGCACTTATGCTAGATGGGTTGGGGATGCACTAATTCACCATCAATTGTGCATGGTGGCATACTCATTCTGAACCCTTTTTCTTGTCTATTTCTAAACTGGGTGTGAGATATGGGTTTCAATTATTATCCATAGAGTGACGTGAGTTATGGGGCAAGTGATTGATCTATCATTCCAACATGAGTGATTGTCGAGATTGATTGATAAATACTTCACCATTGACGACTTAACCAATTCTTCATCAACAACACTACCTCCCTGGGTGCTGCTACATAGTCCATACCACGATCAAGCATATTGAGGCAAACCGTGGTACCTCCTGTGGATGACTTCGACTCCCCAAGCGTGTATTGACGATGAACCCTACCTCTTGCATTCATTTTATGAATGTCATGTCTTAAGTGTGGGACATATGGTATGGGTTGTCGTCAAGTGTTAGACCCCTACTGATTAATCAACCTAATCTACTTATGTCTTAAGTGTGGGGATGTGTCCCTACATGTCTTGATTGCATAACATTGGTGAGTGTCCTGTTGATTGATTCTTACACAATCTCCTATTTTTGTTATGCCCTTTGGAGGTTGCTTCTTCACTCACCCGCCCTATCTTACCCCGTTCCCGTGGTCTTTGCTTGTCCTTTTGGTGGTTTTATCATTTTGCTGATCTTCCATGTAAACACATCCTATGTTCACCAAAATTGCAATTTGATCCTACAGCCTTGTTCATCCCTTTGAAATGGCCTCTTTTCCCTTTTACGGCCCTTTGTTCCAAGCCATGATTCACGAGCCATTAATTTTTGAAGAACCTGCATTTTTCACTTCGGAACAATGATCTAATGTGACAATCCCGATCTACTCTCTCTCTCTCTCTCTCTCTCTCTCTCTCTCTCTCTCTCTCTCTCTCTCTCTCTCTCTCTCTCTCTCTCTCTCTCTCTCTCTCTCTCTCTCTCTCTCTCTCTCTCTCTCTCTCTCTCTCTCGCGTGCCCTCCTCCATCCTCCCTCCCTCCCTCCCTCCTATCCCACCTCCTTCTCCATTCCTCCATTCCTCCCTCCTACCCCTCCTCCCTCCCTTATTCCCTCCCTCCCCTTCTTCCTCGACGTTGCTTGTCGCTTGCCTGACCTTGTTGCCTCCCTCTAGGTCACCGTGGTCGCATCGATCCTCAATGCCACCACTGTCGTTGTGGTCACTGCCGCTCCCTCTGTGCCGCCGCCCGGTCCTTCTCTCCCCTTGCCTATGTGTCAAGATTGTGGGAGAGAAGGAAGGAGTCTCACTTGAAGCTTTCTTGCTTGAACAATGGGGGAATACACACAAGGGTGGAGGCTGAAAACAATTTTCCTCTTCTTAGTTGTGTAAGCCAAAAGAACTCAAGTACAAAGAAATAGAAGAACCCTATATATGGGTCTCAAACTAAACTCAACTAACTAAGGTGGCATACTAACTAAGCCATGAACTAGAGTAGATAAGGATAGCTATCATGTAGCTATTATTCATGGGCGGTGTCCCAACCGCGTCTGCAATGACAAGTCGGTGACATAAATACACAACGGTCACCCTGGCGTATCACGAGTGGAGCTCGATATCTCAACACTCCCCCTCGAGCTCAATCCCAATTCCTACACACCAAGCAGGTCTCTAAACTTGCGCAGCTTCTCTGCGCCCAATGCCTTCGTGAATATGTCAGCTATCTGATCCTCTGTGCTGACATAAACTAGATCAATAAGACCTAGTAAAACCCTCTCTCGCACATAGTGATAATGCACCTCAATGTGCTTTGTTCTAGCATGATAGATTGGGTTATTTGCCAAGTGTATACTACTCATGTTGTCACAATAAATGACAACTGGCCCATCTGTAGACTGATGTATATTATAAAGTAGCTTATGCAACCAAGCTACCTCACATGCAGCCATTGCTGCACCCCTGTACTCAGCCTCTGTGCTCGACAAGGCAACTGTAGGCTGTTTCTTGCTGCTCCAAGTGACTGCAGCACTCCCAAAAGAGAACACATATCCACTGGTAGATCGTCTATCAGAAATACTACCTGCCCAATCAGCATCAGTGTATCCATGCAACTGTATCTGAACCCCAGTCTCATAAAATAGTCCATACTGCAATGTGGACTTCACATACCTGAGTATGCGTCTAGCCGCATCCAAATGTGGCTTCCTTGGAGCCTACATAAACTGACTTACCAATCCAACAGCATAGCTCAAATCTGGCATGGTAATAGTCATATAAATCAAACTTCCTACTATGCGTCTGTACATAGTAGGGTCTTCTAGAAGCTCACCTGCATCTGTGCTCAACTTCACATTCTGCTCCAAAGGAATTGAAATAGGCTTAAAGCCTGTCATCCCATATTTGGACAGCATGTCCAATCCATACTGCCTTTGCAAGAGCTGTATCCCACTTGGTGATCTAATCACCTCAATGCCCAAGAAATAACGCAGCTCTCCCAAATCCTTCATCTCAAACTTCTGCTTCAATAGCATTTTCACATGAAGGATATCTTCATCACTGTCACTTGTCATAATCAAATCATCAACATAAATGAAAAGTAGCATAATACATTTCTCTGTTTTTCTCACATAAAGTGAGAAATCTGCCTTGAAAATCTGAAAGCCAATAGTGACAAGATACTGTCCTATCTTGTCAGACCATGCTCTAGGTGCTTGCTTCAAGCCATACAAGGCTTTCTTCAACCTGCAAACAAACTCAGGATGAACAGCATGCACATAACTTGGTGGCTGCTCCATATAGACCTCTTCTTGCAAATCACCATGCAAGAAGGCATTCTTTACATCCATCTGATGTAAAGACAATCCCTTTGATCCAGCCATAGCAATGATTGCTCTTACGGTTGCCATCCTTGCAACCAGACTGAATGTTTCTTCATAGTCAATGCCATATGTTTGTGCATACCCCTTGACTACTAATCTTGCCTTGTATCTGTTCACAAAACCATCTGCATTGTGCTTCACCTTATAAACCCACTTACAGCCAATTTCATTTTTACCTTTAGGCAAAGGTACTAATTCCCATGTAGCATTTGCTTCTAAGGCATCCATTTCTTCATCCATGGCTTTCTCCCATTTTTCTTTTCCCATGGCTTGCTCAAAAGAAGTGGGTTCTGGTTCCTGTATCACTTTGACCATATATGCATAGTGAATGGTTGTAAATCCATCATATTTCAGTCTATCCACAGGATACCTAGCTCTCGTAGACCTGCGCAAAGTAGGTTCACTCCCAGGTGCTCTCAAAACATCCCTGGTCTTCCTTACTCCAGGTGTAACAATAGAAGGAATACCCAACTCATCATCAATGCTCTGTTCTGAGCCACTAGATTCACCATCCACATAAGAGTGACCTGCATTCACATCAAACATGGGCTGATCAACCTTCTCTTTTCCTTTTCGTGATACCTGCATACCACTTTCTGCATTACTTTGAGAAGATTCTCCTGATCTCAATCTGCCTGTCCATGGCGAAGAATGTGAACCACTGCTAAAGGACGCTCCAAGTCCACTAATATTTTGTGACTGCTGCTGTGAATTCTGTGCAGCATTACCATTTTGTGCATCTACATCATCAATCACATTTACTGGTTTATACCAGCTACTCATCTCATAAAAAACAACATCTCTGCTCACTGTAAACTTACGAGTAGAAGGGTTATAGCATCTATACCCTTTTTGCTGCAGAGAGTAACCAATAAAGATGCACTTCTCAGCTTTTGGATCCAACTTGGATCTCAATTCATCTGGCACATGTACATAGGCAATGCAACAAAAAATTTTCAAATGAGAAATATCTGGTTTCCTACCAGTATACCTCTCCTCTGGAGTCATTCCATGTATTGCTGCAGTGGGAGTCCTGTTCATTATGTAGACTACTGTAGCAACTACTTCAGCCCAATAAAAATCTGGCAAGTCTTTTTCATTGAGCATGGCACGAGATACCTCTCCAATATGCCTGTTTTTCCTTTCTGCAATTCCATTTTGTTGTGGGGTATGACTGCATGAATATTGCTGCTTTATGCCATGCTCCTGCAGGAACCTTGCAAACTCATTTGAGAGGTACTCTCCCCCTCCATCTGACCTTAGGCATTTTATCTGCAGGCCTGTTTCTTTTTCAACCATCGCTTTAAGAGTTTTGAAATGCCCAAAAACTTCACTTTTCTTTTTCATAAAATACACCCAAACTTTTCTGCTATAGTCATCAATAAAACTGACAAAATAATGACAGCCTCCAAGAGATGCAGCTTTAGTTGTCCACACATCAGAGTGGATTAATTCCAATGGCTTTTTACTCTCTTGAACATGTCTAGGAAATGGTTTCCTTGCCTGTTTTCCAAACTGACAGGCTTCACATACCTTATGCATTTCTACAACCTTGAATTTCGGCAAACGTGCAACAATATTTTGGGCCTACATTGATTTAAGTCGTTGTACATTAACATGACCAATGCGTTTATGCCAGATATCAATATCTGCAACTACACCGGTCCCATGTGCAAACATTGCTGCACTCAATTCAGACATGTCTGCATCCAATGTAAACATTCTGCCCTTCTTCTTTCCTTTTGCTATCAAGCGACCTTTATTTTTCATATCCTTAACAAAGCATCCATGAGGATTAAATCTGACCTGCAAGCCTTGCTCAACCATTTGACCAACAGAAACCAGATTCTTGGTGATATTCGGGACATGAAATACATCGGACAAGTATTTCTTTTTCCCATCCTGCATAGACAAAGGAAATTTTCCAATCTGCACAATAGGATGTGCAGTATCATCACCAGTCTCCACAAATCCTGGTTTTTCCATTTTTCTTGCATCCTCCATCCATTTTGCATGACCTGTCATGTGGTTTGATGCACATGAGTCAACATACCATACATCATTGCTTTCTTCTGCACTTGTCACAGAATTGTTCATGTGCTGCACCATAAACAAGTGCTCATTTCTGTCATCACCCTGTCTACTAGAAGATGCATAATTCCCTTGTTGCAGTTTTCCATTCATGATGTCATTCTGCTTTTTATAGCATTGTTTAGCCATATGACCCATTTTACCACAGTAGTAGCATTCAACATTACTATTTGCATTTTGGCCTCTTTGCCATCCACCACGACCTCTTTGGCTCCCCCTGCCTCTAGAGTTACCACGTCCTCCTCCATAGGACTGGTTTTCTTGAGTATGCTGCATATTCTGATTTCTACCACGGCCTCCATATCGGCCTCCTCTACCTCTGCCTCTACCTCTTCCAGCATTTGAGTAGAAGACAGGTTCTTTTGAAGTTCCTCCTGAAGAAGATGCACCACCATTTCTCTGCTCCTCAGAAATTAGAAGAGCAATCAACTCCTCAAAATCAGGAAATCTTTCACAGATGGAAATGGATGTTCGGAATTGTGCATAATCCTTTCCTAGACCATTCAAGGTCATAGAAACTAAATCATCATCTTCCACTGGCGACCCAATGGAAGCAAGTGCATCTGCAATCTTCTTCACCTTCATGTGGTAGTTATTGATGCTCATATTTTCTTTTGCACATTATGCAACTCTTGCTTGAGCTACATTTTCCTGGCTTGCGTATTTGTGCTATACATTTTTGACAAAGTATCCCATGCCTCCTTTGGCATACTTGCATCTTGAATATGCACAATTATAGAGTCTGAAATGCTGATAGACAGCCAGTACATAACTTTCCTGGCTCTCTCATGCCATGCATTAAATGCCTGCATTTGCTGTTGATTGGGAACATCAGGAAGAACTGGTTCTTCTTCATTTCCTGCAACAAATTCCCAATATCCTTTTCCCATAAGGAAATTCGTCATTCTAAACTTCCATGCTTGGAAGTTGTTCTTGTCAAGCTTTTCAGTGACAATCTGTGAGAGAGAATCAGACGCCATTACAGAACACTGCAAAAAATTCTATCACTGCAAAGAACACAACTTCAGCCTCACAAAGGCAAATCTGCAAAACTGACGAAAGTGGTATTTGACCACACAGTCACTTCCTAGTGACGATTTTGCATCAACGGACAACAGGGATGATTCTGTAACTCCCAATGTCTCTGCGCACAAGCATACGATGCAATTTCTACAGTAACTTTTCACCGACCTGTAGAACAGTGGCTGTACAACATAAAATTGGGCCTTCCTGAGTGCGTGCAGAAAACTTCCGCCTCCAAAACAGGCCCCGAAATGGCCTCAAATAAAAAAACCAAGGTCGCAGAGGGCTAAAGCCTACGCCCGCAGCATATATTGCCCTCTTGCTTCACTGCGAAGGGCGTCTCAACCTGAGACAATGCACTCCTGCACTTTCCGGCTGTGCTACCTACAGAGATCTGCTCCCAAAACAGAAAATGAAAGCAACACTGCTCCTCTTACCAGAACACCGCGAGCTTGGCTTGCTTTCTTGAGCTCCTTACCACGAACAAGGCTCTGATACCATGTCAAGATTGTGGGAGAGAAGGAAGGAGTCTCACTTGAAGCTTTCTCGATTGCACAATGGGGGAATACACACAAGGGTGGAGGCTGAAAACAGTTTTCCTCTTCTTAGTTATGTAAGCCAAAAGAACTCAAGTACAAAGAAATAGAAGAACCCTATATATGGGTCTCAAACCAAACTCAACTAACTAAGGTGGCATACTAACTGAGCCACGAACTAGAGTAGATAAGGATAGCTATCATGTAGCTATTATTCATGGGCGGTGTCCCAACCGCGTCTGCAACTGACAAGTCGGTGACATAAATACACAACGGTCACCCTGGCGTATCATGAGTGGAGCTCGATATCTCAACACTATGTGCTCCCTGCAACCCAATGCTTCTCCCCCATCCCCCCCTCTCCCCACGTCCCTGTCCTAACCTGCCCATAAAATGCCCCAACCTTACCCCAGCACCTGTCCACCTAATCACCCCCTACCCCATTAATCTACCCCCCTAAATGTTAATTCCATCACCCCCCCACCACATTAATTTCACCTACCCCCCAAAACATTAATCCCCCTCTCCCCCCACCCTTAATCCATATAACCCTCACATTTCCCCCAATTACCCCTACTCAAAACCTTACCCCCTATAAACCTTACTTACCCCCCTTCAATTACCCTTAGTGTGACTATCTTTTCCACCGTGTGATGCTCGCGTATTAGCTCCATTATGCCCGTTCACATGCGGGGTTTTGGTGTTGGTGAGTGTGTGTTCATGTTAGCGATCATTCACACACGAGGATGCTCATGTGCTCTTGTTTGTGCGGCGGTGCGCTGGTTGCTATTCACACACAGTCCAAACCCAGGTATACGCATTTTTCTATTTTCAATTGTGAAAAACATTTTAAAAAGTAATTATTTTTTAAAATAATAAAAATATTAAATATAAAATATAAAATTACAAAAATTTACAAACCAAATCTCAATTTGTTTGAAAATTATAGTTATGAAACTTAGTCGAAAATAATAAATAAAAAAACTAAAAATTTAAAATCTTATTAAAACCTAAAAATTCAAAAAATTAGTAGAAAATTTTAAAATCTTCACACACACACACACACACACACACACACACACACACACACACACATACACACAACAAACAATTTTAAAAAAAACATAAATAAAAAAATCAAATCAAACACTTCCAAATAAAAATCTAAAAAATCAAAAATCAAAAAATACAAAAAAATACACGTGGTGTTGTGGTATTTTTGCTTATGTCGAAACTTTTTTAGCTAGCCAATGTGTATTTTGGATTCAATTGCGATTGTGCTCCTTTCTCCTCCTATCAAATGTTTGAGTGTGCATTCAGATTCATTTGCATTCACACCCTCCTCAACGTACCTTGTTCCTCTCCTTATTTTCTTCTTTGCACGAAACATCACATTTAATTATTAAAAGAAACCAATTGATCACATTTTCCACACACATTCACGTTGAACATATATATTAATTAATTAAAATAAACTAGCCGTTCACATAGCACGCGCTTTGTGCGCCAAACACACCTTTTTAATTTAGAATAAAATGAGCCCACCATCACAAGTGCACGCACTAAAAAAAAGGTGCTACACACACATTAATTTGTAAAAAAGGAACATGCATTTAGAGACCTTGAGTTGGGACGTAGCTTGTGGGACGTAGTTTGGGGACGTTCACAAGCTTTGTAAAACTTAATAAGTTTTTTAATGGATAAAATGAACCGCCGTTTTCTTATCAAGGTTTTTCACCTAATAAAAAATCACTCCTTGTTAATTAATTTGAAAAACGAACATTCAATTAAATTTTTCATTTCCCCTCACATTGCACAATTCCCTTTTTCAATGAAGTGCTATGTGGGGTGGGTGATGTGGTTGTTAGTCTTAGTCCATATTGATTGTCTTAGTTAGTTAAGGTTTGGTTATCAGTCAGTTCTGTTTTAGTTTAGTTTAGTTTTTCATTGGTCATTTGATTGGAGCCAGGGATATGGTTTGATTTGATTATATTTTATTTGGATTGCCTAATATTGGGATATTGGGTGCTTGTTTGTATGCATAACATGAAGCTTTTGGTCGCATAAGTGTAGAGGTCATGCCAAAATTTTTGAGGATGTGGATTGCTTGGGGTGGTTAGTCAGTCGGTCAGGTCCATGTGAGTTTTTTGTTGTCAATATCTTATCTACTAATCTTTTGCTATTTTGCAGGCATTTCTTGTGATTGTGTGTGTGTGAACCATTTGAATGTCACCTTGTACTCCTACCCGTGTCTAGTATGTTCCCTTGGTGTTGCATGATTATTCACTGTTGCTGGATTTGGACATTATTGCTAAGGTTGGGTTATCCAAATTTGTGACTCTTCCATTGGCACTTATCCCAGATGTCTTTGACATGTGTGATAAATTCTTAACCTCTTACAACAAGAGGTTTGGCCTTGTTCATGGTACAATTATCCACATGATGTCTAAGAGTCTAGGCAAAGCTCTTTCTTTACTATACCCTAGGAAATCTTTCCCTACTACCTGTCAACTGTTCTCTAATGAGGATATTTTGAAGTTGTTATAAAAGCATACACAAGATGTCTTGGATCGTAAGCGAGTTATCACTACTTTAGGAGTTAGTGTATCCATGATTTCCAATCCTTTCTAGAAGCAATTGTGCCAGTTCCTTCAAGACAAGTTTATGCTTGCCAAAACCATGTCTAAGTTATTTACAACTTCCCGGCATGGTCTTGAAAGGTATCGCCATTGATTGGAGTTCATATCTCTTGGCTAAAATAGATCAGCATTTTATCAAAGCCGTGAGGGGTAATGTGACTAATGCCACATTTGGTTCTTATCTTTATGTTTTCTTAACATATGATGCCCCTATGAAGGAAATTCCCACACTACCCATTGATCCTCTAGAGGTTCTTCCTCCTTCTACTAAAGATGATGATGTTGTGATTGAGGATGCTGATCCTTCCCCTCCTATGGTCATTCGGAGGAAGCAACTTAAGTGAGTGGTTGAATTAGTATCTGTTCCCACTCCTTCAATTTCAATTCTTGTTTAATCTTGCATTCAGTTGCCCACTTTCCTTACAATGCCAAATCTTTTCAGAGCACATAGTGATGGTATTTTGGATATTTCCATTCTCTCTGTGCAATGTGTAGTGATAGAAGATGTAGTTTGTTTTTTGTGCAAAGACCTTTAGAGCTCTATTGAACTCTTAGTTATTGCTTGTATCTAGTAGTTTATAAAGAGGTTCAGTAGTCCAAGGAGGAGGTGAATAAAGATAATAATGAGCAAGCCTCTGCCCAATAATTTTTTTTGAATCTCTACACATAGATGGAGCAACATACTAAGGTCATTGATGCTCAGAAAGATGAAATCTCTAATTTGCAAGCTCATTTGGCATAGACTAAATCCCAAGTTATTATTGTGACTGAGGAGAGGGATAGGTTGTTGAAGGAGGCTCAATAACTAAAAGCTTTGATAGCTGCCCAAACGGAAGAGCTCAATTTGGCTAACACTATTCTAGAGCAGAGCAATACTCATATTCAACAGCTCAATGAATAATTGGCTTAGTCTCATTTTGCTTCATAGAGTCCTTGTGTACAACCAGTTCCTTCCTTATTACCTAGAGATTTAGATGTCTTTCAAAGAAATGCAACATTATTCCCTTTATTCCTAGCCAAGGTGGAAAGGCTTCAATCAAGAATGGATTTTTTGTGGTCTTCATTTGAGCTATTTTGTATATGGGTGATGTAGTATTACAAGCTAATTTATATGTCAGACATTTGGAATTGCAGATGGATTAAATGTTTTAGACATATTCCTCCAAAGTGGCTGATTGTCCTGAGACTCTTAACATACAATGATTGATTCCGTGATTTTGAATCAAAGTCAAAACAAAGCCTCTGATCATGTGCAAAATACTAACCAACTAAGGGTTGACCTCTTAGCCCACCTTTCCAAACAACATCCTTTTGATTCATCTTTCTTTGATGCCTATCATTGTAGATCTCTCTTAGGTCCACCAGTACACCTTGTTTATCTTATTATCAGCAGGATGGCCCATAGATATGAAACCTATCTTTCACTTTATTAATCTAATCCACATGTTATTTTACCCCTTCTATTTCAACCCTAAGGTGCTCCTCAGATCCCTATTTTTACTCATTGTTCTTTTATTGAGGATTGTGTTTTTTCCTCTCCTTCTTGTCCTTCCCCATCAAGAACTATTGTTTCCAATTTTCCAGCATACTTGTTAATACCCCTTTTAACTGATTCCCCTAAATTTTTAGTTGATCCCTCTTTAGCTCATTCTTCGTTTTATGATTTTGCTTGTCCATCCCTTTACCCTCTCTTACTTCTTCCTCTTTCCTCTCCTACCACTTTTATCCCTCATCTCCCTTAATTGGTTAGTGGTTATACAGGCTTTGATTAGAAGATTCCTAGATGATGGGGATGGAGTTCAACAAATTCTCTTACAGGACCTCAAATAAATTGGCAGTTGATTCCAAGGGAATGGACGACTGCTAGCCAAGCTTTTCAAAATTATATGTATTTTGTTCAACAGTAACATTATTCTCAATCTTCAAAATCATTCAGCAAGATGGACTGCTCACTTTTGCTCGGTATCTTGCGTACATGCATCGGCATTGACATAATGATCAAAAGTCAACCTCAAAGTTGTGTATGAATGCGAATGTGAATATTGATCCCCAACAACTAGATATTTTGTACTTTCATGCTCTTTGCGTGCCTAGCTAGTATCTTGTATTAGTGTCAGTGTGTGATGGTTATTTTGTTCTATGATGGGGTCATGGTGGTTGGATATTCAACTTGTTCAAGAAGCTATCTTTTTGAAGATTCGTGGGTGATGATGATGGATGGATAGCTCAAGATGAAAAACCTCTTGTATCCTTTACCATTTTGTTATGCTTTTATGTTTCTAAGTTGTGTTAATGGATCAAGGTGTTTTTCTTTCGTTGCATTCATTCGTAGATGCAAGTTATGAGTTGGGCTCGTGCTTGGATGGTGGTGTTTCCTAAAGCTATTGTGGAAGATCAAGCTGAGCTATATTTTGAACTTCTATTCTCTCTTTCTAATGTTACGAGGATGCCTCCTGATTAAGTATGGGGATATGTTGAGGGTTGACATGACTGTGTTTGTGACTATTTTGTTGGATTTTGGGTGATTTTTATATTATTTGAATTATGATTGATTGATTTGGAAGTGTTTGAGAGACTTTTAGATAAGGTTGATTAGGTTTGAGAAGCTCATGATATTTTTTAGAGGAGATAAGGTTGATTAGGTTTGAGAACCTCATGATAGTTTTTAGAGGAGATATGATGTTCTGATATGCTTTGTTGATGTCCTAATAGTGTATGATTGGTTCTAATTAAGTTTGTTGATGGTGCGCAGATCGGATGCTGTACGCTCGCGTAGTGAATTCCGGAAGGTCCCCAAGAACAATAGAACTCTACTTTTTGCACAAAATTCAAGATAAAAAGCATGAACGACATGAACAAGAGACCAATTGGGTGCAATCTCTCCCCATGCCTTGTGTGAGCTCCACAAAGCATGTATTTTATGTATTAATCATCTTCAAGCTCAAATAATAGCCCAAATTACAAAATAGCAAGCTTTTAGCTTTTGAGTTTGCTTTAGCACAAAATAGGAATAAAGCTAACGGGCGGTGCCCAAAGAGTCTGGCATGCCCAATACAATGTCCAAGTACAAATAACATAATTGTGCGCCCATGCGCATACAAAATAATAAACAAATATCCAACGCCTCAATAAATAGGCGTGACAAAATATAGGCGCCATGCCTAAGGTATGCGCCCATCAAAATATAAGTGGTAAATCGAATACTCGCTATCCTCCAATGCTTTCCTCCGCCACTGCTGCTATCTCTACACATCAACTGAAGCATTCACAATCGTTAGTAAAATAATACAATTAAACTGACAAAAGTGAATACCTAGCAGTCTTCAGCTACATAAATAAATCAACTGGTTAGAAATTAATCCTAACCTTAATTTATTACGAGTGCGCACTCTAAACTCATAAACGTTTATTAATTTAATATGCATTTTGCAGAATCACCCGCTATGGAATCACCCATGTACACACTAAATTAATGAAACGCCCGAAAAGGATAGGCGTCCCCATCAACTTCTCGCACAAAGAATCCACTTTGTGTATGAGCCCCGGTCATCAAAGTTTACGGAATCCACCGTAAAACCTCACAAAATCCACCGTGGCATGGAATCCACCGTGAAATATGCCTCCTGGCATCATACCCCCGGGGTGGGTGGAGCCCCGAGAGGAACACCAAGGAAAAGGGAATTCTCTTGCAAGAAAATCTATCTTGTAACATCAACAAGCTTGTTTATCATGTTTCATATGATCACAATGAAGAAAAGAACACCAGGCACAACAAATCTTCATGCAGCATCATGTAAATCTCCCACGGTTTTTAATAGAATCAACCATATTCTTCAACATCTTCACAAAATCCATCAATAGAACAAAGAAAGCAAAGAAATACACCATCTTTAAATGGAAATACATCACATAGTATTCATCTTCAATATCTTCATAGTCTTCTCTCTCAATCTCTCATATACAATCACTCTGTTTGAGTAGAATTGGCTATCTCTGACTCTCTCTCACACACTCCATCAATAATACATCATATCCTCACTACAATCTCTCAAAAATTACTCTCAATAATCACTCTTAGGTCGTGGATACCCCTCCCAAGAGGTATATCTGATATGAAGGGTCACCAGAGCCACTACAGTGTCTCTTCATAGCTTACTACTGTCACTTCACTCTAGTCTTCACTTGAGTCTTCAGCAGCTACTTCTTCCACTTCTTTCAGCTCTTTTGCACTTGTATTCACCTCTTTCCAAGGCTAGAAAACTTTCCCCAAAGTCATACATACATTCCACAGAACACTTACAGAAGCATACAGAACAGTCTACAGAACAGTACCAGAACAGCTACAGTACAGAACAGAACAGAGACAGAACAGAAGCAGAAGCTCTACAGAAGACCTACAGAAGGTTACAGAAGGTCATCAAAACCACATCACTCATTCTCAAATCATTCCAAACTCTCACAAACCATTCAACAAGCTTTCACAATATCTCATTCTTCATCAATCAATACTTCATCCCTCCTTACAGAAGACAATCAGAACAAAACAGACCAAAACAGAGCAAAACAGAAGGTATACAGAACCATTCAGAACCTATCATAACATCACAGAACCATCAACAAACATCATGATCTTCCAAAACACAATCAATATCATCCAAAACACTCTCAATCCACTTCCAAATCAACCAATCATCCCATAAAATCAACCATTCAGCTCTCAAAAACAACAAAAATCAGCCAAAAAACAAGTCATTTCAACACTCAACATATCCCCACACTTAATAAGGAAGCGTCCTCGCGACCCAGGAAAAAGGGAATACAAGTTCATAGAAAAGCTCAACTTTGATCTTCAATATCTTTTTACAAAGAATCCATCCACCACGACCCCATCTTATAACCTGTTTCTGATATAAAAATACAAAGAAAGGAAAACTCTTGTGAAATTAACACCTCTTATCAAACTAAAAATCACCACAAATTTGTAAAGGATATAAGAGTTTGCTTCTTCGTCATCTGCATCAGCTTCAACTCTCCATCCACGACCCCATCTTAACAAATCTCCAAAACATAGCTCGTACACAAAATCCAATAGGAAACCACCACGTTCGTTTGACATACATGAACTCACAACACAAACACTAATACACAACACAACCATCTGAATGACTTCTTCAAAAAGAGAGTTTTTCATTAAAAGCTTCCACCATACATTGGAAAGGCATCAATGAAGATGATCCCTCTTAAAAGATTGATGTTGTCGGAATCGATCCATAGATAAGGATTCATCTACAAAGTTTTTAGGAGGATTTTGAAAAAATTGGAGACAGCACATCCTTTCCAACAGGACCAGGTATCTGCTAGGCAAACAGAGGGCATGAAAATACAGTATCTCCAATTGTTGGGAATCAATGCTAACATTGACATTCATGCACAACTTTGGAATAGGCTTTGAATCAGTATGAGAGTGCCTATGCATATACGCCAGATACCAAGCAAAGTGAGCAGTTAATCTCACTGAGGGATCTGCAGACTGTGAATATTGTTGGGCAAAATGAACATAGTTTTGATAAGCTTGACTTGAAGCTGTCCATTCTCCCGGAATTACTGGCCAATTAATCTGCGGTCCTGTAAGGCAATCATCCGAACTCCATCCCCTTCTTCTGGAAATCTGAGTATCAAAACCGTCACAGTCACTAACCAACTGAGGTGGTTGAGATATGGAAGTGTTAGGAGAGGGTAATGGAATAAGGGAAAGTGGATGTAGGGAAGGATAGGAAAAATCATAAAAGGAAGAAAAGGTTAAAGAAGGAGTGGCAGAAATTTGTAAGGAATCACTAAGGAACGGTGTTAACTGATAAATAGGAAATGTAGAGGGTACATTTATGAGGGGTGAAGAACAGGGTGGAGAAGGGGAAAATACCCTATCCTCAATAAAGGAACAGTAAGTGAAAATGGGAATTTGAGGGAAAGATGAAGGTTGGAAAAGAAGTGGTAAAATTACTGTGGAATTTGTTTGACAAAGGGAAATATATATAGCATAGCGGTGAGCCAATTGTTGGTAATAGAGGAGGGTAGGAACAGAAGGTCCCAAGAGAGATCGTCTATGATAGGCATCAAAGAAGATAGCATCAAATGGATTATGTTTGGAAAGATAGGTTAAGAGATCCATCCTCAGTTGGTTAGTACTCTGGTTAAAGGTAGGAGCTATGTTTTGTCTGTGATTGAGGACCACCGAATCAATCATGGGATGCCACGAACTATCCTGACAATCAGCCACTTTGGAGGAATAACTCTGAAACATATCAGCTATGCGCAACTCCAAATGATTGACATATAGAACAGCCTGTAAGACCACATCCCCCACATACCATGCCATATCTACCTCATCTGGAATTAACAAATCTCCTCGGAGATACATGTATGACATCAACATGGTATCTGGCGTGACAGAATCTTCAAAAACCATTCTGACTACCTCTGTCAACAACTCAGCAGACCAAGCCCCACTCCAGCCATCCTCTGGAAAAGGTAAATCCATCATGGAAAGCTTCATATAGAAGACCAACTTCTGCAAGTGGTAGTGGACAAAGAAAGAATGGTCTGGTAGGACAAAGTCCTGAAATTGTTCAAAGGTAGACCATAACAAGTCCATTCTGGACTGCAATCTTTCCACTTTGTCTTGGAATAGAGGGCACAAAGTAGCCTGTCTCTGGAGGGCAGCCAAATCCTGCTGTGAAAGAGAAGGAATTAATGAAATAGGAGGGCTTGGAGGAACAGAGCGGGACTTTGCAAGCTGATCTTGCAACTGCTGGATTTGGGAGGCTTGGTTGGCCACTGTGTCATTAGCCATCTGTAAAGCTGAAAGCTTGTCATCTAAAAGAACTTGGAATTCTTTCGCTTCACTGGACATCCTCTCCTTCTCTGCTGAAAGGCTAGTAACTTGTGACTGAGCCTCGAGTAACTGGGTCTTCAATGAAGAAATCTCATCACTTTGGGTGGCAACCAGTTGGGTTTGTTGTTCCATTTGCTTAAATAGATCTGCTAGGGTATCCTTAGTAGAAGCTAACTCAGATGTTGCCTTATGCAACTGATCTTTGGACTGCATGAGCTCTTCATAGAAAGATGCGTACAGCTGTTGAACACAGGCTGTTACTGACAACTCAATGGAACTTTGAATATCCTTGCAGAGGAAAGGAATGGCATCTCCTGAGACGAGACTGTTCAGGGAAGGAACTGAGATGTCCAAGGATCCTTCTCTATGTGCTCGGAACAGATTATTGCAAGTGAGATACCCAGGGAGTTCACTGCCAGAAGTAGCAGGGATAGGCACTGAGGGAAGTACAGCAGGGGCTTTATCCGCTACCCTCTTCAAGCGTTTGCGCTGTATGACCAGGGGAGGCGGAGAATCATCATCCTCAATGTCAATAGGTGCTGACTCTTCTGAAGGTGGAGGAGGAGGTACTGGATCTGATGGAGGAGGTGGAGGTACAATCTTCTGTAAACCTGAATATGTCAAGAAGGCAGACAAATATGATCCATAGGTAACATTAGTAACATTACCCCTCGTGACTTTAACAAAATGCTGATCCATTTTAGTAAGGAGGTATGTGCTCCAATCAATGGCAACTCCTTTTAGCACCATCCTGGAAGTTGTGAAAAGCTCTTTGGATAAATAATGGGATGGCGTTTTGGCAGGCATGAACCTGTCCTGAAGGAACTGACAGATCGTCTTCCATACGGGATCAGTAATCATAGAAAACGAAACTCCTGAAAAGTTTATCACTTTCTTAACATCAAGGACTTCCCTTGTCTGCTTCTGCAACAGCTTGAGAATCTCTTCATTAGAGAAGAGCTGACGAGTGGTCACAAAAGGTTCTCCTTTGGAGGGTAAAGATAGAGCCTTCCCTAAGCCTCGAGACGTCAATGTCATAGACATTCCTTGGACTACGCCTGTCTTCTTGCTGTAAGAGGCCAGGAACTCATCACATAAGGACGGATCCTCTGGAAGTAATGGAAAAGGAGTGGCCACAAAAGCAGCAAGTCCTGCCTTCGTGAGGGGCTCAAAAGTAAGTAGGGACGAGTAATCCCTACTAACTAGTGGGACGTACTGGATAGGGGGAGGAGCATGAGAAGGCGCCATTCAGATGGTTACACACACACCACAAACACAGACAATCAAAGAGAATGCCTGCAAAGCAACAGACAAAAAACCAAGGATAAGAGAATTACCAATCAAAACGTGACATGACAAACTAACCCCAAGCAAACCACATCCTAGAAAAAATTTGACATGACCTCGAGACAAATGCGACCGAAAGCTTCATGCGATGCATCAGACAAACACCCTGAACCCCGTATCAGGCAACAAAAGAAAAAAAACAGCATACCGTACCCGTAACCGTAACTAAGACATGAAACCAAAACCATACCATATCCGACACATATCAATACGACATCTGTGATAAACCAAGACTGGACCATGGAAAATAACACTAATGACGGCGCATACCCATCCCACGAAACGGTTCATTAAAAAGGGAATTAAGTGCAGTGAGGGGGAATTAATTTAATGAAGGGTTGATTTTAATCAATTATTAAAAATGGGTGATTTTTTATTAGGTGATAAACCTTAGCAAGAAAACGACGGTTCCTTATTATAAATTTATTTACCAATTATTAGGTTAAACGGTGCAGTTATTCGATTCCCGACTGGGTCTCTAAATGCAATTCATTGATTATAAATTAAGGTGATGTGGAGCGCTTTTTTGCCAGCGCGTGCTCATGTGACGGCTGGTTCTTTTTAATAAAAATTTTAGAGTGCCTCTGTAGCGCACGTAGCGCGTGCTAAGTGAACGGCTGGTTGATTTTAATTAAAAAAAAAGTGTGTTTAGCGCGAATGCGCGTGGAAACTGTGGGTGAATTAAAGAATTCATTTTAACAATTAATTTGTGATTAAGGGGGAAAATAAATAAATAAAGCACATAAAATAAATACCTGGAAGGGGTGTGTATGTAATGCAGGAATGCGCACGGAAGAATTCCAGTAAAGGAAAAGCAAAGAACACTAGTGAAACAACAAGGACAACACCTTAGCAGATGTGTTAATTTGGTTTGTGTTGGTTTTTTATTTTTATTTATTATTATTTTTTTAATTTTTAATTGTTATTATTTATGGTTGAATAAATGGAAAATGAGCAAGGGAGGTGAGGGAAAATTTTTAGAATGTTTTTAGAAATTTTTATAATTTTTTAAATAAATTTTCTATATTTATTGGCAATTTAAGGGTAAATTTAGGAAATGTGGAATTTTCAGAAATTATAGGGTAGGCAATTTCCAGCAGACAAATTTCCAAAAATTGGCAAATGGCAAAATGAATTTTTAAAATTTTTTCTGAAATTTTTTATGGAAAAATCAATGTAGTGATTAATTAAGTCACCTAAATCACATTAATCACATAAGTCAATTAAACATAAGTCAATTAAGTCAGGTTAGTCTACCTAAGTCTAGTCAGGTTAGTCAAGGTTGATTAGGTTAGTCTACCTAAGTCTAGGGTGGACTAAGTCAATTAGGTTAGTCTGGGGTCAGTCTAGGTTAGTTAAGTTAGTCTAGGTAAGTTCTAACTAACCTAGGTGAGACTAACTAACCTAGGGTTAGTTAGTGGGGGGGAGGCTAACCTGAGGTAGGTTAGTTGACTAACTACAGTTAGGTTAGGGTTAACCTAACCCTAGTGAGGTTAGTGTTGAACCTAACCCTAGTTAAGTGATTTTTTTAACCTAAGGTAGGTTAAAGGTTGACTTAGGTTAGTTTTTAATCTAACTTAGGTTAGTATGACTTAAACTAAGGTTAGAGTCTAACCTTAGTATGGTTTAGACGGAGCAGGAGGAGGAGGAGGTACTGGTGTTGGTGGAGGAGGGAGAGGTACGTCGGCGGCAGCGGCGGCTGACGGCGGTGAACGCGGCGACAACGGCTGCGAACGGCGGTCCACGCGGCTGGCAAGAGGGAGGGAGGAGGCGCTGCGGGGCTGGGGAGGAGAAGTGAGGCGCGGGGGGGGGGGGGAGGTGGAGAAGGGAGCGGGCGGGGAAGGAGGTTGCGCAGGAGGGCGGCGGGGGTGTGGAGAAGGCGGCGGGCGGGGAAGGAGGTTGCGCAGGAGGGCGGCGGGGGTGTGGAGAAGGCGGCGGGTGGGGCAGGAGGTTGCGCAGGAGGGCGGCGGGGGTGTGGAGAAGGCGGCGGGCGGGGCGCTGGGGGGGCTGGGGGGTGAAGACAGGAGGCGAGGGAGGGAGGGGAAGAGGAGGGAGGAGGAGGAGGACGCTGGGAGGAGGGGAAGGAGACGGTGGAGGAAGAAGGAGTGGAGGGAGGAGAAGAAGTGGGAGGGACAGAAGGAGGAGAGGGAGAAGAAGGAGAGGGAGAAGAAGGGAAAGAAAGGGAGAGAGAACGAGTGGGGGACGGGCGGTTGGGGGGAAGGGATGGGCAGTTGGGGGGGGAAGGGGTGGGGGGGCCCATGGGGGGGGCCATGGGGTGGGCAGGTGGGGGGAAGGGTAGGGACAGGGGGTGGGCAGGGTGGGGACAAGGGTAGGTACCCCCGTCCCGCGCACATGCGCGGGACGGGGTAAAAAAATTTGTCGTGACGGGATTGAAATGGCACCGGGAAGACGGTACGGGTTTCGCGGACACGACCGAGGCGCGTGGAGATTCGTAAAATCGAAAAAGGGCGCGTTCACGCGCAAAACGAGCGCGAGAAAAAATGGAAAAATAAAGAAAAATTAATAACTCCCAATCCGGATGTCAAAACGAAATATCGTAAAAGCGAAAAGTGGGCAGGACGACAGGGGGGAAACAAGAAAAATACGGGACGGGGGTTCCGGGAGGGGTAAAGGGCGTTCACGTGCAAAAACACAAAAAACGAACCAAAAACGCAATTTAAAAATTAATATCGAAAGATCTGTGCATCGGAATGAGGTGCAAAAAAAAGGAAAACGGTGCAGAAAGATGTGCCCGACAATCCTATCACATCAAAACATAATTTTGACTAAGGTAAGACGCGTTCACATGGGAAAAACCCAAAAAACAAACTCGAAAATGGGATCGGAAATTAATATCGAACAAACCGTTCACCGGAATGACATGCAATAAGAAGGAAAAATGTCCAAGAAAGGAGTGGCACAGGGTTATCATGTTAAACCGCAGTTCCGACGGAAATAGGAGGGGTTCACATGTGAAAAACTCCAAAAATACTCTTGAAAACTCATTTAAAAATTAATAAGTAAAAATCCGGAAGTCGAAAAAGGGTGGAGGAAAAAGGAAAAAGGTAGGGGAAGGCACAGGAGACACGGCTGTGAAATCAAATTGGAATTCCGATGCAAAAAGGACAGGTTCACATGGAAAAATGTCAAAAATACGCACGAAAAAGTCTTAAAAACCCGGAAAATTAATAACGGACAAACCATGTAGCGGAATGATGTGGAATAAAAAGGAAAAATGTTAGGGGAAAAGCGGTTGTCAGGGCTATGACGTCAGATCACGGTTTCGAAGCAAGAAAAGCGCGTTCACATGGAAAATCGGCGAAATTGCATAAAATGTTTCAAAAATTAATAACTCAAAAACCGTACACCGGAACAGGGGTAGGTAAAAAGAAAAAATGAGCAGTTCGAAGGGAGAAACAGGGCTATAAGGTTGGATTTGGATTTTGGTGAACGTAGGATGCATTCACAGGACAGGACCGCAAAATCAGGGAATGAAGGAAAACTGCAAGGAAATAGCCCCAAGGGTGGGTAGAACATAATCGGTTGGGTGGGAAGGGACCCGAGGAGGGTAAAAGCAAGGCAAGGCATTCATGCATGAGCAAGATAAGGCATATGCAGAAGGGTATGCAATGTAGACGCGCAGGGACGCGTCCCCACACTTAAGACCTTAACGGATAGGGTTAACCGAGCATTAGGGACCTAGGACCACGCCACAGACCATCCACTAACTTCCCCACACTTAAAACATGACCGGCACGAAAAAACCAAAGTGTAGGGTTAGAAGAACTTGGCCCATTTCATCAAGAATCAAGGTTGAGTATCGATGGCACGTCCAGTGTTGTTGTCGGCGCTGGAGGGACCAAGGCATCTTTACAACGCACACGTCCGTCATGGCAGGGACCACGCCACAGCACCCAGGGAGGTAGCTGATGGAAGGAATCACAGGAAATTCGTCGATGATGAGGAATACTACACTCAACTCACAGTCACTCAAATGAAATGAAAGAACAGTCACTCGCCCCATGACTAATATCACTCAAGGAAGAATGATGGAACCCCATATCTCATGCCCGGTTGAGGAATCGACAAGGGGGAATGGTGCAGAAGGGGTATGCTAGGGTGCACAGTTGATGGTGCATTAGTGCATCCAACCCATCTGGCATAAGTGCAAGGAGGAAGGCAAGGGAGCCTTACAGTGCAGTGTACAGAACAGGGTGATGTGTTTTGTGTTGACGGTAAAGACCCATCCCGTGGGTGCATAGGGAAACGGGAACATACCTGACTCCAAGTGTCGTAACGTCCCTCAATCTCGCCTCTCGGTAATTGATTGAAGAAACTCCAGTTACACTCATCCCACCCTCTGTCTCACGCTCTGTTGATAGATACAGGAGGGCAGCCTTTTCCTGAAACCCATTGATGTAATCCTCACAGTCACTTGTGCAAAGATTGTATGCCTTGTGCGCATTTGATGGTGCAAGTGTGCATCCCGCCCTGTGCCGACATACGGTGCGAGAAGGAAGGCAAGGGAGCCTTATGGTGCAGTGCACAGAAACAAATCGTGCTTTGTGCTTTGAAAGGCCCATCCCGTGTGTGCAACACTTCATTCACACTTCTTACCTCTCATTCGATTTGAAGGGAAAAGACTGGTCTCTCGCCCCACCCTCTGTCTCACTCTCGGTTGATAGATACAGAGGGGCAGCCTATACTCACTTCCCCATCCGGTTAGGATGAAAGCTCACATCACTCAAGGGGTTGTCGATGAAGATCGCGTCATCAATTGTTGAGGAGGCGTACCCAGGGAGGTAGCCATCAAATCAAACATTGTGTTGGATAGGAATATGTCGTCCGCTAGAGGACAGGTAGTCACTTTGCAGAAAGACCCAGGACACAGCGTACCAAGGGAGGCAGGTTCGGAATTGGATCCTAGGGATATCAATTAATGAATCCGCTTTCTGGACTGCTGGGTGTTACCACCTTTTCCACAGCCAGCTTCTCGCCCAAGGGTGTTTACCACCTTTTCTTGGAACGAGGCCTGCTATGACAGGGAATTGCTTCCTTTTCTCTCATACAGATTTGTTTTGTTTTTTTTTTTCTCTCTTGTTTTTTTTTTCTTCTTTTCTTTTTTTTTTAAAATTCCCGAGGGTGTTTCCACCTTTTCTCGAAGAATAGGTCGGCATGACAGGGATCTAAGTCCTTTTCTCCCATGACCGATATGTTTTGTTTTTTTTTTCTTTTTCTCTTTTTTTTTTCGAATTGAGCAAGGGAATGGTAGAAAGACCATTTGTCAGAACCCACCTCGCCACTGATGCTGGTGGAAAATAGAGGATAAGAGATCAAGGCTAGAAGGGGGGTTTGAGGGGACAGAGGGTTGCATCCACTTCATCAGGAGTGCTTGAAGAACGGCTATCAGAAGTAGCATCATAACAAGTACAGTGCCGCGCCAACGAGGGAAAAGATCAAGTGGCCGTAATTGTCAAGATCCCCAAGGAGGGAAGTACTTCTTCAAGCGATATCCATTAATCAGAAAGGGATCATCAGAGGCATCAACGGTCTGCACTTGGACAGAACCATTAGGGTTGACTACAAGTACCTTATAGGGGCCCATCCACCGCTGTTGGAGCTTGCTAGGAAACTTGCCAAATCGTGAATCATAAGCTAGGACCAAATCACCTTCTTTGAACTCCTTGTGCTTGATGAAGCTGTCATGGTAAGCCTTGCGTCGAGCTTGCGTGGCTTCCATGCACTGTAGAGCCATCCTACAAATTTCGTCCAAACATTCCAAGTGCAGGAGACGGCGTTGCAGTGAATCGTCATCCCCCAAACGCTCTTTGATCGCCACTCTCAAAGAGGGTAGTTCCAGTTCAACATGAAAAACTACTTCTGTACCATACACCAGTTGGAAAGGTGTCTGTCCCGTTGCTGCTTTATGAGAGGTTCTGTACGCCAGAGGGCCTCTGTAAGTCGATCGTCCCAATCACGACGATGTGCAGCAATTGTTCTTGTCAGAATCGAGCAGAGGATGCGATTGGTGACTTCGACTTGGCCGTTGGCTCTGGGGTAATGAGTGGACTTGCGATGGCGGATCTTATACAACTCTGTCAACTCTTCCATGACTTTGTTAAGGAAATGAGTGCCTCTGTCACTTACCAGCTCTAAGGGACTGCCAAAACGGGTGATGATATTCTCATACATGAACAGGGCCACGCTGTTACCATCGTCCCGCTTTAGGGCTTTAGCTTCACACCACTTTGTAACATAATCCGTATATACGAGGATGTATCGGTTCTGTTTCCTTCTGGTAGGAGGGTCGATTGGACCTACGAAGTCAATGCCCCACTTCTCAAACGGCTTCAACGGAAGGATAGGTTGCAATGGCATGGCACTTGTCTTGGTGGGTTTCCCCATTCTTTGACAAGCATCACATCTTTTACAGTAATCATAGGAATCTTTGTGGATGGTAGGCCACCAATATCCTGCTAGCAGAGCCTTCCTGGCTGTAGCTTCTCCTGCAAAGTGACCTCCACATGGCTTGTCGTGGCAAGCCTTCAGAACAATCCCAATCTCATCTCCTGCAACACATCTTCTGAGCACTTCATCTTTGCCCTTCTTGTACAGTGCACCGCCGAGCAGGGTGTAGGGGGCTGATTCTAGCATGAGCTTCTTCCTTTCCCGACTAGAAATACCAGGAGGGTACTGTTGGATTGCCAACAGATTGGCAATGTCCGCATACCAGGGAGTGACAGTTTCTACCAAGAATAGGGAAGCATCAGGGAGGTCTGGATCATCCTGCTCCTTGTCTGCAGTTTGTGGGATACGCGACAGATGATCAGCCAGAACATGGGAACGACCAGGCTTAGTAATCACCTCAAAGTCGAACTCCTGGAATAAAAGGAGCCATCTCATCATTCGTCCTTTCACATCTGCTTTGTTCATTAAGAACGACAGGGCCTCATGATCCACATAAAATTTAAAGTGGGTAGATAGGAGGTAATGGCGGAACTTCTCCAGGGCAAACACCATTGCCAAGCACTCCAGCTTGGTCACTGTATAGTTCCGTTCCCTATCAGTGACTTTTCGGCTTGCGTAATAGATCGGTTGATCTAGCTTCGACGAGCCCTTCTGGCATAGGACTGCGCCTAAGCCTGCAATTGATGCATCAGTGTATACATGGAACTCTTTCGTCCAATCAGGAGGTTGTAGAATGGGTGCCTCTATCAGACACTGCTTCAGAGTGTGAAAGGCTTTGTCACATTCTTCTATCCAAGTAAACTCTGCATCTTTCCTCAGGAGCTTGTGCAAGGAGGTTTCCTTTGTCGCAAAATGGGCTATGAACCTTCTGTAATAACCCACATGGCCTAGGAATCCCCTCAACTGTTTGAGGTTGGTGGGTGCTGTCAGAGCTGCGATCTTTTCGATCTTTGCAGGGTCTGTTGATATCCCTTGTGCAGAGACAATGTGGCCCAACAGGACTCCAGAAGAGACCCCAAAGATGCATTTGTCGGGGTTGAGGGAAATCCCATACTCCCGGCATCGGTCAAAGCATTGCTCCAGGTGCTCCCAATGTTCACGGATCAAACTATAGACACAGAAGTCATCCAAGTATACCTCAATGAAGTCGTGCAGATGATTTTGAAATGCAGCCATCATGACTCGTTGGAAAGTAGCAGGGGCATTGCAGAGCCCAAATGGCATCACTCGGTAAGCGTAGGTCCCCCATTCTGTGGTGAAGGTTGTTTTGGACTGGTCTTCTTCTGCGATCTGCACTTGGTTGTATCCGCTGAATCCATCCAGAAGAGAATAAAGTTCATGTCCTGCCACTGTGTCCAACAGTTGGTCTGTGAAAGGGATTGGAAAGTGATCCTTCTTTGTCTTGGAATTAAGCTTTCGAAAATCCACACATATTCGCAATTTGCCATTCTTCTTGGGTACAACCACGATGGGTGAAACCCATTCACTATTTGCCACTGGATAGATGAACTCGGCTTCCAGAAGCTTCAGTAGCTCCGCTTTCACCAATGTGGAATAATTCGGGTTCATTCGCCTCTGTCGTTGCCGTACTGGCTTGGCATCAGGCTCCAAGTCAATATGATGTTGACATATTGTGGGATCAATCCCCTTTAGGTCTTTGTAGGACCATGCAAACACGTCCAAATTTTCTTTCAACAAGTTGTTCAAGGTTAACAACTCCTCTTCTGGGAGACTGCTACCCACCTTCAAGTGGCGTTCAGTGCCATCTGCATCCACAAAGGTTAACTGCCTTTCACCTTCTACTTCACGGATAAGGGTCCCGCGGACTGCTTCTGGATACAGATCCGACTCCTTCAAGGGAGTGATGTCCTCTTCTGATGTCCCACTAGAACCAACTTCTTCTTTTGGTGGAGACTTAGGTTGCTCCTTAAGACGTTGGAATGGGATTAGAGCTGTTTCGGGTTTGGTTTCAAAACTAATTACCTCTTGGCTTGAAGACTCATCTTCTAATGATACATCCAGGAACGTCACATAACAAGGACCCTCTGATGCTTGTTGGGTTTGTCGGACTGGTGCTTGTTGGCACGGTGCATCATCATCATCTTTCTTTGGCAAGGATGGGGTAGGACGGCAGGAGCCACACTTAAAAGACGGCTTGCTCTTCTTAATCCATTTCTTATAAAGGTTTTGCATAGAAGATCCATTTACCAGACCAAATGGTACCATCATCATTCTGTCCCATAGCATGAGCTCATCGGCTTCTGATGCTTCTGGAACTTCTTCCTCAAATGTATCCTCTTCAGGTGGGATAGACTCTTCTGGCTCACTTTCATCACCTTCTTCGTCCATATCATATTCATCCTCTTCTGTCTCTGTCTCTGTCTCTGCGTCTGCTTCTGCTTCTGTAGGAGCTCTGTAACAGAAGAACAGATTCTCTGTTTCCTCTCCTGCCTCTGTCTCTGCTTCTGCTTCTACTATGACCATGTAACAGGGAGAGCAGTACATCCATGCTTCTATCTCACTGTCAGAAGTGATTTCCGAAGTCATTTCTGGTTCAGGCAGGAAGTATTCACCCATTGATAATGGCTTTGCATCTTTTGGAAGTCGACTTACAGTATCCACTGTTAAGGAATGTGCCATTATTTTCTTGGGAAGGATCTGTTTGGCAGCATCTTCGTCTGCTGATGTTCCATCTGTAGCCTCGTTAGGGGAATCAGAAGATAATTCCAAGGAGGTGGATCCATGTCCTTTTTGAGAACCATACAGTTTCAGCACCACTTTGTTGGGTCCTCTGCCCAAGGTCAAGGTTCCTTTGAACCAATCCGTCCTTGCTCTGGCTTCAAAAAGCCATGGTCTACCCAATAACAGAGGATAGGATGTACCATAAGAGTTTGGCTTCACCACCAGATAGGTTAGCCAATAATCTTTTCCAGCCACTGTAGTCTTCACATATGGAAGAATGCCCAACGGCTTGATTCTACTCTGATCCGCCAGTCTGATGAGCCATTGGGTGGGTTGCACACCTTGTAGGCCTAGATCCTTCATCGTCACATCCGTCATAATGTTCACTGATGAGCCTCCATCAATCAGTGCGTTTGCAATGAAGGAGCCTTCTATCCATACGCCAGTCTCTGGAGTACCTGGATCTAGGAAAGCGTTAGCCACATCCACTTCTTTGACAGGCTCTGGAGCCTTGTTGGACTTTGTTTCTGTTGAGGGAGCAATCCTTAAACCACGTCTTCTTGTCAGTATACTTTTGAACCGTTTTCGGCAACTGGGAGACAACATCAATAATTGTCGGAATGTAAGGTTTGGTTTAAAGGTATCTAGATCTCTGACCAGATCGTATTCCTTAATAGGATCCACTGGCTTCTCTAACCGATTAGGGAATGGGGCAACACCCATTTTCATTTTCCCTCTTTCTTCCAACAGAGGAATTACATGAGCTTCTTCTGCCACTTGTGGCACTTCCTCCTCTTCTGTATCCTGGACCTCTGGTCCTGCCTCTGTAACTGTCTCTGTAACTCTCTGTGGCACTGTAGGGCTCTGTACGGCACTGTTAGGCTCTGTTCTGTTCTGTTCTTCTGGTGGAAGATTGAACTTCACTGTTCTGGCAGGAGGGTTATTTTCTTTCTGGATAGGTGGTTCCTTCTGCTTTGCACGAGTGATGGCAGCAACTTCCAATTCCACTAAATTGGAGGTAGGCTCTTGGGCCTTGCACGGACTATCAGTAGCACTGTTTTTCACTGGGGCTGGGCTTGGACAGTCTTTTACAGTGTGGCCTTCTCCTTTGCATCGACTGCATAAGGGCTTGTAATCCACTGACCTTCGAGGATTTGGACAATTTGGTGAGATGTGTCCCTTTTCCCCGCATCTGTAACACTCCACTTCTGATCTCTGACCACCACCAGACTGTCTTCCTCTGTAACTTTGAGAGGGAAATCTTCTGGGTCCAAAATTAGGACCAAACTCTTTAGGCTTGGGTCCAATATCTTGTGTTGTCATTTTGGATTCTAGCAAGTTAAATCTTGCGTCTTCTTCCTTTCTTCTCCTATCATGCATCTCCTTCAGAGAGCAAATGTCCTCTGTATGGTTCTTCCACAAACAGTAGGAACAGAAGGCTCCAGGGATTGTTGGTTTTCATGTACATTCAGTGGCTAAATGACCTGCTTGATGACACTTACCACACCAAGTATTTGACCGCATCACATCCCTTCCTGCTCCTGCAACGTTGGATATGCTAGCGGTATTCACTTTCAACGCCTGTAGTTATTATGTAATCACATCCATCAACTCCTTTTTTATGTTTGCAACTGAGTTGGACAAATAATCCTTCAAGCTTTCTCCTCCTGAGGCACTGGCAGGAGGGTTTTGAGGAGTTTCTGTAATCACTGCATAAACTGGTTGGGCTGGTACAGAGGGGTCTCTGTTCTGGTTCTGATTCAGTGCTCCTGTTTGAACTGTTGGCTGTTGACTCCAGTTGGTAGGGTTCCACTGTTGCTGTTGATTTGGCATTGAGGAAATTGGTTGGGACCATTGTTGTTGTGGTGGAACCACCATTTGAGGCATGGATTGTGGCCACTGTGGATTTGGTGCACTGTACTGTGAGACCGGGGGCATCTGTTGGTAGGGGTAGGGAACAGTCCCTGGGACTGCATTTGGTGGGTACATCATTCCTGGCACCAGAGGAGGTAGGACTCCTCTTCCTGTATTCATTGCTAATCTAGCTTCCACTTCATCGTACAGTCTGGCACCTTCTGTTGCAGCTTGCAGGGTGGCTGGTCTTTGTAGCTCCACAAACTTACGGACTTCTGGTTGTAATCCTCTGAGAAACACTCCCTTCTGAATGCCATCATCTAGATTATGGTTAGTCCATCTCTTCAGGATGGATTCCATTCTTGAGACATAAGCTTCTACTCTTTCTCCAGAGGACTGACTTAGGTTCATAAATTCCTCTCTCATCCGCTCTTCAAAACCTTCACGCCTGAATTTAGTGAGGAAGGCCAACTTCAGGTCGTCCCATGTGCCAAAAGTTCCTGCTGCTTGTCTCTCATACCACTGAAACGCCGCGCCCTTGAAAGTGGCGGGGAATATTGCTAACCAATGCTCAGGGGTTCTGGCATTGTTAGCCACACATGCTACCATAAACTCTGCTACATGAAGATCGGGGTCTTCATTGTACTCTCCCTTAAAAACTGGCAATGGGACTACATTCGCTGGTCTGTCATCAATATTTCCAGGACGGATCTGGCTTGGAAGTGGACCTCCAGCAGGAGGAGGAAGGGCTTGATGTGCCATTGGGACTTCTGTAAAGAGTTCCGCAAGGGCGTCAAAGGCGGCTTCTGCTGCGAGCTCGCTCTCGGCTCTGATTCTTGCTTTCTCTCTTCTCACGTACCTCTGGACTCGTTCTAACGCTTGCCTTTTTATTGCATCATTCATCAGGGGGTTGGCTCCACTATGTTGTTAGTGCTCCACAGAAGGTTAACAGAAGACTTCAATCTCTCGAGGACTCTCTTGCCAACATTTCTTCTACTTCTTTCTTTTCAACGTCCCTGAATTCTGCATTCATGCCACTGCACAGAGGAAGGTATTCGGTTCTGAAGGTGTCAAAATGCATACGTCTGAGCATTGTGGTAGTGACATCATCATAGTAATGCCAGCTTCTGATGGTTTCAACAGTGTATGTTGTGAAAAGCACTCTGTCTATCAACTTCCAATGGGTTGCTAATTGAACAAACAGAAGATTATCAGTACACCAAGCATCCCATGTATCTTGCTGTTGAGCATCCACGAACAAATTCCAACTCTTTTCCTTCTTGTCCCTGTGAACCTCTACAGACCAAGACTCCTGAAGCTTCTTCACAATCTCCCACTTGATGTTGTCTGGAAACTTCTCAATGAATGCCAAATCTTCCATGGATGTTCATTCTCTCTGTTTCTGCTCTTCAGTTTGTTCCCAAACAGTTTGCCAACAAGATGCAAGTTTCTGCTGCTTCAATAGGAAGAGGAAACTGTCCACCACATAGAGCATGCATCATGATGGTGATGTGTTTCCGCCATTGTGGGATGAACTTCTTGTGGAAAGTGGCTTTGATTATGAGAAATTCCAACTCTTCAGTGGAAGAAGGAACTTTACAATCATCCATTGAATTCTTCTCTTCTTGGCAATGCCATTTCCTTCATTTTCAGCCTCTTTTGGTGCTTGTTGATGGCAAGTTTCCCCGGCTGCGCACCAAAAACATGGAGCCCCGAGAGGAACACCAAGGAAAAGGGAATTCTCTTGCAAGAAAATCTATCTTGTAACATCAACAAGCTTGTTTATCATGTTTCATATGATCACAATGAAGAAAAGAACACCAGGCACAACAAATCTTCATGCAGCATCATGTAAATCTCCCACGGTTTTTAATAGAATCAACCATATTCTTCAACATCTTCACAAAATCCATCAATAGAACAAAGAAAGCAAAGAAATATACCATCTTTAAATGGAAATATATCACATAGTATTCATCTTCAATATCTTCATAGTCTTCTCTCTCAATCTCTCATATACAATCACTCTGTTTGAGTAGAATTGGCTATCTCTGACTCTCTCTCACACACTCCATCAATAATACATCATATCCTCACTACAATCTCTCAAAAATTACTCTCAATAATCACTCTTAGGTCGTGGATACCCCTCCCAAGAGGTATATCTGATATGAAGGGTCACCAGAGCCACTACAGTGTCTCTTCATAGCTTACTACTGTCACTTCACTCTAGTCTTCACTTGAGTCTTCAGTAGCTACTTCTTCCACTTCTTTCAGCTCTTTTGCACTTGTATTCACCTCTTTCCAAGGCTAGAAAACTTTCCCCAAAGTCATACATACATTCCACAGAACACTTACAGAAGCATACAGAACAGTCTACAGAACAGTACCAGAACAGCTACAGTACAGAACAGAACAGAGACAGAACAGAAGCAGAAGCTCTACAGAAGACCTACAGAAGGTTACAGAAGGTCATCAAAACCACATCACTCATTCTCAAATCATTCCAAACTCTCACAAACCATTCAAAAAGCTTTCACAATATCTCATTCTTCATCAATCAATACTTCATCCCTCCTTACAGAAGACAATCATAACAAAACAAACCAAAACAGAGCAAAACAGAAGGTATACAGAACCATTCAGAACCTATCATAACATCACAGAACCATCAACAAACATCATGA
This sequence comes from Lygodium microphyllum, assembly GCF_053477565.2. NCBI lineage: Eukaryota > Viridiplantae > Streptophyta > Polypodiopsida > Schizaeales > Lygodiaceae > Lygodium > Lygodium microphyllum. The sequence continues at coordinate 17,687,776 of NC_141148.1, read as the reverse complement.
TCTTCCAAAACACAATCAATATCATCCAAAACACTCTCAATCCACTTCCAAATCAACCAATCATCCCATAAAATCAACCATTCAGCTCTCAAAAACAACAAAAATCAGCCAAAAAACAAGTCATTTCAACACTCAACAGTGGGATAGCAATTGACCTCAATTGCTATTAGCTCAATGTGGAGCTAATAGAGTGGGAAAAGCATTTAAGTCTCTAGCGTGCATCCATTGTGCTTCTTCTACAGGATGGTTCTTAAATTTGACTAAATATTTAGAATATCTTCGGCCAGTTCTAGTGGTCATAAAGTCAGTATCTATGATAGCTTTAGGTTCAAGTATTTCAGTCTCTTCCTCTAATAAAGGGGGGTTTTCATAAACAGGGTGTACAGGTAATTGGCCTTTAAAGGGTCTTAATAAACTAATGTGAAATGTGTTGTGAATTTTCTAGTGAGGTGGTAAATCTAACTTGAATGCATTGTCATTAATTTTATGAATGATTCTAAATGGTCCATAGAATCTAGGGGCTAATTTGACAACTGGGTGTCTAATATACTTTGTAATCTACGTTTTTCTATTCTCAACCAAACATAGTCATCAACTTTGAAATTCATTGCTTGTCTTTTCTTATTAGCTTGCTTGGTATATGATTGCTGGGCTTTGGCAATCATGTCTTTAACCTCATCAAAAATAATAGTATTATGCATACTAGCAATATCATAAAAAATAGTTTGCATACTAGCAAAAATAGTATTGTTATATGCAAACTATAATAAATGCAAATGTGTATCCCATGTCTGTGGTTTAGAAATAGTATAAGCACGTAAAAGATCTAGTATAGTACTGTTAGTGGCTTCTGTTTGTCCATTAGTTTCAGGATGAAATGCAGATGAGAAATCAATTTTTGTGCCTAGGTTAGCAAACAAAGTAATCCAAAATTTGTTACAAAATCTAGAATCACGATCAGAAATAATAACTTTTGGTAATCCATGGTTAGTGAAAACAATTTTCAAAAACAATTGTGATGCCTGTGATGTTGTTAAAGTTTTCTTACATGGAATGAAATATGCTTGTTTACTAAACCTATCTACTACTGTCCAAATCATATCATGGTTAGATTTAGTATTAGGTAAACCAGTAATAAAATCCATAGAAATTTGTTCCCATGGTCTTGACGGAATAAACAAAGGCATAAGTAATCCATACTGTGTACCATGATGTCTCTTAACTCTTTGACAAATCAAACATTTGGAAACAAAGTTAGATACATCAGTGTCCATATGCGGCCAATAAAAATCTTCAGTTAATGTACGTAAAGTAGATATGATACCTCTATGACCTTGATATGGGGGACAATGAATCTCATTCAAAACAAAAGATCTGAACGGAACTGTAACACATAATCTCTTTTCATAAAACATAAATCCATCATTATAAGATAGTGAATCAATAGGAATCAAGTTATTTTGAACTAATTTATTCCAATCAGCATGAAAAGTAATATCCTGATGATAAGTATCTTTCATAGCAATCAAAGAATCAAAAGATATAACAGAAATATTATGAATGGCAGGTCTTCTACTTAATGCATGGGCCACTACATTTTCTTTACAGGGTTGATATTGAATGATAGGATGAAAACTCTGAATAAAGGATGCCCATTTGATATATCGGTCAGATATTTGAGGTTGGCTAAGTAAATGTCTAATACTTTGTTGATCGGTCTTAATCATAAATTTTGAACCCATTAAGTAGTGTTTCCACTATTTTAAGGCTTGTACCACAGCTAATAATTCTTTGTTATATGTGGAATATTTCAGTTCAGAGGGTTTCAGCTTACAACTAGAATAGGCTATGGGATGATTGTCCTACATAAGTACGGCTCCTATTCCTGATCCACTAGCATTGGTCACTACTAAAAAGAATGGTCTATTGAAATCAGGCAACTGTAGTACAGGAGCATGGGTTAATGCATGTTTCAATAAGTCAAAGGATTTCTGTTGATTATCGGACCAATGATAAACAATACCTTTCTTCAGAAGTTTAGTCAATGGTAAAGCAAGTAATGAAAAATTATGCACAAACTTCCTATAGAAACTAGCAAGACCTAGGAATGATCGTAACTCATGCACATTTTTAGGTACAGGCCAATTCAATATTGCATCTATTTTCTTAGGGTCAACTTTAATTCCATCAGATGATACAATATGACCTAAATACTCAATTTTTGTTTTAAAGAATTCACTCTTTTCCGAATTTGCATACAGTTGATTATCTTTTAATAACTGAAAAACCAATGACAAATGTTCATAATGTTCTTTCTCATTTTGACTAAACACCAAAATATCATCAAATAAGACAATAACACAATACTGATATTTCAAAAATATACGGTTCATCATTCTACTAAATGTAGTAGGTGCATTAGTCAATCCGAAAGGCATCACTAAAAATTCGTAATGACCAAACTGTGTCCTAAATGCAGTCTTGAATATGTCAGACTTGTCTAGTTTCACCTGATGATAATCAGATTTAAGGTCTATTTTACTAAATATAGCAGAACCTTGCAGTTTATCCATAAGGTCATCGACTCTAGGAATTTGATATCTATTCTTTACTGTGATCTTATTTAAAGCTCGATAGTCAATCCACATATGATAGGTATTATTCTTTTTCTTTACTAATAGAACAGGTGCACCAAATGGAGAACTACTAGGTCTAATCAATCCTCTATTTAGTAATTCCTCAACTTGACTTTGAATTTCTTTTTGCTCTATCTGGTTATGCCTATATGGTGCTTTACAAGGTGGTTGGGTACCAGGAATCAAATCTATTTTATGGTCTTCTCGACGTGAAGGAGGTAAACCAGGTGGTAGATCTTCGGCAAAACAGTCTTTAAAATGTGCAAGAAATTCTTTATGCCTAGGGTGCATATGATTTTCTTTAACTTGTAGTTCATTCACCCAAATGAGATAAGATTTACTACTTTTGCGTAATGCACGTTTAGCTTGAGTATGCGAAAGTAGTGGAAAAACATTAGATGCATACATACCATACAATGTAATATGTTTTCCTTGAAATTGAATATTAATTGAATGTGTGGAATAATCTATATCAGGGTTATGCTAATGACGCCAAGGCATACCTAAAATAATATCACTAGACTGTAGTGGTACAACTAGAAAATTTCTTCTTTCAATGTATTCACCAATTTGAATATCTAAATCATGCACTTCATGTGTACCATTATACCTAGTGCCTAAGAATGCTGCTTTAATGCGATAATGCGTAGGTACAGTCTGTAACTTCAATTCTTTTACTAGCTTTGCAGAAATAAAATCATGAGTACTACCATCATCATGCAAAATAATCTTTTCCTTTCCATGCACTAAACATTTCATTGTCAATAAAGAATGTGGAGTTGGCATACCTGGTAAAGTATCCGAAGGAGTAGTAATGTCGTCTTCATCTTCCGTGAAATCAGGCATTTCTTCATATTTGCCATCTTCCATTGCTCCAAGGTAGTTGATATGGACAGGTGGCTTCTCCGAATGGCAATTTGCTGCTAGATGTCCAGGTTGGTGGCATTTATAACATACTATAGGTTTGGCTTTGGTTACATTAGTTGCAATGGCGAGAAGTCTAGGGACATTAGGATTTGGATGTGGAATAGGCTTGGGGTTTTGATTGGTATTGGATGGTAAAGCAGGTGGTTTTGCTCAATTTCTACGAAAAGATGATGAAGGAAAACGACCTTGATTAAATCTTCTAAAATTTGAGTTAAATTGCTTAGATCCATAGTTACCATTGGCTTGGAATTGTTGTGGACGTATATCTCTACCTCGCAGCTTGTCTTCAGTGTCGTGAGCTAATGAAATTGTGTCTTCAAGAGTTGCAGGCTTGAACATGTTAACTTCAGCATAGTAATGCCCAAGTAGTCCAGACATATACTTGCGCTTGTGTGTCGCTTCAGGCACGTCTTCAAGCATGCATAACTGGAGTAATGCATTCCAAAAACGCTCTGTGTACTAAGGAATAGGCTCACGATCTCGTTGCTGAAGAAGGTCCCATTGCTTTATAGCTTTTTCATGAAATTGTGGAGGAAGGAAATTCTGTATAAACTTCTTCTTGAAATTCTCCCAGGTAGTGGGACAATCTATACTTTTGCGTACCACAGTCCACCAAAGAGATGCTCTATCCACTAAATGATTAGTGACACACTTGATTTTATCTTTTTCTGCATAGGTTTCCTCATGAAAGTAGTCGTCAAACTGACTAATGAATGCAAGAACAGTTTTACCCTCTCGAGTGCCATTGAAAGTACAGAATTTGAAATTTCTTTTACTTATCTTTGCTTCCTTGCGGATGGATTGAGCTTCGAGAGTCTCGTCGATGGTACGTCGGATAATATTTTCAGATTGAGGTTCCTCTTTGTCGGTAGTCGATCTTTGTAAATTAGCCAATTGAACTTGCAATGCTTGCCTAGCTCGTCGTTCTTCATCCAACTGCATCATAATTAAGTCCAGCTTTTGCTCCATCGTAGGTTCAGGTAGGTCTCCTTCAGCCATTAAATCATCCATATGTGGTTTCGTCATCCTGTAAAACTCAAAAGACCTCTCACTCTCAAAATCAAGTTAGCGGGATGAGTGTAGCTCAAGTTCGGGTATACAAGGCTTATATATTTTTGGGTGTGGCTTTCACAATCTTCGTCTTTGGCTATTGCGGGATTTAATTTTTGAGAAATCTACGTTTTATCCTTCTTCATACGTTGAAAATGCTTCAGCAAACCTGCATATGCGAAGAGTACCTTCCAATGAACAACTTTGCAATTCGGAGTTTCTACGCAAGAACAGCCATTCTATGAGTTTTGAACAGAAGTCAGTTTTGACTTCAGATGACTTGTCTGACTTGCAGAGTTGCAAACTTATGTGACTTGCAGAGTTCCAGACTTGCAAAACTTAGTTGCTTTATCAAACTTGCAGAATTTCGACTTGAGAGACTTACAGAACTTGATTGCTTGTGTGTGACTTGCAAATGGGAGGGGGGGGGGGGGGGGGCGTTTTTGCAACACGGCGAAAAATTCACCGCACATTCTGATACCTCGCGATGGATTTTTTAGAAGCTTAAAGCTTCTCTAAGCTTTCTAAGTTTTAATTTTTAAAGCTTTGAAGATATAAAGATTGAAACTTATCTCTGCAACTCCATGACTTCTATGTGAGGATGTAGGAGTGGTCCTCTGCTGCGCTGCAGGCCGGTCCTTCGCGATTTGATGATGGAAACAGAGGTTCTTGATCGCCAAGAATTCGCCTATATCGACCCTTCGCGACGAGATTGATCCTATAGTCCAATCGTTCCAGGAGCTCCGCCTTCGCACAAGATGGGTAGCAATTGGAAGCTCTTGATCTCAGCTTCACTCTGATACCAGTGGTGTGCAGATCGGATGCTGTACGCTCGCGTAGTGAATGATGGAAGGTCCCCAAGAACAATAGAACTCTACTTTTTGCACAAAATTCAAGGTAAAAAGCATGAACGACATGAACAAGAGACCAATTAGGTGCAATCTCCCCCCATGCCTTGTGTGAGCGCTCCACAAAGCATGTATTTTATGTATTAATCATCTTCAAACTCAAATAATAGCCCAAATTACAAAATAGCAAGCTTTTAGCTTTTGAGTTTGCTTTAGCCCAAAATAGGAATAAAGCTAACGGGTGGTGCCCAAAGAGTCTAGCATGCCCAATACAATGCCCAAGTACAAATAACATAATCGTGCACCCATGCGCATACAAAATAATAAACAAATATCCAACACCTCAATAAATAGGCGTGACAAAATATAGGCGCCATGCCTAAGGTATGCGCCCATCAAAATATAAGTGGTAAATCAAATACTCGCTATCCTCCAATGCTTTCCTCCACCACTGCTACTATCTCTACTCATCAACTGAAGCATTCACAATCGTTAGTAAAATAATACAATTAAACCGACAAAAGTGAATACCTAAAAGTTTTCAGCTACATAAATAAATCAACTGGTTAGAAATCAATCCTAACATTAATTTATTACGAGTGCGCACTCTAAACTCATAAACGTTTATTAATTTAATATGCATTTTGCGAAATCACCCGCTATGGAATCACCCATGTACACACTAAATTAATGAAATGCTCGAAAAGGATAGGCATCCCCATCAACTTCTCGCACAAAGAATCCACTTTGTGTATGAGCCCCGGTCATCAAAGTTTACGGAATCCACCGTAAAAACCTCACGGAATCCACCGTGGCACGAAATCCACCGTGAAATATGCCTCCTGGCATCAGTTGAGCTTCTATTTTGTTCTGTTTTCATTATGTATGAGAGGTGGAAATATTGATTTATGGAGTTTGAGAGTGTTTGGAAGCTTATTGAATGATTCTTGATGGTTTTAGTTGAGCTAAATGCTTTCTCATGACTTTCTGTACGGTAATATAGACCCTCAGTTGAGCTTTTGTAGAGCCTCTGCCTCTATTCTGTATCCCTTTATAAGCATTCTATTAGATGAGAGTGTAGCTTGGGGAAGTTTTATAACCTTGGAAAGAGATGAATATAAGTTCAAAATAGCTCAAAGAAGTGGAAAAAGTAGTTACTAAAGACTCAAGTAAAGCCTAAAGTGACAGTGACATAGTTGAGCTCTACAAAAGGATATTGTAGTGGCTCTGCTGACCCCTTTTTTCATATCAGAATTACCTCTTGGGAGGGGTATCCATGACCAAAGAGGGGTTATTGATGATTATTCTTGATTATTTCAATGTACTAGAGAGAGAGAGAGAGAGAGAGAGCATGTATGAGAGAGTGAGTGAGTGAGAGAGAGCCAATTTTTCATGCAAAACAATGTATCTATGAGTGAGAGATCAAGAGAGAGACTATGAAGACTATGAAACTATTGAATATGAATGCTATGTGATGATTTCCATTCAAAGTGGAGCATTACTTTGTGTTCCCTTGTTCTTTTGATGAAGAATATGAAGAATGTGTTGAAGTTTTGTTGTGATAAATTCGTGGGAGAATTGTTATAAGAAAGTATCGTAAGAATGTGCATTTTCAGCAAGGTGTTGGACCTCCCCACATCCCTTGACGATCAGCCCCATACAGAGGTGGTTTTCGAGGCTCCTCCTCTATATGCCTAATAATAGCCCCAAAGTACCCACTTACCCCGCCTTCCATGCTGAAAGAAAAATGGGCACTTTTGGGACAGCATCGGGCTCTATTGTTGAAAATTGATATGCTGAAAATAAACAGTCCACTGCATCACCTTCCCATGGATCCAGTAGTCAACGGTTCATCTCCCCAGATGTGGTAAAGGAACAGAAAGAAAAGGGCCTATGCTTTAAGCTTGTGTCACTTGAATAAATTTGATGAGGCTCCTTTTTGGTCTTCTTTACCCCAGTATGGGATTTTGGTAAACCCTCTCTCTCTCTCTCTCTCTCTCTCTCTCTCTCTCTCTCTCTCTCTCTCTCTCTCTCTCTCTCTCTCTCTCTCTCTCTCTCTCTCTCTCTCTCTCTCTCTCTCTCTCTCTCTCTCTCTCTCTCTCTCTCTCTCCTTTTCTCTTATGTTAGGAAAATGGGCAACAACAAATGGTACAAAGATTTCCATGCTTTCACTTCTTATGCATGGTTAGCATGGTGTGGATTGATGGAGGGTAGAGGAATTTCTTGAATGGCTTGATTATTGGGTCTCATATCCTTCTTTTCTCAAGACAAAGTTGGTGTTTATATTCTCTTCCAACATCTCCATGTTTATGGTGACCTTGGCACCTTATATCTAGGCTTGGAATAATCTTTTTTTAGTGGGGGATGTTCTTTAATCTAATAGATTTTCTTAGCATCATTTTGATCACCTTCTCCATCATTGATGTAATATTTCTACAATAAAATATCAAAGACCCTAGATCCCACTCAAAAGCGATTCAAAGTAATCTCCCATAACCAAAAAACTTTGGCCTAAGTGTTCCATCCTCGTGTACTAACAAACACCTGCCCCGTGTTTTGCATAGGAAACTGTGGCTCGAAACCGTAACCCACTGCGGGACTCCCCTTCAAGGGGGAAAAGGGATAATGATTTATATGCAAATTTTTTTACATTAACTCCCTCTCCTTCACCCGTTGCATGGCAGGGAGAGAGAGTGTGAGTAGGAGATTGTGGAGGGGAATGGGAGGAGGACATGCAAACAGCCACCTGTGTGTCCACCCCCCCCCCCCCACCCCCCATCCTATATATGAACCCCCCCTCCCAAGCTTCAGGGGAGAGGGAGGGGCATCGTGAGGGAGCTGCCACCATCAACAGCCTGCGCCACGCCATCAATCTGTTGCCCCGTTGCCAGTCTGCGCCACGGGCCGCTGCCGCCGCCAACACCATCATCATCATCATCCTCTCCATCGTCATCCTCTCCATCATCACTCCAATCATCTCCCCATCACGTCTCCACGTCATCTCCCTGTTCATCCAGAAGCTTGAGAAGCTTCTATTGAAGTTGCTTCTCTAGGCCAAGTTCACTCGCGTCTCCCAGGGTTTTTAAACCGTGTTTCCCAAGGTCTATTTCCCATGCCGCAAGGGAGATCTCGGGCAGTAGGCAACTTTGAAAATCGAAAAAGGGGACCAAGGGAGAGTTTGCTGAGTCGAAGTTTACTTCGTCAATGGCTCCTAAGAAAAAGTCGAGAGGAGCATACGCAGGAGCTTCCACCCAAAGTACGAGAGTGGACAACACCCCGATATTGAATGCCCAAGTTCCAAAAAATATCCCCGCATGGAAAGGATGCATAAAGCATGTTTTAATTCATGTAGGGAAGCTTAAATGCATTGGAAAATCTATATACTTGTTCGGTTTACAAAGTTCAGTTGCATGACTAGTACTTGCATTTGCTTGCACTTCCATGGTCAAGGGTAGTCACATTTTTGAACGTAGGATGCATAAGTTAAAAGATGAAATTGTGCTAAGACCGCGTCCTTGTTGCATCACGCAAAGGATAGGGCATATAACACATAATACACTTATGTAATAAATTCCTGGTTGTGACTCATATATAGGATAATCGTAGACGGTCATTAAATGACGTTTAAATAGTTGCAATGAAAGGAAAAGATTTATGAACTTTGGCATTAAAACATATATTATGCAATTCGCATGCAATGATCGTTACATTTTAGGTTGAGATAAGCAATAAAAGAAGGATTAAATCAATGATGTATTCATTGGCATCTGGTCATGAAAGAATGACGCATCCATGCATAGAGTTCTTTTATCAAAGTTTGAAATTGGGAAAGGATGCATCTTCATTAAAATACTAAAGCTTTGAATTCAATGCATCAACGTAGGGTTTATAAGAGTTAGCTCTGAATGTCAATCATTATAGTATAGGACAAGGAAAAGAAAGATAACTGTAGATCCTATACTTGCATAAAGGCAAAAAGGTCTATGGTCTTAAAATTGCATGGAATGATACATCTCACACATCTCGCAGTCACCTACTTCCTTTAGGGAAAGTACTTGCAAGTTTAGAAGAAAGTATTTGCATCTTTAAAGGGAAGATCATCTCTAATCGTGGGTTGGTTAGATCAACTAAGTAATTCGTCTGTAATTGAGTAACTTACATGAAATTCATAAAGATATGATTAGTTAGCATATGACGGTCACCTCAATGTGCTAGGTGGGGTTAAGCTATGTTAAAATTCTGCTTAGTATTGCACTTGGGATGCCGATTTAACATTTTCAATTTTAAAAGTTCTACCCACATTCACAAAATGTTAGGGTTATCAAATCGCCATGGAAGAATGATCTAGGGTTCTCACCCTAAGGATCAGTTGACCAAATGCTAGACTTCCGCAAGGAATTTAGGGACCCTAGGGCCAAAACATTTATCAGCCTAGTAGGATTAGGGTTTTGGATTGGGGTCAATAGGACTCCCAAACCCTATATCGTGATCAAGAAATACCGTATGATGGGAGATATATTCCCATAAGTTAGGTATTGACACCTATCTTGTGCAACAAGCTGCAACGTCATATGCCCAGTTTGCGTCTAGATCACAAAATAGTATTGCTACACCTTAGACCCAGTTTAGCGAGTTCTAATTACAAGTCAAATTTCCTAGGAATTGAGTAGTCGTCCTCCTACAACACTCTTCCTTCTTGGAGACTGATTTGTCAAGCTAGGGTAGTTATGAATTGCCAAGAAAGCAATTGACCATCCAAGTTAGGGCGATGGGGTTGTCCAAGATTTATTGATTATAATATAAGGAAACCTAAGGTAGTGACAATTTGGGTCAACAGGGTATAAACCCTAACCCAAGGAAAAAGGGTAAACAAGCAACTCAGCTTACGAAACCCTTGGGATCTTGCCAAGTCATGAATGATCTAGGATCGAATGCTGTAGGTATTCGAGGAGAAGGAATTACACCTTAGCAGTTGGCCGTACGAATGACCATTGGAATTCTCTTGATTGTACACTTAGGTGCACTATTTGTACTTCTTTGCTCAAGGAACTAACTTCAGGAAAAAAAACTAATGCTTCATGTTAAGAAACATGGAGAGAGAGGCAATTCCAGTTACCTTCTATTGTCTGCCTGACCCTATCCAAGGGGGTTGTTAGCCGCGCAAGTAGCAGGAGGATGCTTGGTGCCAAGGGAGGCTATGGCCGTAAATTCCTTGCCTCCGGATCCTGCACAAGAGGCCGATGTGACTCAAGATGGGATCTCGAGGCCCGTATACTAGTCAACGGGCGGAACTTGGAATAGCGATCCCTGAGGATTGCTAGGATAGCCTTTGGACAAGTTATTTGATGTATTCCAAAGACTATGATAAGTAAAGATCAAATGTTGAAAAAGGAACTTGCTTGACTTTTTTTTTCTGTGTCAGTGCCTAAGTTACGTGAAGGAACCACTGATTAATTGGTTAATTAAGGAAGCTATTTTTGCTTATCAAACTAAATGTGGTAGGTAATTAGATAACTAAGCAACCCGAGGAAAGTGCGGTGGACGTGACCCTGGGTCCATCCTACGGAAGGGTGGTCCCGGTTGGCTGGGAACTTTTCTCAAAGGAATTGACAGTGAGGTAGTAATGACCTAAAATCAATAGAGTTAGAGTCCCAATTTATGCTGTTTTAGGGGAACGGAATGGGACTAGGCCTTACGGGCAGAGAGGTCGAGCTTCGCATCCCTCTCGTTTCCCATTCTCCTTGAACCAAGTGCAGTATAAATCCACTTCGACCTTGATGTTTATGCGCAAAGTGGTGCCTCCTAGGAACTTGACTAATAGCAAAACCCTGATTCAGGTCGGATCCTAAGTGGGAACAGCCAGATGCTTCTGCTTCGTGGCAGACTCGGGAAGACCTTGATCGCAAACCTCGTGACATTCCTTGTGAGTGCCGGGCGGCACTTTCTAGACTCTCTTCCCGATGGGCTGTTAAGACGTGTCCTACAAGTGGATAGGGGGACACGTTACAATTGATGACAAGGTGGTGTTGATCATGACCATAGTTTGTCCATTTATTATTATTATTATTATTATTATTATTATTCTACTCCTTATTTTCAACCTTTAAGATTTTCTCCCTCTCAAGCTCTTGTTTCCAAAGCCTAGCACGAGTTAATGCATTTCTTGTAATTTGAGGTTTATTTCTTAACTTAAAATGAGACACCAATATATGATTTTATATGGAGGGTTTCATATCCTAGGAAGTTGTCTCAATAGTAAGGATATTATTGCATGACTTGAAAAGTTAATTTAATAGTCAAGATATTACAAATCCTTTTTTTCATTGCTAAAAATAAAAGTATAATCCAAAGTTGGTTTTGGGTTCTCTTAGGTTTTATTTAAGTTAGTTTTCAATTAGCATGATTTTTAAAAGTAAAATCCCATTTTAACACACTTTTCTAGCACTTTTACGTTTACTTTTTGCCATTTGATGTGCATACAACCATCCACATGAATTTAGGAGAGAGAAATGGGGATTTAAAGTAAAATTTAATGAAATTTTACAAATTCATAATTTACCCCAACTTGGTTATCCTTGTTTGGCCAACTGTCATTATATGGGATTAGTGTAACCTTCGATTGACATATGACCGCAATTGCTATTTTGGGTTGGGGGGCTTCTACACTTTCCCTAGGTTGCACTTTAGCCTTAGGTTATGACTTAGCTTGTGCCCAAATTTTCTTTTGTGATAGATCTGTGCAAGATGTCTTTATGTCACTTCGAGGCCATATGAACTAGCCTTCGAGATACCTTTTGCACATATGTAAGGAGACGACATGCAAATGTTGATGTTCATCTAATATTGAATAAGTTAGAGTGAGGGGACGATAGCATGGTTGAATTTTTATAACTCATCCCGATGTCATTTTGTCATCTCGATTTCATTTCGAAGGGCTATGTAGAAATAGGGTCTAGAGTAAGTGAGTTATAGCTTATTTGGTGTGAGCAGACTTACAAGAGATAGTAGCATAAAAATTTTATCAAAAAGAGGAGAAATTTTCAAGAAAAAGAGTGTAAATGTTTTTATTCTTGAATATGTCTAATATGATTGATCAAGTCACCATGTACAAACCACACCATTAGAATCCTCTCCATCTCCAAGTCACACACCTCCAGTCATGGATGTGTGATTTCGAATAACAAAAGAAGTTTAAATAGATGTTTTGGAGAGAGTTAGAGAGAGAGAGAGAGAGAGAGAGAGAGAGAGAGAGAGAGAGAGAGAGAGAGAGAGAGAGAGAGAGAGAGAGATCATAAAATGCTTTTCTTCTTTCTTTTATTGTTTTTTCTCCCAAAAAGGTAGAGCTATTTTGTGTGCAACTTTATGAGTTGTTCCTTTTCTAAAAAACCAAACTATTTTTTACCCTTCTCTATTCTTCTAAGAAGCAAATTAGGATTTTCTTTTCTCACTCTATTACTCTTATTTCTCTGATATAGTGTACCCATTTTTGCATCATTTTAAAATAATGGGCAATTGCCCTAGTTTTAGTAATATTAAAATTAGTCATAGAAGTTATGATAATTATTGTGAACAAAAGAGGCCAAATAAACTTAGTAATTTAGAAATGGGAGTGGAGTAGTGGATAATGGGTTGCCTTCTGATGAGGTGGTCTGCTACTCTCTCTCTTCCTTGAATTCATTATCACGGTGTGTGGAGTGGAGAGCCACCTTGGGCTACATAACAATGAGTCTCTTTCTTCTCAAAATCATCATCATCTCAAATTCCTAGGTAAAAGAGGAAAGTAGTCATGCCAAACCTCATGAGAAGGAGAAGTACATTGCACACCCCATGAGTTTCCCGAGGAAAAGGGAATTAATAAAATGATTTTTCATGGCTCTCAAACTTGCAACCAAAAACAAGTCTCTCTCTCTTGACTTGGAAAGAGGAACAACAATCAAATTAATATTGATACTCAGAAAGTTACGACCTATCCTTTACTACTTTGAGATTACAAATTGTCCTTCTCTGTTGTGATTTGCCAAAAAGGATGATTGAAAATAGCTTGAGATTGAAGAATAGGCACCCTACTCCTTTAAGCCTCTATTCTACCTAATTCATAACCAATTGATTAGTCTTTAGATTGGCAAAAGATCAAGGGCCAAGAATATTCCCATGAATGATAATTTCTAAGCCTATTAACCTCATAAAAAGGGAAGGAAATGGCAATCACAATACACTCCAAGCATCTACCCTTACGTTGAATCTATTTATTGAGAGAAGAGGATAGAGATTTAGAGGATCATACACAAGGGTCAAAACTCTTCAAAGATGTAGAAGAATTTTTTAAATAAATTTGTGGAGTACAAGATAAAAGGGGCATGCAAAGTGCAAGAGTCTCAAGAAGGTATGGACACCAATGATGTGCAAATCTTTCTAATTAGCAACCACAAATGGAACATCATCAAGTTCTCAGATTTCTAAGGAGCACTCTGCATGTCATTCACTCTCTAAACCAAATTAATTCTACTATTTTCTCTCTTATTCTTAGCATGATTTTGAGGGACAGCTCTTATGGGTTGAATGCAATCATCATACACTTGGGTAATTCATCATGCACCCAATGTTACACAAAAGTGTTGACTCTAATTAGTTATATCGCCCTTGAACTCATCTATGAGCCTAATGACAAGACCAGACAACCTCTATATAAGGAGGGAAAGCTCCCATGGATGAGCATTAGTTGTAAGAGAACTTATATACTATTACACTCGATCCACAACGCTTCCTTAGATCTAGCTCCAAAATCTCATTCCTAGCTCGAAACTAGCACCTCATGAAGCTAGTTTAACCCCTGCATTATCTTAAACTAGAGAGAAGCAATTAAGCTCAAATTTAGATAGATTTTATCCCTAATTTATCTCAATTATAGAGCTAAATAACTTTGTAATTTCTTCTCCATGCATTCATGAAATAGCCTTGAACTAGCTAGTTATAACACTATCAAGCATTGTTCTTGAAAATTCTATTGTTTCCTCCAAATTATTAACTAAATTTCAAAGCTATTTTAGATGTGATTTTATGGTTTTAATGATGAATGAAGTGCTAAAAATAGTAATTTACTTATGATGATATTACAAAATTCATCAACAACCCATACATTAAGTCACTGGAGCACCAATTAGATAGTTTATCGAAGGAAGCAAACTTGAGTGAAGAAGTTGCATTGCAAAATGGCTGCTATGCAATGTGTGAATGCAGTTGAGCCTAAAGTAGATATAATTGGAATGAAACTCATGGTTATATCTATAAATGTAGCCTCATTACCCGCTACAACACATAGACTAGGTGCCCTACATCCAATGTGTAATTAACTAACATTACCATAGTCTTAGTGATGGATTAATCACTAGTCATTGTAATCTCAATTATAACGAGTATACTTAATCAAGATTAGTTATTTACTTAAACTTTTAACAAATATAATAATTATGAGTTAATTAAATAAATTACTACTATTGTTATTATTAAGAATTGTTATTTATTACTTTTAATAAATTTTAAGACTACAATAATATTTTGAGATGAGTTAGTATATTTTTATGATAAATCTTTAATATCTAGCACTAATTGGTCAATGAATACAACCATCATCATGTACCCAAGAAATCAATAAACCTATTGCTATTCAATTATTCTTAGTTAAATTGTATCATAAAATTGGGTGATAACAGATTTGGGATTGTCAAATAGAACTACACATTTAAAAAAGACATTGGATTTGACTCATGTAAATAAGATTAGTTTACAAAAAATTAATCAATAAAACTTTCCTTCTGAAGGGGAAATCTTAGTTTACCATTACTAATATTAAACATTATCTTATGGATAATGTACAATGCAATTGCAAAATTATGGTTTATTATAGTTTGAGTTGTAATATTAATGCAATGAAAAAGAACTTGCTTTCAAAGGACTATTTGGACATGGTATATCCTTTTAATCAAGGACATAATACTTGTAGTTAGTTGTTGACTTGATTGCCCACAAAGAAACTCTTAAGAAAAGAGGTGTGTACAAATGGTACAGGGGGTCTCCCACTAAAGTGGTGCCATATTGGGTGCTTAGACCAGTCCCATCGACAAGAGATCTCTTCACCATGGGATTTAACTTTCGAAGTCTCTTAGTGGAGTATCAAGGCTCAAGGGAGATTGCTATGGGGAGTGAGAAGGAGCTAGCACACTAAGAGCCTTGTTGCATTTCCAAAATATCCCCATACTAGTTTGGGAATGGATTGTGGAGGCAATGGGGAAGTTCTTGGCCAGGTTGATGGACATAATTTTGGCGTAGTTTAGGGTGGGATTGTATATCTTGGAGTAGATATGCCTATGGCAATTGATGGACTAAATTGTATTCACTTGCTTTCAATGAAATAATTTAAAGAAAAAGATTATTTACTACTATCTTCATGTACATACACTAAAAGTGTGAAACAAATGTGTGCTTAATGGGATAATTAAGAAAGATGGTTAAATATGCCCACAATAAATTTATTGACAAATTAGATAATGCCTTGCGTGTGTTAAGTGGGAAGTGTTGGTCAACTTTCTCGATGAAAGTTGTCTTATGGTTGGGTGGACTCAATTAGTCGAGTGCTTTTTGGAAGATAGGATTAACATTAAAGCTAAAGCATGATCTACCTAGGGTTTTTGTCATAGAATCTAGCTTAGCAATGTCATCTTAGAGGTCATAATTCTACTCCCCCTCATCTCTCACTCTCATTGAACCAAGTGTGGTGCTCGCCTACTTCAAGTTTTGATTGTTCCACACAAGTGGGTTTTTAAGCTTGATGCTAGAAGACCCAACTTGAGCCATAAGACCCAACTTGAGCCAATGAACCTAGGTTGATCCTCCTGGATCGAGCTAGGTACTTTTCCTACAAGGTAGACTCAATAGCAATAGACTAACCATCTAAGCCTTCATATTTCATGGGATCTAGGTCGTGTTGCTTAAAATAGGCAACTAATAGAGTATTCAATGTTACTACCTAGGTTTTCTAGGTAGATACATTTCATGTGGTATTAGAGCCCAAACAAAGATGGAAGTTAGAAGCCTAGGTTTGGTTTGATCCTATTTGGCTAACAAATAAGGAAAATTATACTTCTTGAAAATTGATTCAAGAACTTGATGTTTTCTAGGTCATCTTTAATCAGCTCATGGTCGGTTGGTGAAGTATATAAGGCTATGTATATCTCAACTTGCAAATCAAACAACTATCAATTCCAATTCTTTGTGTTTACATAATCACTATTAAAACAAATATGGACCCAAAATCCTATAAGGAAATGGAGTATGGATAAATAATGGGTAGTATACTGACTTCTGTAGGTACTTATTTATCCTACAAGATTGGACCGCTTGATCTAGGTTTCATTGAGAGCAAACATGTTGACCGTAATGCACCTCATACAAGAGTTCTAGTTCATGGAGATGAGATCTCAATGCTAGCATGGTGATAGATGGACAATTGGTTAATTAGAACCTAGTATGCTCATTTGTAGAGCTCCTAAAATTTGTTAAACCCAATTGGATTGTATTTCATCCACATAAGGCTAGTATCCTTTATATTGAGGAAATTTCTAGGATGGATTATCCTTTGACTATATTGGAAGTAAGAAAAGTACCTCCTAAGATATTGACTCTACAGCCTAAAGATCCTTATTTTCAAACCAAACATTACTTCAAACCCAACTAAGTTATGTTATGCTTCAAATAATGGAATAAAGATATTTGATTTTTGTATATACTATTTTCTAAGTATTTGTTTGGGTTTCAACTTATAGCATTTGATGTGTATTAAACATTTTATTTTAGAATTTTCAAAAATATTTTGTATGACAAAGGGGTTGACTCCCCTCTATTCCATGGTAGGGTGAGATTGACTCATGTTCTTGATTCCTAGCATTATAACTCATCTACATGATAGTGATATATAACTAGAGAGAGGAGGTTATGATGATCCTTGATAGGATCTATAATATATTAACCCTCTACATCGAGCATTGTTGGATGCAAATGGAGATTTATTGCTTTATTGATGCGAGCCACCTAACATACATAGAAATGAACCTTAAGCGAATCCATTGTATGGAGGGGCTTAAGCTAATCAAAATCTTCATATTTTCAAATTGTAGGGTGAAATCCCTAGTGCATTTTAATGGGCAATGAGTCTATCAAACCTATTACATCTATGAGTGGGTAATCCAAGTATTTTCTCTAGACCATGTGGTTGAATGGAAAGGATCCTTATGCCATAATTATGTGGCAGATAGATTCCCTGACTTGCCGAGCCAACACAGGATTCTTGATGTATTTGCTCAACCACCTATATTTGGGACAATAAGCCTAAGTGAATTTCGTGGGATAAATGTATTGTATCATGTTTGATTCAAATAAGTGACTCTTTTGAGTCTCCTTTGAAATATGATTCCTAATAGATGCCTCTTGCAATAAATGTTTATATCAATTTTTATAAATGATGCAACTCCTCATTTCAACTCAAATTCTATGTCAGGATGCCCCACAACCTACAAATCAACTCAAACTTCAAGAGAAGAAGTTCCTTTTAAACTAGATTAAGCCTCCCAAATTTGATGACAAGGGTAAATATTAGAGGAAAATGTAGGGATATGGATAGAATTTGTGGAAGATTACTTCATGGCAGCCATGACTAGCATGGCTAATTAGGCAATGATAGCCAACCTAAATGTGATAGAGAAAGGTTACTTCATGGCAGCTATGACTAGCATTGCTAATCAAGCACTGATAGCCAAGCCAAACAACATGATAGAGGAAGCATGACTTTGGAGAAAATGGTGTAGTTCCTATAAATCCATCAAGATTATGATTTTTTCAACCTCAAACAATAGAATTTTTCATGGAAGCATATTATTCAAGCTTCCTCTCTTTGAAGAAGTATGTGCCTATCATGGAAATCTTCGACCAAGTGGCAAGGTATTATCAAGGTCTAAATCATCCCTTGAGTGCATAATTGTTGTCTATGTGGCCAAATAATCTACAAGATGCACTTGTTGAAGCAAAGTCCTTGGTGAAAACTTTGACAAGAAGGTAGCATTCTTGAGGGAAAACCAATCAACATATTGGGTAGAAATCTTATCTCAATAGGTCAAGCAAACCAACAATATGGCAAAAGTAATAAGGGCCGAGCTAATATTTCAAATACTCCAGTCTAGACCAATAGAAAAAAGGATGAGTAGAGATGTTTCAACTATGACAAGGTGGGCATTTCAAAGTCCAGTGTCCCAAGCTAAATAATGCAATACTCTAAGGGGGAGAGGAAGTAATATACCCTACTCATTACTAATTCATTTATCTCATTTTCATTTAATTTATGAATTTTCAAATATTCCATAAATTTTAGTGTGTTACTTATATGAATCTATTACAAATTTGTATTTTAATAAGTGATTGACATGTAAAACCCATAATTTATGTATTTCTGACATAAAATAACCATGTTAAATGAAATCTTGACATTAAATAATGATGCTTAGAAATTGGATAATAATAATAATTATCACTAAACAAAGTGAGAGGCTAGTGACAAATAGTCCAAATTTAGGAAAAGCATGACAAAAGGCAAAAAAGTAGTGTTGATGATATAGGGGGTTTAAAATAGTAAGTAGGAAGCTAAAACCACTCAAATATTATCGTGGACTAAAGGACTATGCCCAAAAATTAGTCAGCATGATCTCTCTCTCTCTCTCTCTCTCTCTCTCTCTCTCTCTCTCTCTCTCTCTCTCTCTCTCTCTCTCTCTCTCTCTCTCTCTCTCTCTCTCTCTCTCTCTCTCTCTCTCTCTCTCTCTCTCTCTCTCTCTCTCTCTCTCTCTCTCTCTCTCTCTCTCTCTACTCAATCTACTACACTTCACAAAAAAGCAATTGATTCTTGGTTTTCTCTTTATCTCCTACTTCATGAAATCTCTCTAGAGTGGAGATGAGTGATTATAGATGAGCAATTAAGAGATGAAAACTTGTAAAATTAGTAGATAATTGAGAAAATCCACTAACTGTGGCTAGCCATGACCTCTAAGGTTATAAGTTACATTGAATATGAACTGATCCACAAGCCTAGAAACAAGGCCAAACTACCTATATATAAACAAGGGGAAGTTCCCATAGCGAAAAATTAGTTGTAAGAGAACTTACATGCTATTGTACTTAGTCCACAATACTTCCATAGCCTCAATCTAGCCCCAAATTTTCATTTGTAGCTTGAAACTAGCATGCCACAAACCTAGTTATACTTAGGTTCACAAGCCTTCCATAGTCTTAATATAGCCTCAAAATCTCATTTCTAGCCCAAAACTAGTATCCCATGAAGCTATTATCCCAAAAAAATTGACTTGAAAGTTGGGCTAATTTTAGCCCTAATTCAGCTCAATTTATAAAGCTAACCAATGGTGTAATTGCTTCTCCACATGTCCCAAAAATAGCCTCAAACTAACTAACATAGCACTATCAAGAAATATTTGATAGCTCCACCACTATCTCCAAACTATCCACTATTCAACAATTCCACTATTGTCTCCAAACTAGCTACTCGTAGCACTATCGAGCATTGTTTGACAATTCCACCATGATCTCTAAACTACCTAGTAAAAATTTGAACTATTTTAAAAGTGAGATCTTTAAGTGAGGATTAAATTATTCCAAATTAGTGATTTACTTACCAATTATCAAGAAATTGTGAAATTTATCAACATTCCATGGATGAAGCCATAAGAGCACCAATAGCTAGTTTATCAAAGGAAGCACATTCAAGTAAAGAGTTTGCATTAATATCTAAGTAATATGTGAACATAGCTATGCCTAAAGAAACCATAGCTAGAATAGAACCCATGGCTACCAATTGTGAACACAATCTCATTATCTGCCTCATAACTTGCATACTAGGTGTCCTACTTGTAGTGTTTTCTAACACTACCATAGTCTTGATTATGGATTAATCACTAGCCTTGGTAATCTCGATTATAATGAGTAGAATTAATCAAGAGTTAATGATTTACTTAAATTTTTAGCAAATATAAATGTGATTTAATTAAATAAATTACTATGTACCAATTACCATTTAAAAATTGCTAGCTTCACTTGGTTAAATTCCCTTTAGAATGTGATTTTATCTATTTCTCATAATTATTGCTATTAGATTATGGTAATATTTTGAGATGGATTGTTATATTTTTATTATGAATCCTTAATCACCACTATTAATTAGTTGGTAATTATTCAATGAATATGATCATTATCATGTACCCAAGAAATTGATTAACCTATATTGCTATTTGATTATTCTTAACTAAATTATATCATAAAATTGGATGATAATTGATTTGGCATTTTCGTAAACAAATAGAACTAAATATTACAGAAAGTCTTGGATTTGACTCTTGCTAACAAGATTCGCTTACAAAAAGTTACTCGGTAAAAATGGTAAAAATACATTGAAATCTCCAAAGAGAAAACTTAAGTTTACCAATAAACCCTATTTGATGGGTAATGTAAAAGCAATTGAATATGATTTATTATTGTTCAATTTATAAATGCAAAGAAAAAGGACTATTTGGACACTATATTTTTGTTTAATTAAGGATAGAATATTTGTAGTCCATTGGTTGATTCGATTGTGGTTTACAAAGCAACTATTGATAAAAGCGGTACATACAAATGATACAAGGAGCACATATGGCTATCCCTAAGCATCTTGCTAGTTGTCCCATTAAAGTGTTGCCACCTTGGGTGCTTGGATTGGCCTAGTTGATGAGAGATCTCTTCACGATGGGGTCCTAGAGTAGACATGCCCATGGTCATCGATGGAATAAATAAAAGTTTTTTTTTGGAAAATATTTTTTACTATTGTTTTTATGTAGGTGCACTAAAACAAACTTGTGCTTAGTTTTCATTCTTAGTTTTTGTCATTCTGATGCATGGTTTGTCCATTATTAATTATTGCGTATTTTTGGATATTCTCGTGTGTGCTTTTTACTCTTTTTCCATGAGAACCTACCCTATTCACCTTGGAATTAAACTATGATTAGATAATCTTGTGGGGCTTGATTCCCTGCAAAATTTTTCTTTTTTCTCCATCATGTTTCGACCTACCGATTTTGTGTTATTAAAATTTTTCGTATGTTTTTGTGCTTGTTTTTAGTAAATTTTCCACGTGAATACGCCCTATTCTCATCGGAATGATGTTTTGTTTGGATACCCTTGAACTCTTAGCCCCCATACATCTTTTCTTTTTCCTCCCCCTTGTTTGGACCATCCAATTTTTTGTTACTAATTTTTAATTATGTATCCTTACGCGATTTTGTCATTTTTTCCATATAAATGCACCTTTCTTGCACCAAAATTGCATTTTGACCCAATAGCCCTATTGCCCACCCTTCCTTGGACATTTCTCATTTTTATTGCCCCTTTTTTTACTTAAATATTGTTGGGAATTAATTTTTATTCAAATTTTTGGGTGTGTTTTTACATTTTTTTCCATATGAACGAGTCATATTCTTGTTGGAACTCCATTTTGACATGACAAGCATGTCTGACTCTTCATTACAAATGAATTTCCTTCTTTTTGCATTTTGTTCAGATTGACGAATTTTGTTAAATTAATTTTTGTGTGACTTTTTGTGGTCAAATATCCATCTTTTTCCACATGAACCCCCTCTTTGTTGACAAACACATTAGATGCATTGTCCATGCCATTCCTCTCATTGCCTTGCCTAGTTTTTCTTTTTACGACATCTTCATTTGATGCCTAAATCTCTTGGAATTAAATTTTCTGTTCAATCTTTGTATTTTTGTCTCCACTCATGTCATGTAAATGGTCAGTTTTTACCTTGATACGCGTGCTCGACTTTCACTGTGTGGCATTTAGTTGTTCAGATTCTCACTCGCCCTTGGCCGTTCTCGTCGGTATAAATTTTTTTACCCTTCGCCCATGTTTGTGCTCAGAAAGGGGGGCATGGTTTACATATCTCCTTTTTGTATTTTTATAACAAAAAACTAATAATAATAAATTAAATTAATAAAAAATCCCCCTTCCCCAACCATCACCCTATCCCTCCCCTCCTCTCTCTCTCTCTCTCTCTCTCTCTCTCTCTCTCTCTCTCTCTCTCTCTCTCTCTCTCTCTCTCTCTCTCTCTCTCTCTCTCTCTCTCTCTCTCTCTCTCTCTCTCTCTCTCTCTCTCTCTCTCTCTCTCTCTCTCTCTCTCTCCTTCCCCAACCATCACCCTATCCCTCTAGATAGTTTATGTCGGATAACTTTGGTCTACTATAACTTTTTCTATCCTAATCCAAATTGAAGGTTTAAGTATTGTATTTGAAGAGGGTGAGATAACCTTTTATTTGAATTTTTTTTTTTGTTAATCTGAGCTCTCTAGCAAAAGTTATGGTAGATTTAGTGACAATATGTACTACACGACTACACTCTAAAATGGTAGGAAACCAGAGTAAAGGAAATCAAATCAGAGATTACAAGGACCCTAATACTACAGATATTCATGGGAATGATTATGAAGAGGATTCTTTTGTAATGGGAGTTTATAATACATTGAACCATACCTTATATCAACATTAGAATAAAAAAGATATTATAAGCATTATCAAAGAGATTGACTCCAACAAGTTGGGTGTTCATATGGTTGACATGATTGGTACTTTGGCTCATGCACTTATGAGTTTTTATGAATCTATGATGGAAAAAAAAGGTGGTAGAGTAGTTATGATAGAGCAAGTACTTACCTATAAACTAAACCCACATGCCTCTTGGTTAGTACAACAAAGTATTATCTGGCCCTCATAAGTCTTTATGATAATATTGTTTTACAATATTACATAGTTAATGTGGAAGCCAAGAGAATGCTTGTTGGATGAATAACCAAGGTCAATTAAAAGGTTCAAGCTTGCCTAATGGAATCATTTAGGTATTTTTGTAGTAGTAATACTACCCTTTTGTAGTCTTTTCAAGGTTGGGATGTAGTACATCTACTTGTATGACTATTAAAATGGTCATCTCAGCAATGACAAAAATATGTAGTGGTACTACTCTCCATTCTTATTATAGAGGTTGACGCTAATGAGTGGACCATGGTAGCTTGCACACCTCCATTGGTTACTTAGCAACCATAGGCTTCATTGGAAGGGCAATTGGCATGGGAAATTGCAAATGTAGGTATGACTTCATTGGTCATGGTACTTGAGATAGGTTCAACTACTAAGACCAATGAATATATGGCTTTTATAATCCTTCTTCATGCTTTTGTGGAGATATCAAAAATACTTTTGCTAAACAATGTTGAATTAAAAAGGAAAATTCTTACATTAAATGCCACTTGGTGCAATCACGAGGGTAAAATTCAACTATCTTTACAAGATGTGATCATTTCATTGGAGCATCATGATGATTGTCAAATATCCAAATATGGAGGTAGCCTATGATGAGAATGAATAAGATCTTGTTGAAGGCAATCATGATGAGGGTTAATCTCTCAATATCTCTTAAGGTTTTGTATAAGACATTCTAAGTATTTTGTGCAAATCTTTAGGAAAAAGGGTGTAACACTCTGGACACTTATTGTTGAGAATCATTTGTTGCACCAAGCAAGTAAGGTGCTGCACTCTAGACACTTGTTATCAAGAATCATTTGTCACATCAGGCAAGCAAGGTGCATGTAATTCCCACACAACAAAAAGTATGAGCTTGTTTCTCTATCAAATGGCTTAAAGTACCCATGATACATATTGCTTAAGCTTGTGGGGTCATCTACATTCTGTAAGATGGAATGGGGATGGAGTATGGCACACATAAGGTGGTCTCATGGTAATTCTCCTTAAGAAGCACTCTCTAGGACATGGCATTACACATGCTCCATAGTGCTTGCGAGTGTCTCAATTTGCTCCTTAATACAAGCATGCTCTTGTCGTGTTGTTTGAGACTGCATGACTTGTTGGAACACTAATTCCCTTTGTGCCAGCTTGTTCTTCGATGTCTCTTCTCTTGCATGCAAGTCCAATGTTGTGCAGTGGAATACCAATTGCAAATCATTTTATGATTGATTGTTACATTATGTGCTTCTATATCCTGTGTGGAATGGTGGGTCTCCATTGATGAGAACTCCAATGGATGGCCAAGTACAAAATGCATGTACAACATCTTTTCTAGGTAGAGAGAAGAGTCAACATTGTGAAGGGGTTGGCCAAATATTTCACAAGTGATGCACTCAACATTCTCTTATGATGCCATCAAAGGCATTTGCTTATTCTCCATCACTGTTTCTTGATCTTTGTGCACTCAAGCATAGCTAAACTATCTTCACCATTTTTGCACTCACTGCCTTGTTGATCCCCTTCCTTTAAATATGGGCTTGATTAGACCATTGCAAGAGGCATTAGGATGTGCATTGGGCCTCCCTTTCATCCAAGGTGACCGCTAAACTCTTTAAGCACTTGTATTCCTTTTGAGCACATTTGTTATTTTCTCTCTCTTCATTGTTGTCATCTCATCCCTCGTCTTGCTAATCTTCACCCTTTGGCATGTTATCTCTAAAATGGGAAGATGTATGGGTCACTCTCCCAAAAATCAACACAAAGAACTTTGATGAGTACAAGCTTGCATGCAATATGCAATAGGAGATATAGTAGCACAATGATAGATAGAAACTAAGTCACAAAAGAGAGATACCAATGCATCATAACAACTTCACTGAACAAATAATAAGTTAATATGCAATAAAAGATAACAAATAACCTTAACAAGTTAATACACAATGAAAAGTTAACAAAAAACACACAATATACCAAGGTATGAAGTTATACCAATAACCCTATCATCTAACTTCATGCTACCATTCGAACCTTGCCTTCCATTCGAACACATGCATGAAGTCTTCATTTGGAGCATCCATCACCTCCTTATTCAGCCACTGGCACTAGCAAAGTGTTGAGATTCAATAAGGCAGATGAAGAGCCAATTGAGTATGTAGATATCTAATTTCTTGTTGTTGTATGCGGATCAGTTGAGTGGATTAGAGATTTTGGGTGCAATCCATGGTGTTTTTCTCCTTTCTACTTCACCTCTTTGTCAGTGCTCTTCAAGTATATGTGGCTCTGCATCAGGCATATTAACACTCCAATTTAAAGCAATATTCTCTTTTTCATAGTAGTCTTTCAATACTAAATTAAGAGAGCATGTTTTGCAACCACTACATGTAATCTCTAGATATTGCTCTTATATAAGTCTAGCTATATTTTTACAATTCTTTGCATTGTCGGATAATGATGTCCTATCTCTTCAATAGTCTTGCATAAAATGTCTATAATGTACTCCCCTAACTTTATTTTTCATGTATTATTTATGACCTTTAGGGATATCTCCCCCCTTGATGAAACCATCATGATGTTTATCAATGGGCATTATTGAACATTGGACATGAACCATCTTTGTAATGTGCCCAATTGAGGACCCTTAGTGACACAATTTAGTGGCCCATCAAGACATTATTCTAAGTGGTGTTGTCCTGTACTCCTTAAAGTAATGCAGGTTTTGTCACCAAGGCTCTCTTGAGTCCACTCCGTAATTAAAGGCTCTATTTGTAACCTATAAGGATCGGATTCCTAATTCAATACTAAGGTCACATAACAACTTGTCCTTGAGCTATTGCATTTGCAAGTTAACTCAAATTGGAGTAGACCAATGTTGCACTTGGTTCATAATGAGTGAAAAATGAGGGGGAGTGATATGCATCGATCCCTCTATCCAGAGGATACAATCTCAGCTCCGATTCCCTAAAGTAGTATTGATTGGGATCTAAGATAACACACTAGACAGTCACGCATTCCGCCACTTCCTAAACCTAGCACCTTGAAGGAAAACTCTTGGCTCTCTAAGACCACCCATCTGTAGGACAGACCCATGAGGGGTCTTGCCCTCTCACTTTCCTGGAGGGTGTGCTTTAGTTATCTAGCTATCTTAGCACAAGTATGTTTGATATACAAATATAACTTTATTAATTAACCATTAATGTTATAGACATGTTATAGACTATACACCCCAAAAAGAAGTAGAGGAAGACCAAGAAAGACCAAGTCAAAAAGTGAATAGAGAAGCTCATTCTACCTAGGTGAGAAGAGTAGAAGAAAAGGTAAGCTTTAAAAAAATGTAGGAGAACATCAAAGATTCTAGTAAGATGCGTCAAATATTCTAGCAAGGAAAGTGTAGGCCGCAATGTAATTCATTTAGAAAAGAGTGTCAGGTTCCCTCATGTGCAAATTGTAAATGTAGAAGTGCAAGAGCAAAAGAATCGTGGAAAGAGGACAGACATGAGGAAAGAAGACCTTGGCTAAGATGTCCGGTCATGTAAAAAAGGGGATGGGTGTCCAAAGGGATGGGGCATGTATAAAAGTCAAAAGTGAATGGAAAAGTTCATTCTTAGTGTATGGCTAAAGCGACTCTCTTCTTATCTTCTCCTTACTTGTGCTTGTGCTTGAGTTTGAGGGAGGGAATGTGAGTGTGAGGGAGTGAGTGAGTGAGGGTGAGGGACTGTGGTGGAGAAGCTCTCCATCTTCTCTTCTCTTCTCTTATCTTGTCTCACACATGTGGCTATAGAGGATAGAGCTTGGAGGAAGAGGATTGAGCTTGCTTGAGCTCGCATATCAAATCATGGAGCTACCAGAGTGCTTGAGAGAGGAGGCTACTCAATTGGGCATCAAGGTAATTTCACTATACTCATAGGATCGAGAGCACGTATTGCTATGTGAGAGATGGCTATAGCATTCGACTTGAAATGCTTAAAGCAATAAGCAATCTGTGGGTCTTGGCAATTAAGGAATGCTTTCACATTTTGGTTCCATTGCCGAGACCAACGGATTCAAGCTTGGAGTGCTTTGCACACTCCGAATTGAGCATTAAAGTAGGGTTTTCCCCAAATTGGTGCTTGAGATATGTAGGAAGTGAGGGAGTTGATCTCCTTTGTAAGAAAGTTTTTCTGGTTTTTTGGATTTAGGGAAGTAGATTGGAGTAGTGTGAGTTGTTAGTTGCAATTTGAGTGCATTTAGGTAAGAAAATTTTAGAAAAAACAGAGAATACACAACAAGGTGTCTGTTGTAATAGCAAGCCCAAAATAGGGAACAAACATGGAAAGGAGAGCTTCAATGCATAGAGAAAAGAAAGGAGTGGAAGACTAAATAACCACGGATTTGAGAGGCCACGAGGGCAAAGAGAGGGCTCATTTGTGTGCATTTAGTTGAGAGAGAGAGAGAGAGAGAGCTACAAGGCAGGAGCACAAATCTATTCAATGATTCACATTCCTGCATTCCCGAGCCCTCCTCTAGGTATGTTCTGGATGTCGTTTGATGCTTGTTGATCAGTGTCAGCACCCTGATTACAATCATCAATAAGACGCGAGTAGGGTTTTTAGTATTTTTTGTCATTTTACAATACATCACCACACTCGAATGGTGACCGCAAGCCTTGGATAGATGAGTCTTGAGTAGACTCAAATGTCCGAGTCACTCGTGTCCACTCGGACAACTCGGCCTCGGATAGCCACATTCGAACAAGACAACTTGGCCTTAGCCGGCCGAATCTGGGCCTCGGATGGCCACCCCTTAAATAGTTAGACACTTGGACACTCAGATTTGGCCCACCCGACCAAGTGTCATTCAAAGAGTAGAACTCAGCCATTCAGCCATTCGGCCCACTCGGCCTTGAATAGTCCGAGCCTGGGATTGGACCTCTGCGATTCAGACCACTTGAGATGAATATAAAATTAAGCAAAATTAACATCCCTAGACCCTAAGAAACTTGGACCCAAGCTTGAAAAACCTCCATAAGCCTTACAGACAAGCTGAAGGGCTCCAGATGCAAGAAACAAAAGAAATAGTGACCTAACGACCTAGAAGCGACCATTAGCTAACCTCTCTGTCTTTGTACTGTAACTGCTCTGGTACTATACTATAACTGTTCTGTAGACCTTCTGTAAGTGTTCTGTAGAATGTAGGAAAGTTTTCTAACTTTTGGAAAGGATGAATCTAAGTTCAAAAGAACTAAAACAAATGGAAGAAGCAGCTGCTGAAGACTGAAGAGAAGACTGAAGTGACAATGACAGTAGTGAGCTGTGAAAAGACATTGTAGTGGCTCTGGTGCCTCTTCATATCAGACATACCTCTTGGGAGGTGCATCCACAACCTAAGAAGGATTATTGAGAGTTATTATGAGAGTATTGTAGTGAGAAGATGATGTACTATTGATATATATATAGAGAGAGAGAGAGAGCCAAAGATAGTCAATTCTATCAAAACAGTGTAACTGTATATGAGAGATTGAGAGAGAGAACTATGAAGACATTGAAGAAGAATAATATGTGATTGATTTCCATTCAAAGATTGTATATTCTTTTATGTTCTTTGTTATATTGGTGGATTTTATGAAGATGTTGAAGATTATGGTTGATTTTATCAAATTTGTGGGATATATCTACTATGATGCTGCATGAAGAATTGTTGTTTTCTTTGTTTTGGCCATCAAAAGAATGAAATAAAAGCTTGTTGATGACAAGATAGATTTTCTTGCAATAGAATCCCCTTTTCCTTGGTGTTCCTCTTGGGGCTCCATGTTTTTGGTGCGCAGCCGGGGAAACTTGCCATCAACAAGCATCAGAAGAGGCTAAAAATGAAGGAAATGGCATTGTCAAGAAGAGGAGAATTCAATGGAAGTTTACAAATTTCCTTATTCCACTAAAGAGTTGGAAATTCTTATTATCAAAGCCACTTTCCACAAGAAGTTCATCCCACAATGACGGAAACATATCACCATCATGATGCATGCTCTATGTGGTGGACTGTTTCCTCTTCCTGTTGAAGCAGCAAAAACGTGCATCTTGGTGGCAAACTGTTTACGAACAAACTGAAGAGCAGAAACAGAGAGAATGACCATCCATGGAAGATTTGTCATTCATTGAGAAGTTTCCAGACATCATCAAGTGGGAGATCGTGAAGAAGCTTCAGGAGTCGTGGTATGTGGAGGTTCACGAAAACAAGAAGGAAAAGAGTTGGAATTTGTTCGTGGATGCTCAATAGCAAGATATGTGGGATGCTTGGTGCACTGACAATCTTTTGTTTGCCCAATTAGCAACCCACTGGAAGTTGGTAGACAGAGTGTTTTTCACAACATACGCTGTTGAAACCCTCAGAAGCTGGCATTATTATAATGACACAACAATGATCCTAAGAAGAATGAGTTTTGACACTTTCAAAACGGAATATCTTCCCCTCTGTAGTGGTTTGAAAGCTGAATTTAGAGATGTTGAAAAGAAGGAAGTAGAGGAGATGTTGGCCAGAGAATCCTCCAGAGACTGAAGCCCCCTCTGATACCATCCTATTGAGTACAAACCAACTGATTGGAGCCAAGCCCCTGATGAATGATGCAATCAAGAGGCAAGCGTTAGAATGAGTCCAGAGGTATGTGAGAAGAGAGAAGGCAAAGATCAAAGCTGTGAATAAGCTCGTAGCAGGCGCCCTAAAAGCTTTCTTTGACTCAGTTGCAAGTATTAAGAAAGAGCTTTCGGATGTGATTACATAGCAGCTACAGACACTAAAGGTGAATACCGCCAATATATCCACTCATGTGGGAGTTGGAAGAGATGTGATGCGCTCTAATACATGGTGTGGAAAGTGTCATCAAGTGGGACATTTAGCCATTGAATGTACCCAAAAACCAACCATTCCTAGAGCCTTATGTTCCTACTATTTGTGGAAGAACCATATAGAGGATATTTGCTCTCTGAAAGAGATGCATGAACGAAGACAGAAGGATGAAAATGCAAGATTCAACTTACTAAAATCCAAAATGACAACACTGGATATTGGACCCAAGCCTAGGGAATTTGGTCCTAATTTTGGTCCAAGGAGGTTTCCCTCTCAAAGTTATAGAGGACGACAGTCTGGCGGTGGACAGAGATCAGAGGTGGAATGTCATAGGTGTGGAGAAAAGGGTCATATCTCCCCGAATTGTCTAAATCCTAGATGATCTATGGATTACAAGCCCTTATGTAGTCGATGCAAAGGTAAGGCCACATTGCAAAGGATTGTCCAAGCCCAGCCCCTATAAAGGCCAATGGCACTGATAGCCAACAGAAGGTACAAGAGCCTGCCTCCAATTTAGTAGAGTTGGAAGTTGCTGCTATTACACGCACCAAGAAGAAGGAACAAGTTGTTTAGAACGAAAATAACTCTCCTGCCAAGACTGTGAAGTTCAACTTGCCAACAAAGGGACAGAGCAGTACATGACATAACTGTACAATACAGAACACTGTAGTGCTACAGAGAGTTACAGAGACAGTCCTAGAAACAGGACCAAAGGTCTAGGAGATAGATGATACAGAAGCACCTCCAAAAATAGAAGAAGTGTCGATGCTGCAATTAGTAGAAGAAAAAGGAAAGATGAAGATGGGTGTAGCCCCATTCCCCAGTAGGCTAGAGAAGCCTGTGGATCCTATCAAAGATTATGACTTGGTAAAAGACCTAGACACTTTTAAACCAAACCTAACATTCCGACAGTTGCTGATGCTGTCTTCCAGTTGCCGAAAGAAATTCAAAAGCATCTTGGCAAGAAGACGTGGACTAAGGATCACTCCTTCAACAATGACCAAGACCAATAAGGCCCTAGAGCCTGTAAAGGAAGTAGATGTGGCTAATGCCTTCCTAGATCTTGGAACCCCAGAGATTAGTATATGGATTGAAGGATGCTTTATTTCAAATGCATTGATTGATGGAGGCTCATCAGTAAACATAATGACGGATGTGACAATGAAGGACTTAGGGTTGCAAGGAATTCAACCTACACAGAGGCTTATCAGATTGGCAGACCAAAGCATAATTAAACCATTGGGCATCCTCCCATATGTAAAAATAGCCTTTGCAGGAAGAGACTATTGGCTAACATATCTGGTGGTTGAACCAAATTCTTATGGGACCTCATACCCTCTGCTGTTGGGAAGACCTTGGCTTTTTGAAGCAAGAGCTAGGACGGACTGGTTCAAAGGAACCCTAACCCTAGGCAGAGGACCCAACAAAGTGGTGTTGAAGTTGTATGGATCGCAAAAAGGCAATGGATCCACATCCATCGAAGTCATAACTGACTCCTCCAATGAGGTAACAAATGGTACATCATGAGATGAAGAGGCTGTTAAGCAGATCTTTCCTAAGAAAATAGAGGCCCAGTCCCTAACAGTGGGCACTGTAAGCCAACTGCCAAGGGAATCAAAATCCTTGTCCATGGGAGAATACCTCTTGCCTCAACTAGAATTAACTTCTGAAATCACCTCTGACAGTGAAATAGAAGCATGGATGTACTGTTCTCCCTATTACATGATAGTCGCAGAGACAGTACAGAGGTAGAGCAGTTATAGAGCAGAGACAAAGCAAAGACAGTACAGAGGCAGAACAGATACAGAGTAGATACAAAACAGAGACAGAGCGGATACAAAGACATTCACATAGACAATAACAGATACAAAGCTAGAGTCAGAGCTAGAGGCAAAAGCAGAGTCAGAAGCTGTGACCGAAGCAGAAGCAGATACAGAGGCAGAAGATCTGTTCTTCTCCTACAGAGCCTCTACAGAAGCAGAGACAGAGCCTCCAGAGGAAGAGGATGAAAATGATGAGGAAGAAAACGAAGCAAGTTATGAAAGTGTAGGTGAAGAATTTCCTCTGATAACGGATGATCTTGTTGATGTCCCTACAGAGACCTCAGAGATCGAAGATCTCTGGGTGCTGGATGGAATGACCATGGTTCCATTTGGGTTGATTAACGGACCACAAAGTAGTCAATTCTATCAAAATAGTGTAATTGTATATGAGAGATTGAGAGAGAGAACTATGAAGACATTGAAGAAGGATAATATGTGATTGATTTTCATTCAAAAATGGTGTATTCTTTTATGTTCTTTGTTATATTGGTGGATTTTATGAAGATGTTGAAGATTATGGTTGATTCTATCAAATCCGTGGGAGATATCTACTATGATGTTGCATGAAGAATTGTTGTTTTCTTTGTTTTGGCCATCAAAAGAATGAAATAAAAGCTTGTTGATGTTATAAGATAGATTTTCTTGCAGTAGAATCCCCTTTTCCTTGGTGTTCCTCTTGGGGATCCAAGAGGCTAGAGAGAAGAGGTGACGGACTGAATGAATCAGCCGTGAGGAATGAATGAGAGAGTGGCCTATAAATAGGCACAATCAGTCTAGGATGGAACCCCTTTTTGGGGCTGCAAACCCTAAATGCAAAACACAAAAACACAAAATGCAAACTGCAGGTGAAGGGTTTCTCAATACCCCTCTTAGGCGCAAAAAGGGGAACAACAGAAGAGTGAGGTGGAGATGCAATGCTACATGCTGAAGAATGCTCATGCAGCAAGTGCCACTTGGACAGTGTCCCTTGTGGGAAAATTATGCACTTGCCCAAGTGCCCTAGTACATAGATGATAAAATCATGCAATGCATAGGAATGTCGGACTTTGTGTGGTGCTGAGAACCATAAGGATATGCTCGTACTTGATCTCATGAGGTGGCTCCACGCTGACCAAGGGACGAAGGCAAGAATAAGAGGAGGAAGAAGATGTAGAGGATCTTGAAGATCCAAGATTTTCATGGGAAAGGGAATCTGCAATAAAGAATAGTAGATAGAGTGAACTCGAGAACCCGAAACTCAACCTTGAGAGAGAAACCACTAGCTCCGTGCACCCATGCTGGAAGGAATATGAAGGCCTCGTCACCAAGTCGCAGCTGAACCTCTGAGGTCCCGATCTAGGTGGTACCTGAAGATCCTGGGTATCAGTAGAAGGGATGACTGGTCGAAGAGAGCCACCCCAAGAAAGTAGAGGATGGGTGAAGAACTTCATGTGGAGTAGGTTCCACCTCTGAGGTGGGAGGTGGAGGGCCCCCCGCTAAAGTTGAAGAAGAAGTAGATGCCCCCTCCTCTGAGGGCAAAGAAATAACATCTCCCTCTGAATCCCCCTCTGAAGTAGATAGGAAATCCAAAAACTCATGGATCACGGACTCCGAAATGTTTGATGACGAAAGAAGGGCCACCGGTCGTGCTAAAGAAGGTATGTGGGATGCTAAAGAGCTCCTAGAGGTAGCCTCTCGAACCTAAGTAGTTAAGGGTGGGGAAGGATGGGGAAG
The DNA here is from genome assembly GCF_053477565.2 of Lygodium microphyllum. NCBI lineage: Eukaryota > Viridiplantae > Streptophyta > Polypodiopsida > Schizaeales > Lygodiaceae > Lygodium > Lygodium microphyllum. Next base: position 17,654,083 of record NC_141148.1, on the reverse strand, counting down.
GGTGGGGCTCAGAATGAGCAAGAGGTGGGCAACATCCGTTGTCTCTCAGTGGAGCGGACTAGGTAGCTGAAGAAGAGGAAGGAGTCAAGCAACCATTGTCTCTTGAAGGAGCAGACTGATGAGGAGACGATATCAAACAATCATGTCTCACGATGGAGCAAACTATATATCCATAGGTCATGGAAGCCACTGTACCTAAAAATAAGTGGGAGAAGACTGATGCTGGCATTGCGATGATCTCCCCAAGAGGTCGTAGCACCAATCGATCCTCCATGTGCTTGAAAGAACTTAGTGAGCATCGGATGCGTCTTATTGCCTTGAGCATAGTACTCTGATAGCCGATGCAAAACGATCTTTGTGGCCCAGAAAGGAGAGATGGCATAAGGAGTGCTTGGCAGAAGACGCATATACTCCAGAGGGGTGGCGAGCAAGGGTCGAAGTCCGCAAGCATTGGTGGTGTGTCTAGTAATGCCATAGTAGGAGCACCTAGTAGTCTGGTCATCTATTGGCAAAGAAGCCATGGATACCAGTGTGCATTGCTGAAGAAGGAAGAGGTCAACCACCATGAACCACGAATCGCAATGTCCATCTCAAGGGGTGTGAGGGCAGTGTAAAGCATGAACCACAATGTCTGCCTCAAGGGGTGGGAGGGTAGTGAAAGGGCTAGAAGTGAGTTGCTATTGGGAGGAGAATGAAACTAGCAATAAGAGGTTGCAACCAGTAGAAAAACGCAAGTGAGGAGAGAGAAATATTAAAAATGCAAGCAGTAGGTGAGAGAAAAACTAAAAACGTAGGCAGGATCGTCTATAAGAGAGAGAATGACTAAAAACGCAGGCAAGACAGCCTGTAGGAGAGAGAAAGACTAAAAACATAGGCATGACAACTTGCAAGAGAGAGAAAAACTAAAAACGCAGGTAGGATAGCTTGCAAGAGAGAGAAAGACTAAAAAATGCAAGCATCAGGACTGTGATGATGTGGCAAGCTGTACAGCAGTAGGTTTGCATACAAGAACAGCAATCGCTTGGCTGAAAACAGCTCCAAACTGCGTGAAGAGGACTGAAAATCAAGCGCCAAGTGATGGAGACAGCAATGGATAGCTTCGGTTGAGATGTCCTCTGCAAACGAGGTGTGGGCAGCAAGCTGAAACACCTGAAATCTACAAAAATGAGATTTTGATGCAGCAAAAGAAGAAGAGAAGTGGAAGCCGAACCCATCACCAGTCTTTGCCTTCACTCGAGTGGAGGATCTTTATCACTATTTGAGCGGATCCAGCTCTGATATCATGTCAAAAGATGATGTACCAGTGAGACAGTAGGGTTTGCGTGGAGGAACACGGAGTGAACTTGGCACAAACATGGAGAAGAGAAGAGAAGAGAGAAGAAACTCTGATGAATGGAATGATGAAGATCTGAATCATGGAGTGAATGTGATACAAGGGAACAAGGGTGTCGTAGCACAAGGAAGATGATGAAGACAGCCATGACGAACTGCAATGTCCTCTTGAAGGGGTGTGAGGGTAGTGGAGAGGCTGGAGAGAAGAGGTGATGGACTAAATGCATTAGTCGTGTGGCCTATAAATAGGCACAGTCAGTCTAGGATAGTGCCACAAAATGCAAAAATGCAAAATGCAAATTGCGGGTGAAGGGTGAAGGATTTCTCAACATGAGTAAGAGAAATGAGTCTTTTCTATCCACCATGAAAGCTCCACAAAAGCTTGAAGGAAAGAAGAGAGAGAAAGTATGTTTACAAAAAGTAACTGGACTTCTAATCTTGAGTAACTTTATTTCTCTTTTCTTTAACCATTTTACTTTTAGAATGGCTTATTTCTTGATGATGACCTACCATTTGTCCATTAGCCTCTAATTTGGTCTTCTTATCCTCCATTTAGTTCTAGCTAGGCTATCCTTACACTTGAAGCTAGGTAACATGTCCTTAAGAAATTGGAATGTAACTAGTAGAGAAGGAATTTAGCATAAGATTGTGACCAAATGGATCAAATACCAACACTCTGATATACAAGATGGAGCAGATTGTCCCTCCTCCCCTTATGAGCCCACACGAGCAATTGTTGGGGCTCTGCTTGAGATGATTTTTGTTCCACATATAAGTACCAAGACCAACGCCTATGTAGGAAGGTCATGTACAAAAGGTTTCCTCCTATGGCAACATGCAACCAAGTGGCTCTGATCAGAAAAGGGTAATCACATAGTTGGCCCTAAAAAGGAGAAGAAATCCATACGTATATGATGTGGTGAGGGTCATGAACCTAAAAATTTATGGGCTGATTTATCGCTCTAACAAAGAGAGCATGTTTTTGTATCTAGCTCTATGAGCAGGAATCCAATGTAGCGATTATTAAATAATAAAGTAGACATTTTGAAAGGACTATCTTCATTGTATTTGTGTTGTGCCTAACAAAGATATGGAATGAACTCCGTATTAAAGGACAATAAATGAAGTTTCTTATATATTTTGAACATTGTGTGAGCGCATGCTTTGTTTAGAAAACTAGAGAAAAACCATGTGTAAATGGAAATCAGGTGATCATCTTTCTACAATGGAAGATGATCAATGGCAAGTGGACTTGATAAGTTAAGTGCTCTTCTCATAAGAAAATAATACGACAAGAGTTGGGACACAAACTTTACTTATGATAAAGTCTTAGATCCTAGTCTTGCACTATTCTAGGAGAATGGAGATAAGATTTTGCCTTATGGGGAAAGGGGTTGAGTCCATCTCCCCTTCATCTTTCACTCACTATGAACCAAGTGCGGTTATTGACTATTCTCAATCTTGTAGGGTCACAATGTGATTGCCTGGAAAAAGCACTAGAATGTTGTTAGAGACTATTAAGTCTTATAGAGGCCTTTAGGTAAATCCTTGTGTATCAGTTGAGTAAAAATCCACTTTAGGTTCTTATGATTACTGACTAGACAAAACCTATTACCAAGCAGGTAATGTCTCCATAACTTAAAGGCATGAATTATAGCAAGTAATTCTAGATCATGTGTGGCATAGTTTCTTTCATGGATCTTTAATTTTCTTAAAGCATAGGCTACTAGATGTCCTTCTTGCATAAGCACACAACCCAAAGCAAGAGAGCTTGCATCAGTTATGACTTCGAATTCTTTGTTGAGGTCGAGTAGTCTTAGGATAGGGAAGGTTACCAAACTCTGCTTAAGCTTCTCAAAGCTAGATTGTTTGCCAAATGTCCATGTAATGGAGACTTGCTTTTTTAGAAGGTTGGTGAGAGGTGTGACAATTGAAGCATAGTCTTTAATAAAGACTCTATACCAACCCGTTAGCCCTAGAAATCTTTGCACTTCCCTGATCGTTGTCAAAGGTGGCTAGTCTTGTACATCTTGGACCTTGGCAGGATCCATTGAAATGCCATCTGCGAATACTATGAACCCTAGATATTCAATCTGCTTCTTGAAGAAAGCACATTTCTTCTTTTTAGCATTCAGTTTGTGGGCTCTCATTGTTTCAAGAAGTATTCGTAGCTGTGGTTCATGGTCTTCTTCATTTTTGGAATATGTTAGGATATCATCAAAGAAGACAAGGATGAAGTCGTCAAGGTAGGGTCAAAAAATGTCTTGCATCGACCTGTTGAAGGTGGCAAAAGCATTTGTTAACCTAAACAATAGCACAATAAACTCATAATGATCATATCTTGTGTTAAAAGTAGTTTTAGGGATTTATTCCTCCCTAATTCTTATTTGATAATATATTCATCTGAGATCGATCTTTGAGAAGACCTTTGCTTCCTAGAGTTGGCGATCAAGCAACTCATCTATCTTGAAAATTGGATATTTGTTTTTCACTGTCACCTGGTTTAATCCATAGTAATGGATACAAAGGCGAAGTGTTCTGTCTTTCTTTTTCTGAAATAAACCAGGGCTCCCCATGGTGAATTACTTGGCCAGATGTATCCCTGGTCTAATAGCTAATTGAGTTGTTCTTTCAGCTCAATGGCTTTAGGAATCAACATTTGGTAAGGCTGTTTGGTGATGGCAGCAGTGCCTGGAATGTGGGAGCTCTGCCAAGTCCCCTGGAAAAACCTCCGTATATGCTTTTAGCCAAGATGGTTGATCCTTGGCTTCACTATCCTGCTCAGTCTTGTTGAGTTTAATTACATAGACGGGGTAATCCTTTCTTTAGTCCCTTTACTATTTTGGAGGCTTTAGCCAACTGAACCTTAGGGTTTCCTACTTCTCCCTGAGTGGTTACTTGTTCTCCCTTTGAGTTTTGGAATGTGATTTGACCCTTTCTGCAAAAGTGGATATGAGCATTATTTGGAATCAACCAATCCATACCTAGTACACATTCATAAGGCCCGAGGTTCATAATTCAGAAGTTCATTTTGGAAAAATTGCCACCCAAGCTAAATTCTACCTTGCTAGTTTGTTGTGTTGATAGAACTTCTTTGCTATTAGCTAATTCCACAAGCATTCTAGGTGCAAGAATAGTACTTATGCCTAGCCTTTTTGCACATTTTGGTGATATGAAAGAGTGGATACTTCCACAGTCAATTAAAACTCAAAAGGGTTTACCTTGATAATTTGCTGGTATTTGAATTACTAAGAATTGGCGATTTGGACCTTTCTTATTGAGAGTAGTGTGTACTCTAGCTCTTTCCATATCGGATTCTATCGTGGGATCTTTATTGTTATTAATCTCCTTTAGGTTTATTCTAGTGGCCTTTCCCGTGCATCTTGGCTTTGCATGCAAAAATGACCTTGGCCAAGCTTTGGTTACTGCCTCTTGAAATGTCCTAGTTCCTTGCAATATAAGCACCTTGGAGTCTCATTGTTCCTCCATGTGGGTATAAAGCTTCCCATTGCATTTGATTTGGCCTTCTTCGTCTTGTTTGGTTGGTACTGCCCTTGGGCTCTTTTTGCATAACCTTGGAAGTTGCCCTTATTTTGACTGTTTCTGTTCCAAATTTTTGCATTTCTTGGCCTTGGTTCAATCTCCTAAACTATTGGAGCTACTCTAATCAATGCATCTTGTAAATCTGATAGTCTCATTGATTCAAGATGCATATTTAGGGGTGGATTTAGACCATTGAAAAATTTGGATACTTATTGTGAATTATCCATTGTAGGTGCATATTTTAGAAGTGTTATGAAGTTGGAGTAGTAGGCTTCTAGGCTTAGGATTAACTGCTTTAGATTGAAGAGCCAGTTCATCTTCTGGGCTTGATATGTGAGTGGAAGATATATCCCATGTACCATGTCCTTAATTTTGTCCCAAGTGATAGTGCCTTCGAGCGTTCTTTGGTCCTTGCACCATTGTTTCCACCAAAGACGGGCATCTCCTATGAGTTTTAGCTTGGTGATCATGGCTTGATTTGACAGTGCAATCCCTATAGCAGTGAAATAGTCCTCCATAGATTCTATCTATGTTTCTACTTCAGTTGGAATGTCCCTTTCTTTACCATCAAACTCCAGTAGCTTGTATTGCTTCAGAAGAAATTTCTTCTCTTGGGCTTCTATAGTATTGAGATTCGGGGTGATGTTTTGAGAATTATGCAATTTTATAATCATTTTTTCCCAACCATATTTAGAAAAAAAAATGTTCACTTGTCCTTTTGACAATAATCAGGGTTTATACTTCAAAAGAGAGTTTTAATTTTTAGTCAGGAAAAAAAGTCTATCTACTATTTTTTATTTATCAAGGAGACAAACATATGAAAAAAATAATTATTTACATCAATAGGAAGGGAATACGTTATTCGAGTAGTTCGGGAGCTCATATTATTCTTGGAAACAATTTTCCTACCACAATCTAGGCATGGCATTGTGATACATCCATCGCATAGTAACTAGGATTCCAATAATAAATATCCAAAAATCTATCTTTCAGATGAAGATCGAGTAATCCATCTTTCTTCTAGGTTGCAACAACTAGAGCATCCTACAACCATGACCCGATTAGCTGGTATAACCCTTGTAACCTTCTCATAGATGTATCGGTTTAGTTCAACATGTGACCCTCTATAGTGAACATGTTTGAGTTTACTTTGGCCTCATAGAAGAGATAAATTGTAACGTGCCTGCCTATCAACTGTCCAAGCACGTTTTAGCGGTCCATCAAGAGATAATTCTAGGCGTCACCGCTCGGCACTCCCATGGAATGTTTCGAGGTTTGTTGCCTAGGGTTTCCCAAGTCCGCCTCGCAATGGAACATTCACGGCCAACCCACTAGGATCGACCTGAAATCTGGGTTCCTAGGGTCAAGGTCTCCTGACAGCATTCTAGCATCGGGTTTTGGACATCCTACTTTACACAGAGATACTCAATCCGAAGCAGATCCATATCGCACTTAATTTAAAAAGAATGGGAAACGAGAGGATGCACTGCTCAATCTCTCTGCTCGTAGGGCATAGTCCCATTCCGGTCCCCTAAAACGGCATGAATTGTGTTCTAACTTAACAATACCTAAAGTCATCCGACGATAAATCCTTGTGAGAAGCCTCCCAGCTCTCTAGGACCACCCAGCCGTAGGATGGACCTGTCGAGGGATTCCGTCCACCCGCTTCCCTTGATAGCTTTAGTTTTCTAATTAGGTCCTACCACATTTATGTGCGACATTTAAAATCAGCTTCATTAATTAAGCCTTTTAGGGCACAGAGTTCGTTCACATAATTTACAACACATACACAAAAACAAAACAAGCAGCCCTTTTATCAAACAAGTTCCTTAACTTATCTTTAAATTAATCTTTGTCTCTTGCCCATACAGGAGAATTATGTATCCCTTCTGTCCAACAGAAGTACCCGGTCCAAATCACATGGCATCAAAATTTCCATCATTTATCTGGAATAGGATCTTCCAACGTCCCAGACGTTGGGCTCATGGGGATCTCCAACTCCATTTTGGACAGGCAAGGGGTGTCCAGAGCTCCACCTGACCCACAAATGGTCTAGGAGTGAGATGCCATTTCTGTGGTTGGCCTTTTCACCACTCAACCATCGCCCTATGAATTGAGCAATGCCCTCTCGGGATAATCTGCGGTGCGATCTTGGAGATGATCCATGCGTGTAAAATATCCTTCCTTAATTAATCCAATTAAAATTCAAGCACAATCAAGGCAATCAGTCCTAATATCATTTTCTAGGAAAACATTCATTTATTCCCATGGCAACTTGTCATTATAGACCCCTGCCATGCATTTGCCATCAACAAAATCCTTGGAATATTTATCCAAATCACAAAGCGATAATCCCTTGATTGAAAGAAAAACATTTAGGGTGTTGTTCAATCAACCAACAAAACTAATTGTATTTTTCCCAAACAATACAATAATAGACGCGATAATAATTCCATCACATATTCTCTCTCCCCCTTGGGGCCAAAGAGGAGAATTTACTTAATATTCCCTCCTTTAGCCTAAGGCATATGCTAAAGGTTCCAATACTAAGCATGTTGTAAGTCCGATCATTTCAATGTAAATTAATCAATCTAGCAAGAGCATTTATGCCTCTTCTCTAAGTGAGAATTATCTTTTAGTATTTCCCTACTATGCAATATTTTATCTTTGCTTTATCTTCCTTTCTCCTAAGGCAAGGAGTCGCATGTCATCGATGTAAAGTTCACATAATCTCTCCCATGTATGTACCGTCTATATGCATTTGCGAACCTTAAGCAATATTATCCTCAATAAAGATTAATCAAATACTCATCGATGCTCAACACTTTAGTGTCCCATATGTTGCTTATGCTATGCATGGATTCATCACATAGCAACTAGGTGCAATTTAACTCCCTTTAATACAAGCACTTCACAAACTTCATCTTTGAATATTTGAGATGCAATTTATCATTTTCAATGACCTATTCTAGCACCACAAGGTACAGAGCCTAATGTATCTCTTGCGAGCATTAAAACAAGCATCTATCAATTTGAAAATACATTACTTATGACCAATACCGCAATTGGATTAACAGTGATGCCTTCCCCCGAAGCTTCGTTGCTAGTTGTAGGATTGCCATCCGCATGCGACATTCTTTGCTTAGATGCCATTGTCCGCAAGTAGACTCAAGAGATTAAGAAGGTGGAATAGATTCAAGATGGGAGAGCGTAAGAGTAGATGGTTAAATTGAGGATCGAGATAGAGGAAAATTGCGCAGCCTCTCGGGGTAACTCTTCTCTCTCTCTCTCTCTCTCTCTCTCTCTCTCTCTCTCTCTCTCTCTCTCTCTCTCTCTCTCTCTCTCTCTCTCTCTCTCTCTCTCTCTCTCTCTCTCTCTCTCTCTCTCTCTCTCTCTCTCTCTCTCTCTCTCTCTCTCTCTCTCTCTCTCTCTCTCTCTCTCTCTCCCTCTTGGAGGGGTATCCTCTGTCTCTCCCTCTCTCTTGCAGCCTTTCGGGATCTCCTTATGCTTTCTTGTGCCTCCCCATGCCTCATAATTATAATGAATTAGAGAGGAAGGGATAAGGCTGAGAACAAGAGTGGAGGGGCTCTTAGAAGACTCGGTGATTTGATGCTCAGATCATAAATCTGATGGTTGCATTGGCTCCAAAAGGGGGGTAAAACCTCCAAGTCACTTGGTTGGAAAGCTTTCGGATCACTCCTTCTTCCTCCTTCTGTTCGAAGTGTTGTCTACTGCCTGTAGACTACAATCGCAACGAGCGCAATTTCACCAGTTACTTTTCTTATTTTTCTTTTTATAAAATATCCTAAACTAACTAAAACATCACTTGTCTTTTCTTTTAAATGACTTTCAGTTCTGTCTTTTTAGGATAATATCTAAAATATAATAGTTTTTTTTGCCCAAAAATCTAATATTTTCGAACCATCCAAACTATACACATTAATACTAGTATGGCTCATAAGTCCCGTTCACATTGTACTTTTCGTGAAGGATGGCTATGGTCCTTATCAATCCAAGAAAAGTGTCGGATTTACGACTCTCGATTTTTTTAATATATTTTTAATTAAATAAAAATTATTAGCTATTAATGTTAGTTAGTTTTTACCTTAGTTAGTCTTTAGTTAGTAATCTTACTAACTTATTAATTGACTAACTGACTTTTGAACTAACCAACTAACTTTTATTGCACGGAAATATTACATAAATATTGGCAACCTTAAGGGCTTCCATCCACCTTTATCTCTTTAAATTATTCTGAAGGTAAGCAAGATGGTTTGTATCAATGTAACAATACCCTCCACTTAACATCCATCGCCTTTCGTAATACAGGGGTGAAGGATTGTATATCTGATCTAATACCCACATCATCTAGTCTCTCTAGCTAAAGCTAGAGGAGTGCATTACTAACATAAACATAACTTGGAAAATCAAGAATCGTTCCCAAGGTTTGTCTTTCTGCCAGAAATCAAGAATATATATCAACAAGAGAAGACTTCATTGCTTAAGAGAAAAGACACTTTATGCTATAAATATAACTAGTTGTATTTACATCTCCTTTTCCAACTTTTTTTTAGCTTCTTACTATTATAGGGACCATTGCAATACACTCTCTATGAGTTCTCTAGCTATGATACTTATGGACTTTACATCAACTACCATGTGATCTATCAATCTTCCTTATGTATGTACTTTGAATGAGCTAACAAAGTACTTAGTTGATGTTAGATGCTTTGGGGTAGTTGGTTGATCCTTCCTTCATTTATCATATTTGATTTTTTATTTGAGAGGGTCTGTACAAAGCTAATAACCAAGGAATGGGAGTTTCCTAGGGAAGTGCTACCCTTGTAAAGACACCCTTAAGGTTTATGTGCTCATGAATACATTCAAGTTTACTTTATAACTCTATTTCTAAGTCACTTTACAGGTGGATTGTTGCTTGTTGAGATCAAGATCTAAGGTCATGTCTTGGGACTCTCAATCTTCTATGATCTATGTGACTTGTTCCAGTTGAGTTAGGGTGGCTCTCTTTAAGGCACAATTCTTACTAAGGCTAGCACATTAGATATAGGGTTTCTTTGTTGCATTACATGTTTCTTTGGATTTCTAGTCTACTTGGTCAAGGCCTTCATACATGTCTAAGTGTGCTCAAGGTGGTTCAAGGTATGTATGGAGTACTCAATGGCACTCTTATTAGATCTAGAAGGTCTTTTAAAGCTTAAAGGGAAATATAGTCTCTCCTTGTGACTTGCTAGTGGTCTTCTAATCTAGGGCCAAAAGATGTAGATGGTCTAACAAACACAAAAACAGTCCAAGGGTGTGAAAAAATAGTCCATGTGTATTACCTCATGCAATTACATAAGGGTGTACTTCGAAGGCTTACATGAGTTCTAGTTAAAGCTCAAGATCAGCCCATTGAGATCCTTGCAAGAGTGAAAGGTCTTTAACATACAACAATAAAGTCCAAGAGTAATTGATTGGCATTTGATTGATCTAGTGTATACTCAAGGTGACCTTGCGGTATTTGCTCAACCAATGCTTTGATGTTACTTGTTATCAAAGATGAAGTTCTCCTAAGTCTCTCAAATGATGCAAGCTTAGTCTAGGTAATGCAAGTTAATGTCAACTTGTGTATGATTTGGGATGGTCATTGTTGGGGCTAGATGTGAGTCAAAATTGGCCTTGAGTTATCCAATTTAACAATACCTCAAGGGTATTCCTTCAAAGGAAATAGTCTCTTTTCTTATGGTCAGGGGTGCTAAGTCATCAAGTGGTATGCAAGGCTTGTAGGTATTCTAGGCTAGCCTCCAGAGTTGTTAATGGGGGGTCTCAATGTGGATGAAAGACTATGGATTGAAACTCTATATGGGTCAAGATGGGCTAACTTTATGGCCCATTTTGCAATTCAAAAGTCCTCTTATTGTCAAGACTTGATGCTTACAAAGGCTAAGAGGCGTTAGCTCATTCTCTTTAATTATAATCAAGTAGGTGTGCTTTAGGCATGACTAAATGGTTACAAGGGCCTAAAACTCAAGCCTTGAGGTATTCCTCTCACTAATAGGGGAAAAGGGATGAAGCTTTGGTTTGGGCTTTAAGAACTTGTGGTGGTGCAACCTCTTCTATAAGCTTATGCTTTACTCTTGAGTGCCAAATTTCCTTTCTATACATCAAGGGCTTGTTTTAGAGTTCCCTTGAGATATTCTTGTGAGGTTTTGATAAAAGTGGTGGGGCTCCTTCAAAGAGTCCTAATAGTGACTCCTTGAAACTATAGTTTAATCACTTATGGTGCCTAACAAGCTCAAGCTTGATGGTTTCTAATTGTCCTAGGGCTCAAATTCCCCAAGCTTGAGGTACTATTAGCACATAGCACTTTATAATTCTGAATCTAAGCACACAAGATCCTAATTTTAGTATAGGTTCAAAGATCTCTCTAGGGTAGTGGTAATGAAGCTCTAGGGTGCCCACAAAAGTCCATGGATTGATTGCCAAACCTTCAAAGGTCTTAAGTGTCAATAATTACATCCCCTCAAGGTATCCTTGATGGTGATACCTTGAAGATGCTTATACAAGCACAAACAAGACCTCTCCACAAGCTAATCAAATATTTGTGAGCTCTTTTTGAACAAGGAATTCCTAGTGTTGCTTATAAAAATGATGTTGTGGCCTCAACATATTAATACCTAGAGGGGTGCCTTAGATGGGTTGGGGTAGAATGATAAAGATTTGATCAAGAATGATTGGTCATTCTCTAAACAAGCCTTAACAAAGTATTAGGGTGACTAAGGGATCATCAAAAAATGTATCTATGGAAATATTACACCCCCTCAAGGTATTGATGGTTGGAACACCTTGAGGATAGTCAATGAGGCTCTATGTGAAGCATAGGTGGAAGTTCAAGGCCCTTTAACAATTGCACAAAGATAGGGTGTACAATTAGTGAGATGGGTAGGTGCTAGACCTTCAAATGGATGTCAAGGGAAAGTAAAGAGCACTCTCTTTGTACTCACCCTTGGAATACCTACAAGGATTATTATTCACATGGTGGTGGCCTTTGACATTAGGTAGAGTGAGGAATTATTGTTGGGTTATAGACAATGTACTTCTTTGACTATGAGATCAAGCATGAACACCTCAAGCCCAAATGAGGTAGAAGAGGGTAGTGTTAGGCTTTAAGGTTTAGGCCCTTGATGTGTTCATGGTATTAGTACCTCAAGGATGGCTAATTTGAGCTCATTGGATCTCTTTCCAAGCTAAAACAAGTGTGAAAGGCTTTTAGTCAATCCAAGGCACATTCGATGTAAGCAAAAGATATTTCTTGACATGTAAGAGCAATGTAGGGTCTAGGCTATATGCCCTTAAGGTATTAATTTCAAAAGGTGTATCTTTGATGGTTTGGGGACTTCTTGCAAGGATTACTTTGAGGAGGTAGGTATTTCTCTTATAAGACAAGCTTGGCAAGATGACAAGGTACATCAAGATCAAGTCAAAAGTACCTATGGCTTGTGGTGCAAAGAAACACACTGTTAAGATATTGGACTATGAAAGGCTCAAAAGTCTTCGCTAGATGATTTTGGGTCCTTTAAGCTATATACCAAGTCAATTGTTGGTGTACTCAATGCATGAGAAGAAGGGTATGAGATTAAATGCTATGTATGCCAAGCTAATGTTCAAGGGTGGAGTTATATTGATAATCAAGAACAATAATTTGTAATACTTAAGATGATTGGCACAATGAGTACTCTCAATTTAATCAACCCAATTAAAAGCTAATGTGACTATAGGTACATGTAATGAATTGGGAGCATCTAAGTATAAAGGGTTACTAAAACCACTAATGACATTACAACAAGCATTGAAATGTCATAACAAGTTGAGATGGCATGAAACTGCCTCAATTTTCATCCCCTTACACCATGTGTAGAGTAGAAGGGCATTCTTTGGATAAATTGAGAATATGAAGAAGCGATGTGTAGAGCATGAGGGCATTCTTTCAAGAATATCAAGAAGCCACTCTAATGTCCTAGAGATAGTGTCTAGGAGCATCTAAGAGTCTAGGCTATCCTTTAATACATGTAGCTCAAACACACTTTCTTTTCAATGTTCGTTTATGTTAATAAAATTCAAATTGATATTACATCACAATACAAGTGATTGTTACCTTATTAAATTTTGATTGGGAGAAGCATGATTATTCTAGTTGTGAGATGACTCAAGACCAAGAAATGGTGCATGGGGGCCAAGTAGTGGTGGCCAAAGAGGGGTGACAATGGTGCCTATGAGCTGATTTAGGAATACTCAACTTTTGGTCTTGCTGAAGGCAAGAAGGCATGCTCACTATTGGGGCAAAGTTATTTAGATTAATGGAAACTAGTTTATAAAGTCTTATATGGTAACATTTGGTTGATTGTGGGCAAAATTTTAACAATTATTAACACTTTTTGGTCCTCCTTTTAGGGGTTGCACCTTGAATGTATGGTTGAATAAGAAGACCAATTTATTACTCTTACATGCAAGGTCTTATTTCCATTAAATGCTCTTACATATAGAGGTTTTATTAGTTTTCCTTGTTGACCTCTTCTTTCATTCAATGATTTTTCCTAGTAAAGAATTTTGGGACATAAAGGAGGAGTCCAACAAGGCGTATGTGTTTGATTAGCTGGTGGTGGGGCAGAAGCTCATCAAGGTAACAATTAATAGTTGGTGCCATTTGGAGATTGAAGGCCTTTGGAGAGAAATGGTTTAACTAGTTCTATGTTTGTCTTAATCAACCTTTTTTATGAAATATTTTGATTGTTTCCTATTGTGGAGGAACTGATTTTCCATTTGGAGTTGGTTACATAAAGATAAAAATATCGTTTGGACAAAATGACTTTATGAGTTCAGAGGATCCATTGCTACCCCTAATCTTATCACTATGAAGGAGAGTTACTTTTTAAAAATGAATATCTATATATCTAGCTACTTGAGTAAAAACAAGGATCTCCGTGTTGAGAAAAAATATGCATTATGAAATGTGTTGATTGTCCCAATGTAATGGATTATTTTGGGTGCATTGGGAATATGAAATCCTTTTTTAGGATTGTTTCATTGAAGAAAAATTATAGCAATCTCTCAAACTAACAACTACCCAAAATGATGGATTACTAAAAATAGCAAGCAATATCTTGAAGTTGAGAAAGTTAAAAGGAAGAGTAGTCATGTGCTAGGAAAATGGTAGCATCATTTTTGGAATGATTTTAGGCATAGTGTCTCTTAAGAAGTACACTTGTAGCTATTTTTGGATCCTCCAATTTGCAAAGTTCAAGCATTAAACTCTATCTTATGCAATTTGTACTTAATATAAAAACAATAACTTAATTCTTAACATAAATATATTAATCTTCAAGCAAGTCCATAAGTCCAATATGAGTGAGTCAAGTGTTATAGGCAATCCACAAAGACTCAAGTGCATTTTATCTAATAGCGAAGTGAACTATACAAGAGAGAGAAAAAGGGTTAGGGATGCTTGTTTCTAAAACCCTACATATTTGAAGTTCAAAACTAATAGACTTTCATTCTTGTGTGTGCAAACTTGAACCATTACTTCTTTATCTTCTTCTCCTTCTTGCTTCCACACACACACACACAAAATTTCCACACACACACAAACAACATTGTGTGTGTGTGTGTGTGTGTGTGTGTGTGTGTGTGTGTGTGTGTGTGTGTGTGTGTGTGTGTGTGTGTGTGTGTGTGTGTGTGTGTGTGTGTGTGTGTGTGTGTGTGTGTGTGTGTGTGTGTGTGTGTGTGTGTGTGTGTGTGTGTGTGTGTGTGTGTGTGTGTGTGTGTGTGTGTGTGTGTGTGTGTGTGTGTGTGTGTGTGTGTGTGTGTGTGTGTGTGTGTGTGTGTGTGTGTGTGTGTGTGTGTGTGTGTGTGTGTGTGTGGAAATTTTGTACACACACACACACACACACACAACATTTTGTGTGTGTGCGCGCACGATAAATAGAAGGGAATGTTTTATGCATTAATCTTAGGTCCACAAAAATCATTTTCTTTGTTCATTTTGATTTATACAATTTTGTAAATATGAGGCTTCCCCTCTCTATTCTCTTTCTTCTTGCCTTCTCCTTCTTCCTCTCATACCCATTTGGGTAGACCTAGGAGGCCATTTCCATATATATATATATATATATATATATAGAGAGAGAGAGAGAGAGAGAGAGCTTGTAAAAAGCTTCCCTACTTCTTATCTAACTTCTATGCTTCTTCTTCTTCCTCCTCTTTGCTTTTGGTGGTGATAGTGATAGTGGTAGTATTGAAGAGAAGGAGGTTACAATAAATAAGGGAGCTACACTTGAAACTTAAGAGCATTGGAAGTTTGCTCAATGGATTAGGATATAACAAGAGAGGTAGATTACAATTAGTCTACTATAACTAGCTTTGAGCCTCCTTCTTGCTTTTCTTACATTCAATGTAACATCCCTACTCTCGCATGGGAACTACCCCCCCCCCCCCCCCCAAATTTATTAAAATTTTATTTGAGAGTATTTAAAAAGAGAAAAGAAATACAATGCTAAGGTTCTCAAATAGGGGTTGCTAACAAAACAACATAATATTGGCACCAAGTTAGTGAATATCTATAGCAAGTGGTGTGCATTTGTTAAAGCACAATAAGGTGTTTGATGAATTTTTACTTTAGAATTTGGCTAGTGCTATCTCCACCTTTGCTTCTTTTCTTGAGGGACTATAATAAGTCATCTAAGGTTGCTACTTGTGAGCAATTATGGATATCTAGGTATACCTCCCTCTTTTTATTCACAAACTCTCTTTTCTTGAGGGACTATAATAAGTCATCTAAGGTTGCTACTTGTGAGCAATTATGGATATCTAGGTATACCTCCCTCTTTTTATTCACAAACTCTCTTTTCTTGAGGGACTATAATAAGTCATCTAAGGTTGCTACTTGTGAGCAATTATGGGCATCTAGGTATACCTCCCTTTTTTTGTTCACTAACTCTCTTTCTAACCTATCATTATATATAATCATTGATACTACATATGTGCACACACACACACTCTCTCTCATGAACTCTATATACATGTATATATACAATTGTGCTTTAAAAACCCTATATAGCTGGCCTTAATCACTATCATTTGTACTTCTACCTATTCTATATGTCATAGTAAACACTATGCTATGGGCTATTGCATATACTATACTCTTCTTGTCTTTTCTATGCTATGGACATGCCCACAATTCATTACCAGCTATGTGATAAAAAACTAAAAAAGCAGAGCACATTTGTTGATGAGAAAAGAAGGCATGAACACACACGCGCATGCACGCACGCACAAAATAGTGTGCAAGAAACTCTTCTTGCTTAGTAGTTCCTCATAAATACAATTGGGTATCCTTGCTTAGTCTCTTATTTATAGAACTTTGGCCAGGGTTAGAATGTCATAAAACTTAAGTTCACTTCTCACCCACACTCTAACTTATGTCATCTTTGTTTATATGTTAAATATATATTAGCACCCCCCTCAATGCCTTGGGTGTGGCATTAGACTTACATGGAAAAAATATCCCCCTAAAAACATGGTGGATTGCCTTTACAATTTAGGCTTGCAAGGATGACTTGGAGATATGATTTCCCAACAAAATTCAAATGCATTTAGATGCTTGGACAAAATCAACTTCTTTGTCCTTAGTTATATATCTATTTTCTCTACATTTGTTGCATTTCATCTTATCGGGGTATTTCTTTCGATAATTACTTACTATGCATCATTTTTTATGGCAAAAATAACATCTTTTTGTTGTTGCTTGGGTGATGAATACTTGCTCTGTTGGTGCTGATATAGATACCTTAGTTATTTGATTGAGTTTTCTCATTGTTTAAACATGATTGAATTACTCCTTCAAAAATAAGATTCAAATTATTATTAAGGGTAGGACATCTTCCTCACAGATTAGTGCTTGGATTGGTGCTAATTATGCCATCACCCCTTTTGTGTGGGAGATAAATGTCCCCAATCCTTCTTCTTGCAACTCCAAGCTAAAGAGCTCTATCTTTAGTGATAACTTAGAACTTTTTTATTTAGATCTATATACCTTTTCCAACTCATCACACTTGGATTCACAGTGGAGAGTTGATCCACATGGTGTATGAGGGACATCCACCAAAGGTAACATTATGATACATTGATCCCTCTCATCATCTTCAACATCATTCGAGTTGCAAATATTGAAAACCCTCATGCCTTTAATAAAAATCCAATATCCTCTTTCCATAATTTTGTACCTAACAAGGACTTGTCATGGGTGGAAATGTTCATCTAGAATTTCCTAATTTGAGGCCTAAGCTCATCTTTAGCCATTTAGGAAGGTTTTACCATTTGCACAGCAATGCCTAGTCCTCTTACAATAAGGTGGTAGTGGGAGCAATAAAATATGAGAATTACAAAAGAAATACACAGTGAGGGTAAGTAGCCTCTAATTTTTTGTTTAATAAATTAGCAATATCAGAATACCAAGCTTGCAAGTTGAGCTACACCTTATAATGATGATTATACATTGCATTGAAGAAGTGAAGAAGTTTAATGCATTTGCATTAGATTGGTTCGCTAACAAAGCTTATGAATCTCTCCTTGACAAATTTCACCACTCAAAAACATATTTAAAAGTGTTTAGAAACACTAATTAAGCTATAACTTGAAGAAGATAGTGCATACATATACCTTTGAGCTCAAAACTACCTTCCAAGCTCTACAAATTTACTTGTATGGAGGTCCATGGAGTCACCAAATTGAAGAGTAAGAAATCTTGCACATAATCCTGAATGAACAAAAGAAATGCAACACTTGGCTTTTAACAAGAAAACATGATAGCCATCAATAAATTGAAGCTTTCTAGCTTTTGGATGTGCTTGCCCAAATACATTGTTTAAGTGTTTTGCTCATAACAACTTTGAGTTGGAGATGCCCCACTATGAGACCTTTGAAAGCCCTAACATAGCCCCAAATATTATACTTTTTATAAAGTTTACAATAATAATTACATGAAAATAAGATGATGATTTAAATTATATTTGTGGATTTTCAACATTATTTAATTACTGCATGATTAGGGCTTATCATGCATAGCCTTGCATCTAATACTGGTTGTTCATGCTTGGTAGTTAAATGGTAGGGACTATTGTGATTTTGTGCTTGGTGTAGAACATTATTAAGAGAAATTATTATTATTCGAGGAATGCTTATGGTACACAAGGGATATTTATTTATTAGGCTCTCAAGTAACATGAAATTATTATAGTTTTTATGCACACTCTTTAGCATAATGATTGTATGCACACAAGAACTAGTGATCATTTGAGAGCTGAATTATAAAAGTGTGGAATTATTATTTTAAAGATATATATCTTGAATAGATTAGGATTAATATTTTTAGGTCTTATTTTTAGGAAATATAGTTACTTTTGAGAATATAATTGGAAAAGAAGAGTCGTGTAAGGAAGGGAAATGTATGGGCTAATTTTGGGATGTCTTTTGTATTTTGAGCACCAAGATAATAAAATCAAATAAATAAATGCATGGGAAATGTACTCACTTATATATTGGAAAAAAATTGTACCCAATCGGTCTATCATGCATTTTTGTCTCTCAACTTTTCTCTCTTGCAATTAGTGGTTCTCTCAGTTTTCTTTAATTTTGTTCTAAGCTATGGAGAATTCTTGCAACATTAATATCAGAGCATAGTGATTGGCTTGTGTGTCACTATCATAGCATAGTGATTGGCCTATGTGCCATTATCAAGTTCAATATCAAGATCAAGGCATCCATCAATCATCAAAGTTCTCTCCATCTTCCCCATCAAGCATCATTGAAATGACTATTGGACAAAGCTTCAACACAATGATTGCTTGCCTTAGAGAGTGGGAGTGGTCCTTCCACCAATTCCAAAATCAAAGAGACCTTCCAAAAGCCCTCTTTGACAAGTCTCCTTCTTCTCAAGCCCATGTATACAATAGAAAAACCATTCATAAGTGTTTTATCTCCACAAAGATGGTTTTGGAGAGAGAGAGAGAGAGAGAGAGATCTACTACCTAAGACTTGTTCTTGCTACCATGGAATCTCTAAAACCATTTTGGGCGTTCTCTACTGCTTTAGATCAAACATCAAATTGCTTATGTCAATTAGCATAATAGGCAATCGATCATGGAGCTCCAAAAATCATGTTAGAACAATCGTCATTTTTTTCGATGCCATTTTGTTCTAGTTTGATTCTATTGGGGGCAAAGGCTCTTGTGCTTAGCCACCTATGTATTAGTTACATAGGTAGTACCTGCACCATGTATTAGTTATCCGCTCACATGTACACTGCAGATGGCCCAGGCACCCATCATTGTCACTTCATTCTTTATTCTTTTAGTGGCATTTGAATAAAGGGAAGACCGATCACACATTGTGTCTATTGGAGTTTCCACATCCTCTCTCTCTCTCTCTCTCTCTCTCTCTCTCTCGCTCTTGCTCTTGCTCTTGCTCCTTCCACCATAGCTCTTGCTTTCGCTCCGTGCTTCCACATCTGAGCTCACTCCCTTCAATTGTTATTAAAGCTATCTTTCCCAAGAGCTTGAATCTACCAATCCATCATTACTTTAGCTTATGGAGAATACCTTTAGCTCACAATTTTAATGGTGGCCATGGCTTCTTCCATTCAGGGTGAACTTTGATCTCTCGCTTCCTTCAGCTTGTGTTGGATTCTTCTAGGCCACTGGTACACTTGTTTTAAGTCCCCTAAAGTGCTTTCCCAACCCCATTCCCATCAACATGAGCAATAATAGTGTGAATTGTGCTTGTTGCTATTGCCCACTTTCCAACTCTCTCAGGCATATCCTTCACCTCTTGGCACTACTCCCAGTACTTGGCAAACCTTGTGGACTCTTCCCCGGCATTGGTCTTGTGATTCTAGCTTTGTGGACTCTTTCCCGGAATTGAACTTGTGATTATAAGCATCATTTGAAGATTTTGAGATCAACCATCCATTGACTCATAGTTTATGACAATTTGTTGTCATACAGTTCAAGACAGCACTTCCCTCATTGTCTAGACATAACTTATACTTCTCGGGATGTCTATTTGATACCAAATCATTTGGGGATGCTATGCCAATGTATTGGAATGCTATAGGACTAATTTGAGTACTCATTTTCCCATTTTTATAGAGGTTTTTTATTGTTGTAATAAGCATGGTTGAATACTATTTTATTGGTGATCTTGTATGCCTATTTCCATTGGATGCTTTCTAAGCACTTTGGATGCTACATTAGGGTATACAATTGATATGACATGCTTGGTCATGCTCTTGAACTGAGCTTGGAGCTTTGACTCTTGACATTGGCTATCATTCACCATTATGTATGGTCACATGATGCTACAATAAGAGCTTTGCGAGTTACTTAGCTCAAATGCTCCTAGATATATGCTACTTGGATCTTGGATGTATGGATGCCTTCCACCCTTCTACATGATGTTTTGAGCCTTGTTTGCCCATCTGGCATTCAGCTTTTGTCGTAGTGGAAGCTATTGGGCTTTAATGTATTAAACCCAATTGACACTTGGATGTTACATTGACCATTTGGTTATGCAATTGAGCTTGAGGATCTTATAGTGAGACCGTGGGACCTAGTGACATCTACATGCTCTCGTCATTCTTTATGTATGCAGTTGATGCTTAGTGGGATGATCTGGTTTTGGTTTTGGGTCAGCACCTATCTCTATCACATGATGTTGTTAGTCATGTATACATCTTGCCTTGCTATGTATTGAGCTTTGTTACATTGCTTAGTCCATCGTGCCTTTGGTTGGTCTCTTCTATTACCTGTCAGACCTACTCTATGCACGATGGTTATGCCTATGGGATGTATCTCATTCTGATACATTGATCCTTTGACAATTCTTAGTGCCAATCGCATATTCACTCACTACCAATTGTAAATATTCTCCCTAGCAATTACAGTTTGTCTTGTATCAGTGATTGCCTCTACTATTGTAACTTCACTTTACATGTTGTAGTTGCAATTTACTACACTATTTATGTGATCATTTACCTCCATTTGACAACCTTTTGCATTGAGTCTGTGAAGAGCTCATTACTTGCTTAGTATCCCTTGTTTTCAACTTGATCTAGTAGAGGTTTTGGAGCTAATTCGTTGGTTATTACAGTAGCCTATTTTACCCTTTTTTGTGCATTTGCTTGGTCTCAATATGGCTGATGGTTTCAATGATAGTGCTATCTTCAATATGACAAGTTGGATGGCACCAACTATAGCTATTGGAAGGCTCTGGTAAGTTTTAGTGCAAAAAATGTAGGTTAAGCCTTGAAACGTGAGGGTCTCAAGCCCAAACCTATTGATGTAGAGGATTGGCAAGTTTTAGTGCAAAAAATGTAGGTTAAGCCTTGAAACATGAGGGTGTCAAGCCCAAACCTCTTGATATAGAGGATTGGGTTGAATTGAATGTGTCAAGCCCAAACCTATTGATGTAGAGGATTGGGTTGAATTGAATGAACTATGTAAGTCCACAATCATATTGTCCCTCTCTAAGCAGGTTTTCTATAATGTTATTTTTAATGGGTAATCCACATGGGACTTATGGGATAAAATTCACAATTTCTATGATAAGTAGAGCCCCACTTCTCATAAGTATTGGCTAAAGAACCTCATGGACCTTTGGCACAGGATTGAATTTAAGGGTAATCTTTCCTCTTTATTCCTCTTAGTTACATTGCATGAATCATGGGATACATTTTGTAATGCTATGTGTGTAAACATGCCTACAGATGGGTTAAAATTACAAGATGTAAAGGATGAACTCTTCAATGAAGAGGTTAACGAAAAAAATATCGATGCTTCCCACACCTCTCATGTTTTGACAATTAGAGGCAATAATGGTAGAAATGATCACCATGGAAGAGACTCTCAGCAGTCTCGTTCTCAGTCACATGGACAGTCTCATAGTAAGTCCCCTGGGTATAAGTCCTCATTGACTTGTCATTACTATAGGAAAGCAGGGTATATTTGGCCACATCGCCATAAAATGCACGAAGCACAAGGAAAATGGCAAGGGTAAAGTACATGACAAAAATGATGATCACAACATTGTCCCTAGTTAGCAAGTACAATGTTAAGATTGAAGAGATTCATATTTTGCAAACTAATTATGATGATTTCATACTTACATCTTCTTCTCTTGATACTTCATAAAACTAACAAATGCTTTATTAGGGTATACTTAGTGTTGGCTGATTGATTTAGGGGTTTCTTTTCATGTGACTTTACCTCATAAAGAGTGGTTTCACTCATATCGCAGTATGACTAGATTTGTCCATTTGGGTAAAACCTGGCATTAGATATCATTGGTATTGGTGACATCCAGTTGGTTTAAGTAGCATGTTCACTCTTTACAATGTACATCATGTACTGGCTCTCACTAAGAGCCTTATCTCTACTAGCACTCTTGATGATGTAAGTTATGTAGTTTCTTTTGGTGATTCCTCATGGAAAACTACATGTGGAAATCTTGTCATTGCACATGGTACTAAGTCTAATACTCTCCACCCCTTGCTTGTATTTGGGTAAATTGACCATGTTTCAGTAGTGGATGGAGTTCCACATGTATCTCTTTGGCATCATCACCTTGGGCGCATGTCCTTGAAAGGAATGAAAATGCTTACCCATTTGTAGTATCTTCTGTTCCTTGATTGTAAGTGCTTTAAGTCTTGTGATCATTGTTTATATGGTAGGTAGACACATAATATGCATAAAAAGTTTGGTATGACACGCATGGGTGAGCCTTTGGTTATTGTTCATTTGGATGTATGTGGTCCCATGCCTTACAAGCCATTAGGTGGTGTAAAGTATTTCTTTACCTTGATTAATAACTATATGCATAAGGTCTAGGCATACCCTATTAAGTAGAAATAAGAAGTCTTGACTATCTTTCTATGTTGTCTTGGTTTGGTGGAACTGTTGAGATATCAAGCCGGAAAGTGCAAGAGTGCATTTTCTCAGATTGAGACGCCCTTCGCGGTGTAGCAGGAGGGCAGTATATGCTGCAGGAGAGGGCTTTAGCCCCTGGTTGCTCTGTTTTTTTTATTCGAGGCCATTTTGGGGCCCGTTTTGGAGGCAGAAGTTTTCTGCACGCACTCAGGAAAAGGCCCAGTTTTATGTTGTGTGACCACTGTTCTACAGTTTTGCAGATTTGCCCTTGTGAGGCTGAAGCTGTGTTCTTTGCAGTGACAGAATTCTTTGCAGTGTTCTGTAATGGCGTCTGATTCTCTTTCACAGATTGTCACTGAAAAGCTTGACAAGAATAACTTCCAAGCATGGAAGTTTAGAATGACGAATTTCCTTATGGGAAAAGGATATTGGGAATTCGTTGCAGGAAATGAAGAAGAACCAGTTCTTCCTGATGTTTCCAATCAACAGCAAATGCAAGCATTTAAAGCATGGCATGAGAGAGCCATGAAAGTTATGTACTGGCTATCTATCAGCATTTCAGACTCTATGATTGTGCATATTCAAGATGCAAGTACGCCAAAGGAGGCATGGGATACTTTGTCAAAAATGTATAGCACAAATACGCAAGCCAGGAAAATGCAACTCAAGCAAGAGTTGCACAATGTGCAAAGAGAAAATATGAGCATCAATGACTACCACATGAAGGTGAAGAAGATTGCAGATGCACTTGCTTCGATTGGGTCGCCAGTGGAAGATGATGATTTAGTTTCTATAACCTTGAATGGTCTAGGAAAGGATTATGCACAGTTCTGAACATCCATTTCCGTCCATGAAAGATTTCCTGATTTTGAGGAGTTGATTGCTCTTCTAATTTCTGAGGAGCAAAGAAATGGTGGTGCATCCTCTTCAGGAGGAACTTCAAAATAAGCTGTCTTCTACTCAAATGCTGGAAGAGGTAGAGGTAGCGGTAGAGGAGGCCGATCTGGAGGCCATGGTAGAAATCAGAATATGCAGCAAACTCAAGAAAACCAATCCTATGGAGGAGGACGTGGTAACTCTAGAGGCAGGGGGAGCCAAAGAGGTCGTGGTAGATAACAAAGCGGCCAAAATGCAAACAGTAATGTTAAATGCTACTACTGTGGTAAAATGGATCATATGGCTAAAGACTGCTATAAAAAGCAGAATGACATCATGAATGGAATTTTGCAACAAGGGAATTATGCATCTTCTAGTAGATAGGGTGATGACAGAAATGAGCATTTGTTTATGGTGCAGCACATGAACAATTCTGTGACAAGTGCATAAGAAAGCAACAATGTATGGTATGTTGACTCAGGTGCATCAAACCACATGACAGGTAGCAGAATGGATGGAGGATGCAAGGAAAATGGAAAAACCAGGATTTGTGGAGACTGATGATGATACTGCACATCCTATTGTGCAGATTGGAAAATTTCCTTTGTCTATGTAGGATGGGAAAAAGAAATACCTGTCCGATGTATTTCATGTCCCGAATATCACCAAGAATCTGGTTTCCGTTGGTCAAATGATTGAGTAGGGCTTGCAGGTCAGATTTAATCCTCATGGATGCTTTGTTGAGGATATGAAAAATAAAGGTCGCTTGATAGCAAAAGGAAAGAAGAAGGGCATAATGTTTACGTTGGATGCAGACATGCCTGAATTAAGTGCAACAATGTTTGCACATGGGATTGGTGTAGTTGCAGATATTGATATCTGGCATAAACGCATTGGTCATGTTAATGTACAGCGACTTAAATCAATGCAGGCCCAAAATATTGTTGCAGGATTGCCTAAATTCAAGGTTGCAGAAATGCATAAGGTATGTGAACCCTGTCAATTTGGAAAACAGGCAAGGAAACCATTTCCTAGACATGTTCAAGAGAGTAAGAAGCCATTGGAATTAATCCACTCTGATGTGTGGACTACTAAAGCTGTATCTCTTGGAGGCTGTCATTATTTTGTCACTTTTATTGATGACTATAGCAGAAAAGTTTGGGTGTATTTTATGAAAAAGAAAAGTGAAGTTTTTGGCCATTTCAAAACTCTTAAAGCTATGGTTGAAAAAGAAACAGGCCTGCAAATAAAATGCCTAAGGTCAGATGGAGGGGGAGAGTACCTCTCAAATGAGTTTGCAAAGTTCCTGCAGGAGCATGGCATAAAGCAGCAATATTCATGCAGTCATACCCCACAACGAAATGGAATTGCATAAATGAAAAACAGGCATATTGGAGAGGTATCTCGTGCTATGCTTAATGAAAAAGACTTGCCATATTTTTACTGGGCTGAAGCAGTTGCTACAGCAGTCTACATAATGAACAGGACTCCCACTGCAGCAATACATGGGATGACTCCAGAGGAGAGGTATACTGATAGGAAACTAGATATTTCTCATTTGAAGATTTTTTGTTGCATTGCCTATGTTCATGTGTCAAATGAGTTGAGATCCAAGTTGGATCCAAAAGCTGAGAAGTGCATCTTTATTGGTTACTCTCTGCAGGCAGAAAGGGTATAGATGCTATAACCCTTCTACTCATAAGTTTACAATGAGTAGAGATGTTGTTTTTTATGAGATGAGTAGCTAGTATAAACCAGCAAATGTGATTAATGATGTAGATGCACAAAATGGTAATGCTGCACAGAATTCATAGCAACGGTCACAAAATATTAGTGGACCTGGAGCGTCCTCTAGCAGTGGTTCACATTCTTCGCCATGGATAGGCAGATTGAGATTAGGAGAATCTTCTCAAAGCAATGCAAATAGTGGTATTCAGGTATCACGAAAAGGAAAAGAGAAGGTAGATCAGCCCATGTTTGATGTGAATGCAGGTCACTCTTATGTGGATGGTGAATCCAATGGCTCAGAACAGAGCATTGATGATGAGTTGGGTATTCCTTCTATTGTTACACCTGGAGTAAGGAAGACCAGGGATGTTTTGAGAGCACCTAGGAGTGAACCTACTTTGCGCAGGTCTACCAGAGCTAGGTATCCTGTGGTTAGGCTGAAATATGATGGATTTACAGCCATTCACTATGCCTATATGGTCAAAGTGATACAGGAACTAGAACCCACTTCTTTTGAGCAAGCCATGGGAAAAGAAAAATGGGAGAAAGCCATGGATGAAGAAGTGGATGCCTTAGAAGCAAATGCTACATGGGAATTGGTACCTTTGCCTAAAGGTAAGAATGCAATTGGCTGTAAGTGGGTTTATAGGGTGAAGCACAATGCAGATGGTTCTGTGAACAGATACGAGGCAAGATTAGTAGTCAAGGGGTATACACAAACATATGGCATTGATTATGAAGAAACATTCAGTCTGGTTGCAAGGATGGCAACCGTAAGAGCAGTCATTGCTATGGCTACATCAAAGGGATGGTCTTTACATCAGATGGATGTAAAGAATGCCTTCTTGCACGGTGATTTGCAAGAAGAGGTCTATATGGAGCAGCCACCAGGTTATGTGCATGCTGTTCATACTGAGTTTGTTTGCAGGTTGAAGAAAGCCTTGTATGGCTTGAAACAAGCACCTAGAGCATGGTCTGACAAGATAGGACAATATCTTGTCAATATTGGCTTTCAGA
The DNA here is from genome assembly GCF_053477565.2 of Lygodium microphyllum. Classification (NCBI taxonomy): domain Eukaryota; kingdom Viridiplantae; phylum Streptophyta; class Polypodiopsida; order Schizaeales; family Lygodiaceae; genus Lygodium; species Lygodium microphyllum. Next base: position 17,627,609 of record NC_141148.1, on the reverse strand, counting down.
TTTCCAAGGCAGACTTTTCACTTTACGTGAGAAAAACAGAGAAAGGTATTATGCTACTTGTCATTTATATTGATGATTTGATTATGACAGGTGACAGTGATGAAGATATCCTTCATGTGAAAATGCTATTGAAGCAGAAGTTTGAGATGAAGGATTTGGGAGAGCTGTGTTATTTCTTGGGCATTGAGGTGATTAGATCACCAAGTGGGATACGGCTCTTGTAGAGGTAGTATGAATTGGACATGCTGTCCAAATATGGGATGACAGGTTGTAAGCCTATTTCAGTTCCTTTGGAGCAGAATGTGAAGCTGAGCGCAGATGTAAGTGAGCTTCTGGAAGACCCTACTATGTACATACACATAGTAGGAAGTTTGATTTATATGACTATTACGAGGCCAGATTTGAGCTATACTGTTGGATTGGTAAGTCAGTTTATGCAGGCTCCAAGGAAACCGCATTTGGATGCGGCTAGACGCATACTCAGGTATGTGAAGTCCACATTGCAGTATGGACTACTTTATGAGACTGGGGTTCAGATATAGTTGCATGGATACACTGATGCTGATTGGGCTGGTAGTATTTCTGATAGACGATCTACCAGTGGATATGTGTTCTTTTTTGGGAGTGCTGCAGTCACTTGGAGCAGCAAGAAATAGCCTACAGTTGCCTTGTCGAGAGGCTGAGTACAGGGGTGCGGCAATGGCTGCATGTGAGGTAGCTTGGTTGCATAAGCTACTTTATGATATGCATCAGCCTACAGATGGACCAATTGTCATTTATTGTGACAACATGAGTAGTATACACTTGGCAAATAACCCAGTCCATCATGCTAGAACAAAGCACATTGAGGTGCATTATCACTATGTGCGGGAGAGGGTTTTACTAGGTCTTATTGATCTAGTTTATGTCAGCACAGAGGATCAGGTAGCTAACATATTTACGAAGGCATTAGGCGCAGAGAAGCTGCGCAAGTTCAGAGACCTGCTTGGTGTGCAGGAATTGGGATTGAGCTCGAGGGGGAGTGTTGAGATATCGAGCTCCACTCGTGATATGCCAGGGTGATTGGTGTGCAGGAATTGGGATTGAGCTCGAGGGGGAGTGTTGAGATATCGAGCTCCACTCGTGATATGCCAGGGTGACCGTTGTGCATTTATGTCACCGACTTGTCAGTTGTTGCAAATGCGGTTGGTACACCGCCCATGAATAATAGCTAGATGACAGCTATCCTTATCTATTCTAGTTCGTGGCTCAGTTAGTATGCCACCTTAGTTAGTTGAGTTTGGTTTGAGACCCATATATAGGGTTCTTCTATTTCTATGTACTTGAGTTCTTTTGGCTTACACAACTAAGAAGAGGAAAACTGTTTTTAGCCTCCACCTTTGTGTGTATTCCCCCATTGTGCAAGCAAGAAAGCTACAAGTGAGACTCCTTCCTTCTCTCCCACAATCTTAATAGGAACTAGTCTAAGTATAGGCTAAAAGGCCTAAGTTTAGATAATGGAGGTGAGTATGTCTCTAAAGCCTTTGAGGAGTTTTGTGACGAGAGGAATATTAAACGTCAATTGATCGCCTTGTACACCCCCTCCCCAAAATGGTATGGGAAAATTCAAGAGCAAGTTCGCATTATGCTTAGCCAAATAGTCGTACCACAACACTTAAGGTTTGGGCATACCCTACTAAGCAAAAATCAAAATTCATGGCTATCTTTCAATGTTGGCTTACTTTGGTTGAGAACCAGTCTATGTATAGGTTGAAATGACTAAGGTCAAATAATGGGGGTGAGTATGTCTCTAAAACCTTTGAGGAGTTTTGTGAGGAGAGAGATAGTAAGTATCAGTTGACTATCTCATACACCCCACCCCAAAATGGTATGGTTAAGTACATAAATAGGAAAATTCAAGAAAAAGTTCACATTATGCTTAGCCAAGTAGACTTACCACAACATTTTTGGACTCGGGTAGTCACTACTACAATACACTAAATTAATCATTCCCCATGCATCGCTCTTCACTATCAAGTTGCAAAGGAGATATGGTCTAGCAAACTGGGACCTTATATGCTCATTTGTGTGTCTTTGGCTATCAGGCTTTCTGCCATGTTTCCAAGAACATGCGCAATAAGTTGGATCCTAAGTCTAGGAAATGCATCTTTCTTGGTTATGGAGATGTAGGTGAGATGGGCTATTGTCTATGGGATCCACTGGCTCAAAAGGTTATTTGCAACCATGATGTTGTTTTCCATAAGGAGAAAATATATATGTAGCTTGAGATATTATTGAGGTATTCATGGTGATATTTTGGGAGGAGACTCTTGCTACTATACACCCAACTAGACAGCCTGTAGCAGCAACAGTCGGCCTAGGTCCTTGATGCTCCATAGGATGTACAAGCCCCACAGTATTGAGAAATGACAAATGATGTATGCTCCAGAAAAAGATGTCCTGAATCCCATATGCACAATGAGGATAGTGGAACAACCCAACTACTATAAAGCATTGTACTTGACTTTCACTTTCAAGATGAGCAATGCAATATCATGATGCTTTGTACTTTTAGTTAGTGTCATTGTCATTATTAGTCTCTTACACAAGATTGTGTTTATGAGTCCAAACTTCCATCTTGGAACCTAATTCACTTGTGTAACATTTGATTTGGTCATTGTCCATGTCACTATAAACCTATTATTTATTTTCCAACCTAATTCACTTGTGTAACATTTGATCCGTGTTTTCAACATGGTATCAGAGCTCAGCTGAGCATGGCACAACTCCCATACACTGCTTCTCTAGTCTCTTTTCATGTCTGGTCATCTCTGTCCAGCTCACATCTACCTCATGACTCCATTTTCAACTTCACCTTCATCTTGACCTCGTGTTTGCCATAGCTAGCATGCACCCACCTCTGTTTAAGCTCTTTGATCTCCTCAACCAATAGCCTATCTTAGCTAGCTCTCTTCTAGAGACTTGTTCTCTTGTTGCTCAGGGCATAACTACTTGGCACGTCAAAGCCTAACATTGGCTGCTCTATACACTAGCATTACAAAAATTGGAGATTGCTACCCATTCTACGTCATTTTCAGTTCATACTACTATTCTCCCTACACGCGACACAATCTTTGCTGCCACCATAGGGCTTTGGTAGCCCCCCAAGTGGGCTAACCTCACCCAATAGGGTTTCCCAAAATTCTTCCTCTGCTACTCACACAGAGCAAAACCCTAGCTGTCTGTCTATTGATAGCCATAGCTAGAAAACTGAAAGCTTAACTTTCTCTTACTATTATCATCAGCAATGATTTTAATCACTAAGCTACACTCTCTGGAGCTCACTATAGATCTAGAAGTGCCCAAGTAAGCTTAGAAGTCATCCACAAAGATTCAAGAGAAGACCAAGATTCCATACCCATTTCACCTCAAGCTTTCTTTTCACTTGATTTTCACACCTCTCTTAGTTCAAGGAAGTTCCTACAATTCTAATTTGGTAATTCACTCAGTTTTCAACAAGTTCTTTCCCATCAAATAAAAAAGAAAGGGAGAAATCACCAGTAACATCAAACTCAACATAAAGATCTTCAAATCTTCAAGCATAGTATCTATTGATACCAGCTAGTGTTATTTGGCACTAATCTACTTGTGTTCTTGGGCAACTCACTTTCTAGTATTATCTCAACTATTTGAAGATGATTAACATGGCAAAACTTGAACAAATAGCCAAGTTCAATGGAGAAGGCTTTTATGCCTAGAAGGAGAAGACCATGTACCACCTTATGTGAAAGGACTTGTGGGACCTGTTTTGAGGATGATGCAGATAGCAAGAAGGAAGATGATGAAGACGGGTTTGTTAAAGAAGACCAGCTCAAGACAAAGGAGTGGAAAAAGATGAACAACAAGGCTCTAGGCATCATTGTCTAGAGACTATCTGATGATGTATTGCACCATATTTCTGGCATCAGAGATGCTGAAAATGCTTGGGATGAGCTTGATAGGATCTTTGGAAGTCAAGCCAAAAACTCATAAGTTGAAGTTAATTAATGCATTTCTATAAGCTTGACTTAAAAAACAACACTTCAATGACTATGCATATTAACAAATTTAAAAGTCTAAAAACTCAACTTGCCACTTTGAAAAAAACAATAGATGAAGATGAAGCCATTGATGTACTCCTTGCTAGCATAAACCAGGATCCTTATGAAAATATTGTCTCTACTCTCAACAATGTACCCAATTTTTCATAGAAATATATTGATCACTCTCTTCTTGATGAAGAGAATAAATAAAACAACAAGTATGCAAAAGATGGTGTCCTATCATCTAGGGAAAATCTCTTATACACCAAAGGAGCTATTGGAGCAAAAGGTCGAGGCCAAAGGATTCAACTCTGACAACAGAGATCGGATGAAATGTCCTTATTGTGGTAAGACTTGCCATATATCCATTGAATGTTTCAACTATAAAAGAGCACAACATGTGTAGAATGGTAACCATCAGAATCAGTTCATGAATGAAAGAGAAGAAGAAGAAGATGCTTCTAACATCAACAACAACTCTAACAGATTGTTTTGAAGAAATTATCTTTTCCATATTGGATCTTATGTTTTACCATAGTGGATTTGCTTTGTAAAACAAAACCCTTGCCAAAGATGTAAAGTTTCAAGCTTTAACTTGACTAGGCTACCTATGAGCTAGTCTCTAGGGCCATGTCATCATGTAGGGGGGAAAAGTCAACAAGTGTAGAAACTCATCATTTGAGGGGGGGTGTTGAGAAATGACAAATGATGTATGCTCCAGGAAGAGATGTCTTAAATCCCATATGCATAGTGAGGAGAGTGGAACAACTCAACTACTATAAAGCATTGTACTTGACTATCACTTTCAAGATGAGTAAATCAATATCATGATGCTTTGTAATTTTAATTAGTGTCATTGTCATTATTAGTCTCTTACACAAGATTGTATTTATGAGTCCAAGCTTCCATCTTGGAACCTAATTCACTTGCATAATGTTTGGTCTGGTCATTGTCCATGTTACTATGAACCTAGCCTTCATTTTCCAGCCTCCATAGCTGCCATGCTCTAAATTCGTGTTTTCAACACATTGTCTATTTGGAGGTGGTCTACTAGAGATAGACAACAATATGCACAATTTGAGACCTCTATGGATTATGTTATGCTGATAGATATTGGTGAGTCTCTTACTTATGATGAGGCCATGCGTAAAGGTGATAGTCACTCTTGGAAGAGGGCCATGCAGTCAGAGTATGACTCATTGTAAAAAAATCATACATGGAATTTGGTTCCTTTGCCTACTGAAAAGCATGCTTTGCCATGAAAGTGGGTATACAAGTTGAAAAGTACGCCTAGATGCTCCAAGCCGGTATATAAGGCCAAATTGGTTGCTAAGGGTTTCAAGTAGGAGCATGGTGTGGACTTTGATGAAGTATTCTCTCTTGTGTGAAGATGACTATCCTACACTTGGTAATGGCTTTGGTTGCTCAGCTTGACTTGAATCTCTATCAGATGAATGTCAAGATGAATTTTCTTCATGGGGATTGACATGATGAGATTTACATGGAGCAGCCTAGGAGATTTGCAAAACCTCATATAGGGACCACGTTGAGTGCAGATTGAGAAAGAGCCTTTATGGCCTTAAGTAGGCACCTAGGGAATGGTACCACGAGTTTGATGCTTTTATGCATTCACAATGATATTTTCATAGTGATATGGATCCATGTTTATACACGAAGAAGGCTTGTGATGATAGCCGTATAATTTTGATATTGTACGTGGATGATATGTCGATTGCTTGTAGTGCTCATGATGAGATGGATGCCTTGAAAGGTTGGCTCAAGAAGAGCTTTGAGATGAGAAATATGGGACATGCCTCACATATTCTTGGGATGCACATTATGTACGATTTCTCTAAGAGACTCCTTTACTTACCATAGAAGGAGTACATCCAAAAGGTACTTGAGTAGTTTAATCTATTGGATGTTAAGCCTATTGGATATTCTTTACCTTCTCATGTGAAGGTTAGTTGAGCTGATAGTTTGTAGTAGTTTGATTAGCAGAATGTTGAGATGGCTAAGATCCCTTATTCATCCGCAATCGACAATTTAATGTATGCCATGATAGCCCTAACATAGCATTTGCAATGGACGTTGTGACATGCTATATGGCTACACCTCGTGAAAGTGAGAAGGATCGAAGCTTGCTTGGAAGTGAGCTATGGCAGAGAGCAAGAGCAAGAAGAGATGGAGACACAAATGGGAACTCCAATAGTCACAATGTGTGATCGAGCCTTCCTTTATTCAAACTATCACTAAAAGAATAAAGAATAAAGTGACAGTGACGGGCGTCTGCCACCTATAGTCGCAGTGGCAAGTATTTTCAGTGTAATAATACACGGGCGGCTAGGTAGAGGTGCCTTTACCCCCAATAACCTCCCACGTAAAGGCGAATCTACCCCAGTGAGAGGAGTGAAAAGAAAAAGAAGAGACAGTACAATCTACACATTTACAACATGATGAAGAAAAATGTAATCTCATCCAACGCCCATCAATCTCCTAAGGAAGGCAAAGCGGTCAGTAGTGAAGCTTTTCGTGAGCAGATGTGCAGGATTTTCGCCAGTGGAGATCTTGACAAGGTCAACAAACTTATCCTCCACGATCCCACATATGAAGTGATACCTCACCTCAATATGTTTCGTCTTCGCATGGAAGACCAGATTCTTGGCTAGCTGAATAGCACTCATAGAATCCGAATGCAGCGTAGATATAGTATCAATCCCAAGGTCATGAACCAAACAGCCCAACCATATGGCCTCCTTGAAAGCCTCAATGGCCGCAACATACTCAACCTCAATGGTAGAGAGATCCGTACACTTCTGAACCCTAGATATCCAAGAAACGTCACCTCCAACATAGGCGAAGATATAGCCGGAAGTGGACTTCCTACTATCTGCATGTCTTGCATAATCGGAGTCTATGTAGCCCATAACTCCTATATCTTGGCTGCCATAGAAAATACACATGTTTGTTGTGCCCTTCATGTATCTCATGATACCCTTTACAACATCTCAATGCTTCTTGCCAGGTGTAGCCATATAGCGTACCATAACACCAACTGCAAATGCAATATCTGGACGAGTGGCTATCATGGATTACATCAAACTGCCCACAACTAATGCATAAGGGATCTTGGCCCTCTGCTCATTTGTCTGCGGACAATCGGCTTGTGAAACCTTCACAAAAGAAGGTAATGGACAACCAATAGGCTTTGCATCCTGCATATGGAAACACTCAAGGACTTTAAGAATGTACTCCCTCTAGGAAAGGTAGAGTAATCCCTGCCTGTCACCCTTAATGCGCACACCAAGAATGTGAGAGGCCTGTCCCAAATCCTTCATCTCAAAGCTCTTCTTCAGCTTAGATTTAAGAGCATCCAGCTCATCATGAGGTTTCCCTGCTATCAACATATCATCCACATAAAGTACCAAAATAAGCAAGAAGCCATCACGTGCTTTCTTTGTGTAAAGATACGAATCCATAGCACTCCTGTTGTAGCCCTGTGACTGCATAAAGGTATCAAACTTATGATACCACTCCCTAGGTGCTTGCTTCAAGCCATAAAGACTTTTCTTCAATTTGCACACTAGGTGCTCCCTGGCAGGTTCTTCAAAGCCCTTAGGCTGCTCCATGTATATCTCATCATGCAAATCCCCATGCAAGAATGCAGTCTTGACATCCATCTGATACATGTCCAAATCGAGTTGCACGACTAAGGCCAAAACCAATTATAGGGTGGTCATCTTGACCACAGGAGAAAAGACTTCATCAAAGTCAACTCCATGCTCCTGTTTAAAACCCTTAGTGACAAGTCTTGCCTTATAAGCCAGCTTGGGGTTTCCAAGGATACTTTTCAGCTTGTATACCCATTTGCATGGCAAAGTCTTCTTGCCCTGAGGCAATACAACCAAATCCCAAGTCATATTCTTGTGCAAGGAGTCTATCTCGGACTGCATAGCCCTCTCCCAAGAGTGACTGTCACCCCTATGCATAGTCTCATTATAGGTGAGAGACTCTCCTACATCTGCAACCAAGACATAATGCATCAAGGGCTCAAATCTATCAGGTGGATGTCTATCTCTAGTAGATCGCAGGCTCTGCGGGCCAATCCAACACCTTGGCCATGTGTACCAACTGCTGTTGTGCAGGCTGTCCAACTAGCTATGCAGGAGCATGTGGCTCCTCCTAGAATATAACCCTGTGTATCTCTACCACCTTCTGAAGCTGCCTATGCATCTTGTCTTCATGGAAGACTACATCATGGCTACGAATGACTTTCCACACTCGCGGATCCTAGAGGTGGTAACCCATCTCGCCTACATCCCCATAGCCAAGGAAAATGCATTTGACACTCTTAGGATCCAACCTAGTACGCTTGTCTTTGGGCACATGACAGAATGCCTCACATCCAAAGACACGTAGATGCGCATAAGACGGAGGTTTCCCAATCCATACCTTCTCTGCAACCTGGAAATCCAAACCACTAGAAGGTGATCTATTCATGACACGCACAGCTGTATTGACTGCCTCAGCCGAAAAGCTCTATGGTAAGCCTGCATACGTAAGCATATTATGTACATGCTCCTAGATGGTTCTATTCATTCGCTCAGCCAAACCATTCTAGGGTGGGATGTCAACTGACGCTTAATACCCCTCTCATCACATAGTTGCTCAAAAACGTGACACATATTCTCCCCCATTGTCAATCCTAAGGCATTTCAGTCTATTCCAAGTCTGGTTTTCAACAAATGCAAACCATCTCTGAAATACAGCCAAGACATCTGCCTTAAGCTTAATGAGGTAAGCCCAAACTTCATGTGAAAATCATAAATGAACGTCAAAAAGTACTTTGCACCACCCATAGAATAATAGGGCATGGGCCCACAGACATCCGAATGTACCAATGCCAGGGGCTTACTCATGCATGTCCTACCAGACTTCTTATGTGTATTCCTAGTCTGTCTACCATAAAGACAATGCTCACATGAATCAAAACATGCATAGTCAAGGGATGGTAAGTACTGCAAACCAGAAAGCATTTTCATTCCCTTCAAGGACATATGGCCCAAATGGGCATGCTAAAGAGATACATGTGGGATGGAACCCATTGACAAAACATGGTCAACAGAGAACCCATCAACTACAAGAGGATAGAGGTTGCCAGATTTGGCACCTCTAGCAAGCAGAAGTTTGCCGTGGGTGATCTTCCGGGCAGAATCCCCAAATGAAACATAAAACCCAGCATTATCAAGTTGCCCTGCAGACATAAGACAGCGTGTAAGCATAGGTACATGACGTACATCATGTAGCAAAAAAGTACTGCCAGTAGAGAACTGTAATCGTACATCCCCAATGCCAACAATAGCAAGTGACCTGTCATCACCCAAGCAAATTGAACCAGAGACAGTGTGGTAGGAGTGAAACTACTCACGGCATGGTGTAACATGAAATGAAGCACAAAAATCCAAAAGCCAGCACTCTGCATACATAGAGCTAACATTGTTCAACAACGTAGCATCACAAGAACTAGCTGCAAGTATGTACTCCCCCTCGGAGTCATCAGTCTACATGACATTTATCTCCTCGATTTTCACACTAGATTTCACAGGCATAATGCTACGATTAGAGGACTTTTCCTGTACTTTGTCTTTCCCCTTCTATTTGCACTTCTCATTGCGAAACTCATGACATTGTGGACGTATATGACCCTTCTTGCCGCAATGATGACATGTCACATTAGCATTTTTCCCACCACGAGACTTGCTGCGCGACTTACCATGCGACTTAGACCTAGACTTCTGCGAGTCTCTACCATGGCCATTCCCATCTCTGCCTCAACAATCAAAGAATGCAACACATGAAAGACATCCACGTTCTTACGGTTGATCTCTTTATGTAGAAGAGCACTCTCTACATCAGGAAAGTTCAAAATAGTAGCGAAAGCACATAAGGTAGTGTGGAAAATATCCCATGACTTACTTAGAGTCCCAAGCAAAAATAATGGAGTAACCTCATCATTAAAGGTAATACCCTACGAAGTCAAGTTCTTGAGAATAGCATGGAACTGGCTCAAATGAGGAGACTTGTCATATTCTCCTTCATGCACAGGTCCATTGTTGGGGGTAAAGGCGCCTCCGCCTAACCGCTCGTGTATTACTACACTGACAATCACCGCCACTGCACACTGCAGGTGGCGGGCGCCCATCACCATCACTTTATTCTTTATTCTTTTAGTGATAGTTTGAATTAAGGAAGGCCTAATCACACATTGTGACTGTTGGAGTTCCCATTTCTAGTCTCTCTCTTTCTTGCTCTTGCTCTCCCGCCATAGCTCTCGAGTTCAACCTTCTATCTGTCGCTCCCTTTCAATTAGTATCAGAGCTTTGCTTTCCGACTCTTGAGCTTGTTCGTGGCATTCTCAACATCCCATCGACTCCCTACTTCCATTGGGTCTCCTTTCTGGTAGCCATATCCGACTCCTTCGAGCTCCCATCACTCCCCGGCTTCCCGAGCACCTTCCTGGCATTGTTGGGCACCTTCAGGGCATTACATCAGAGGTATTTGATTATTTTCTTCAGGGTTTACTTCAGTTCTCATGTCTCACAGGCTGTAAACAAGATTGGGACAGCCACCATTGAAGCTCCCTTGCTTCATATCTCACTTGCATTCGAGCAAGACTTGCTGGAACTTGTTTGAGGCCTTCCTTGGCTTTAACTGGACCCCTCCGAAGCTTGGCCACAATTTTTTGCAGCTCCAGAACTAGCATTTACAGTTGGCAAAATCACGCAGCCCTCCCATATGTGTCTTCAGCATTGACAATCACAACAACAGCTCTCCCCCTCCATTGGCACTTGGAAAGGCTCCATTTTGGACATATGAACATGCTTTGATGCTTGGCTTTGATAGTTGATGTGTTGGCATAGCATTTGGACTAATTTAACACTGTTTTGGGACTGTCATAACAATCCACATGCAATTTATGACAGTGTTACATTGACATTTGATGCTACAGCGTGTTTGGCATTGTCATTTAATGCCTGGTTGGTCCCATTTGATGCCCGGATGTTAGGGGCATGTATGTCTATTGTTTGGCAACCATTTGGAGCTGATTTTGGTGCTTAAATTCTCAGTTTTGAACAGTAAATCACTGTTGTACACAGTTGGGCTGAAGTCATTTTACTCATGTATACTTATGCCTATGCTTTTCGGGCTATGTTTCGGATATATATGGTGATGCATTGACACTTGGGGCTCGACATAGAGCTTGGTTTTGATTCGGGATTGTTGGTTGAGCTTGAGCTCACTTTGCAAAGCATTTGGATGCTCCATCTTGGTTGTACTTATGGCATGTATGTTGCTTATGTCTGACCGGTCTTGACATGCTTAACCTATGCCATTACTACATGCTAGTTACATTGTTTGGAGCCTATTGCTACTGGAGCTCAGTCTTGGCTTGACCTTGGATTCTCGGAGCTTACTTGAGCTATTTATTGTCTTGTTAGAGTTGTATCTTGGGATGTACTTGATGTCTTACATGCTTATGGATGCTACATACGGATGCTCTACCGCCTACATGTTCGAGATGTACTATTGATGTATTGTCTTGGACTTATGTCATTGGCACTGTGTCTTGCCTTGGCTTGAGCTCTTGAGCTCGTACATATGGCTTTTGTGCCAGTGGGAGCATTCTTGAATGCTTATCAAACATTGAGCAGGTGGTACTTTTATGCATTGAGCAATTACAGACACTTGAGACTCTGGGACTTCTTACCTTTTGGGATGATACATCATATGTCTTGGTTCACTGTATGCTTATGAACTAAGCCTCAGTTTTGGATCCATATCTTTGTGAACTGACACCTACTTATGTCAAGTTTTGGTAGTGGTAGGAACACTTTGCCACGTTGCCTGGGGGGTGTGCCTACTCACTGGGCAGATGTTTGTATGACATACTTGAGTGTTGGATTCATGCTTATCAACCGTCATATGCTTATGCTATGTCCGCATGATGCCGGCTTTGGTCTGTTAGCTCTCTTTTACTGAAATCTGAAATTTATTACAACAAGCATATATGTATGGACTAACATGGATTTTTCATGCTGAAACACTCTGAAATGATGTACTTTCACTAGTACTTGGTGGGCAACAGCTTTAGTTCCACTTTCTTCGCCATTTTTCCTCAATTTTGGTGATTTTTTTGTCATTTTCTACAGTAAACAGCAAGCAGTTTTGAACTGTCTACAGTCTTTCTGCCTGCATTATGGCGAGTTCGTCCACTAATCATGCTATTTTCAACATCACTAAGCTTGATGGTACGAATTACTCTTATTGGAAGAGCCAGATTTGGTAGGTGTTGGTGCAAAAATCGCAGATCAAACCTTTGAGGTTAAGCGGGCATCCGCTTGCAACTATGCCAGATGAGGAATGGCTTGAGCTTGATGACTTATGCAAGTCCACTATTGTATTGTCTCTCACAGAACAGGTTCACTATAATGTCTTTGAGGAATAACAGAGTGCATGGCAATTGTGGGAAAAGATAAAAAATCTCTATGACAAGAAAAGTTCAACGAGTCAGATGTATTGGCTGAAGTAGCTTATGGATCTGCGCATGAAGAAGAATGTGACTATGTCTGCTCACTTGAGCTAGTTCCATGCTATACTCAAGAACTTGACCTCGCACAACATCACTTTTGCAGAGGATGTCACTCCTCTTTTCTTGCTTGGTACTCTTAATGAGTCATGGGATGTATTCTACATTGCATTATATGCCTCTACTGCTACCTTGAAATTATCTGATGTTGAGAGTTCTCTTTTGCAGGAAGATGTTAACCGTAAGAATTTGGATGCCTCTCGTGTGTCTCATGCTATGACAGTTAGAGGCAGGAATGATGGATATGGAAATCATGGCAGTGGTAGTGGCCGTGGACAGGATTCTTAGAAATCTCGGTCCAAGTCTCGTGGAAAGTCACGTAGCAAATCCTGTGGCAGGAATGCAGATGTTACTTGTCACCATTGTGGGAAAAAGGGCCATATTAGACCACAATGCCATGAATTGCGCAATGAAAGGCACACAGATAAGGTGAAAGACAAAGTGCAGGATAAGTCTTTTGATCGCAGCATAGTACCTGCAAAGTCCAGTGCTAAAATTGAAGAGATCAATGTTATGCAGCCTAAGAATGTTGATGATGATGATCATATCCTAGCAGCTTCTTCTGGTGCTTCGCAGATGACAGAGATACACTCTATGTATGCACAGTGTTGGCTCTTGGACTCAGGTGCATCCTTTCATGTGACACCTTGCCGAGAGTGGTTTCATTCATATCGTACTGTTTCGGGTGATGACAGCTCTCTTGATATTGTGGGCATTGGTGATGTTAGGCTGCAGTTTCCTTCTGGTAGCAGTTTTGTTATGCAAGATGTACGTCATATACCTGCTTTGACATGCAATCTCATGTTAGCTAGACAGCTTGATGACGTAGGATATCATGTATGTTTTGGAGACTCTACATGGAAGATCACTCGTGGGCAAACTTGTGATTGCGAGAGGTGTTAAGGCTGGCAGTCTCTACCCCTTGATTGTATCAGCTTCTTCCCTTGATCATGTTTTGTCTGTGGGTTCTATCCCACATGTATCTCTTTGGCATGCCTGTTTGGGCCATATGTCTTTGAAGGGAATGAAAATGCTTTTTGGTTTGCAGTACTTACCGCCCCTTGATTATGCATGTTTTGATTCATGTGAGCATTGTCTTTATGACAGGCAGACTAGGTCTACGCATAAGAAGTATGGTAGGCCACGCATGAGTGAGCCCTTGGCATTGGTACATTCGAATGTCTGTGGGCCCATGCCTTGTCAGTCTATGGGTGGTGCAAAGTATTTTGTTACGTTCATAGATGATTTTTCACGAAAAGTTTGGGCTTATCCCATTAAGCTGAAATCTCATGTCTTGGTTGTGTTTCAGAGATGGCTTGCATTGGTTGAGAACCAGTCTGGGTATAGGCTAAACTGCCTAAGGACAGATAATGGGGGTGAGTATGTCTCACGTACTTTTGAGCAGTTATGTGATGAGAGGGGTATTAAGTGTCAGTTGACCGCCCCCTACACCTCCCCAAGAATGGTTTGGCTGAGCGAATAAATAGAACCATCCAAGAGCGTGTACGTAGTATGCTTAGCCATGCAGGCCTACCACAGAGCTTTTGGGCTGAGGCATTTAGTACAGTTGTGCATGTCATAAACAGATCACCCTCTAGTGGTTTGGATTTCCAGGTTGTAGAGGAGGTATGGACTGGAAAACCTCCCTCTTATGCGTATCTCTGTGTCTTTGGATGTGAGGCATTTTGCCATGTGCCCAGGGACAAGAGAAGTAAGCTAGATCCCAAGAGTGTCAAATGCATTTTCCTTGGTTATGGGGATGTAGGCGAGATGGGTTACCGTCTCTGGGATCCGCAAGCGCCGAAAGTAATCCATAGTCATGATGTAGTCTTCCATGAAGACAAAATGCATAGGCAACCTGAGAGAGTTGTTGAGATCCGCAGGGTCATATTTCAGGAGGAGTTGAGAGCTCCCACACAGCCAGTTGGATAACCTACAACTACAGCAGATGCTCATGGTCAGGGTGTTGGACAGGCAGTTGGGCAGGCAACAAAGCCTCCTGTGAGATGGTCTACTAGAGACAGACGTCCACCTGATAGATTTCAGCCCTCGATGCATTATGTCTTGGTTACAGATGCAGGAGAGCCTTTCACCTATGATGAGGCTATGCGCAGGGGTGACAGTCACTCCTGGGAGAGGGCTATGTAGTTTGAGATAGACTCCCTGCATAAGAATGACACTTGGGATTTGGTTTCCTTGCCTACGGGCAAGAAGGCTTTGCTGTGCAATTGGGTGTACAAGCTAAAAAGTACCCCTAGACACCCCAAGCCGGCATACAAGGCTAGATTAGTAGCAAAGGGTTTTAAGCAGGAGCATGGTGTGGACTTTGACGAGGTCTTTTATCTTGTGGTTAAGATGACCACCCTGCGCTTAGTCTTGGCTTTGGTTGCTCAGCTTGACTTGGATCTATACCAGATGGATATCAAGACAGCTTTCTTACATGGGGACTTGCATAATGAGATTTATATGGAGCAGCCTAAGGGCTTTGCAGAACCTAGTGTGCAAATTGAAGAAAAGTCTTTATGGCTTGAAACATGCACCTAAGGAGTGGTATCATAAGTTTGATGCCTTTATGTAGTCACAGGGCTATAGCCGGAGTGCTATGGATCCGTGCGACAAAAATCTTTCAATTCCTTAAAATAATCATTGACTCATGCTCCTATGTTACAACTTGAATTTAACATGCCTTTCTTTTTGGTTGTCATTGATGCCAATAAATTAGGAATAGGTGTTATAGTCATTTAAAATGACCACCCTATTGCCTACAAGAGCTATAAAATGAAACCTTCCAAGCAGAATTATAGTACATATGATAAAGAGTTATTAGGCATGCCCATGTTCTAGTAGATATATGGAAACATTACCTTATGGGTTTAGAAGTTTTAATAAAAACTTACTAGCAAGCCATAAAGCACCTTTTATCTCAGTTATTGATTTCTGATAGGCATATCAAGTGGGTTTCCTTTATTCAAAACTTCCACCTTATGTTTTAGTATCAACCAAGATGTGCTAATGTTGTAGTTGATGCCCTTAGCCATTGCCCCCACGATCATGTTTCTACTCATCATATTCTTGGTTTTGGCAATATAAAAACTCTTTATATAAATTAAGTTTCTTTAGTAGCAATTCAATCTTTTGATTCCATGATTTCTACTTATCCTTCCAATCTTGATTTTTGTGATACATGGTGTCATATGCATGACTCTAACATTATTATTTTCAATGATTATATATTTGTTAATGGAATATTGTATTTCTAAAATTTTTTATGTGTATCTATTCTATTTAGAGTTATGAAAGTGTCCCCCATAAGGACTAAGAGTTGCATTAGTCGGTGTGAGCTCTGGTTGGCCTAGTAGGGTCAATGCTTCATAGGTCAAGATATTAAAATCAGCTCCTTCGTTGATGAGAGCGTCAACACAGTGCTCCCTTTTTGCGGTGAGTTTGACCCTAAGATAAGTAGGTGGTACTATGTCTTCGTCTTCCAGGTCTTGGCTTGTAAATTCAAGCCTTCTAATACATGCCTTTGAGTCCTCAACTGCACAACTGGATGTGGATTCTCCACTGATGTCTTGGGTTGTCTGTACAGTGTCGTTCAAGGTGCATAGGTTCAGCAAACAAGTCTATTTTAGCCCATGTATTTTTTACCTTAACTACTCCTCAAGCTACTAAGCTTTTTATCAGTATTATCTTTTTGCACCATCGCTTTTTCCAAATTCTTCTCTCTTATTGTGATCGTCACTTCTATAATCATTTATGGATTTCCTTACTTAAGAAATTGGTTTCTAAATTGGATTTCACATTTCCTTTCATCTCGAAAGAAATGGTCAAACCGAGGATACTAATAGCACTATTTTAGATCTTCGATCTTATACGATCGATCAACCCAATAACTCGAACCAACATCTGCCCATTCTACAATTTGCTTACAATAACACACCACACTCTACTTCTGGCTGAGCACCATTCAAGATTGTATATGGCAAGAAATTGCATATTCCCATGATGATTCTAATGTTCGTGTTGCCGATGCTTTAACATCTAACTATAAGAAAATTTTATAAGATGTAACCAACTACATTAAACAATCTCAATTGCACTATACCATTCAAGCTAATAAGAAATGTAGAGCTATTCAATTTAATGAAAATGATTTGTTATGGTTGTGTATAGAAAAGTGCAACTTAAAATGTATTGATAAGCATCCAAAGATCAAGTTGGATCCTTACTATTATGGCCTGTTTCATATTGTACACAATATTGATGATAATGTTTTTTGATTGGATATACCTCCACATTAGCAAATTCATAATTCCTTTCATATTAGTTTATTGAAAGCTTTTAAAGGTGCATACACCTCCTACCACTCTTTTCATTGAGGATCCTCCTTTGTTAGGTGAGGATATTGAGATTTTAGTTCTTGAAAAGATAATAGACCATGATTTGACCACCACCTGAATGGTAATTAGTATCACTGATATTAATCAAATATAAAAACCATTCTCTTGAAGAATCCTAGTGGATTTAAATATCACATTTATTCTGGGCGTATGATTCCTTAATTACTATTTACCATTCGCGATTACGTTAAAGGTCCAAAGGACACAGATTCGCCACAATAAAGTGGTGACTTATGAAAATCCATGGCTGCCTTATTTTCCTTTAGGGGTATATACGAATTTGTTGCATTGGGATGGCACATAAATCTTTTTATTCTTCTTATTAATTTAGTACATATTCACTACATTGAGGCAAGACCGGCCACACTTGCATTTATTTATGGATTATCTTATCCAATTAAGAACATGTGCTTCTTGACCCCTTGTAGGTTATCAATATTACAAGAAGCATTACAAAAAAATAAGATGACGATTTAAATTATTTTTGTGGATTTTCAACATTGTTTAATTATCACATGATTATAACTTGTCATGCATAGGCCTATGTGTGACACTAATTACTCGTGTTTGGTAGTTAAAGGGTAGGGACTAATGTGATTTGTGCTTGGTGTAATATATTATTAAGTAAATATATTATTTTTAGAAGAGTGCTTATGGTGTGCAATGAATATTTATTTATTGGGTGCTCGAGTAGCAAAAAATTATTATATTTTTTATGTACTTTCTTTAGTGTAATGGTTATATGTGCATGAACACTAGTGATTATTTGAGAGCTAAATTATAAAAGCTTAGAATTATAATTTTATTAATATACATATTGAATAGATTAGGATTAATATTTTTAGATCTTATTTTTAGGAAAGATAGTCTTTTTGAGAAAAGAATTTGGAAAGAAGAGCCATGCAAGAAAGAGAATTTTATGGGTCTCTTTTTGGGATGTCTTTAGTATATTCTCAGTATAATGAGTACTAAGATAATAAAATCAAATAAAGATATGCATGGGGAATGTGCTCACTCATGTATGGGGAAAATTTTGTACTCGATTAGTCTCTCATGTATTTTTATCTCTCAGCTTTGCTCTCTTGCAATTAGTGGTTCTCTCTAATTTCTTCAATTTTGTTTGAAGTTGTGGAGAATTCTTGCAACAATACTTTATATGGAGAGCATGTAGCATCAAATTAGATCGCCATCTACATGTCATTTTTTTGGCAATATTGGGATGTTTACATGGAATTCCATGGGTCTTAAGTGCTAGAACGCTATACTTTTTGTTGATGAAGAGGTCTCTAATTGATAGCACTAAAAAAATTTACTTCTTTTCTCCTCCCCATGCCCTCCATGGTCAACCATAATCTTGAGAGATAAGATACTAAGGGTATGGTGAATATACTTCTTCTCTAACTTTGACAAGTGGCTCTAAAATGGCTATGCATCAAATTTGGGCTCTAATGCCATGGTAAAAACTACGACAAAAAGGTGTGAAAAATGAGAGGATGAGAGATAGTGGTTAAGAAACTCTTATTACTTAGTGGTTGCTTATAAATACAACTAGGTGTCCTTGCTTAACTATAAGAGAAAATGTTAGCCTCTTATTTATAAGCCTTTGGCTAGGTTTTAGAATGCCCTAAACCTTACATTCACTTAAAATTGTGGAGGGTTTTTTTTTTTTGGGGGGGGGGGGGGGTATACTCTAATTTGACCTTCCCTCCCTATTAGTTCAGGCCATTCCTAATAGCTCTTGTTTTAGCGATTATCTACTACCATCAACCATCATTTGTCCCATGTCCAATGACTAAGGTTGGAAGGGGGGGGGGGGTGAGGGAGGGTGGAATATCTATGCCCCCACCCCCCCTTTTTTCTCTTGATTTGCTTGTTAGGCCATCAACTTGTTTGCCCCCATGAAGAGAGGAGGAAGGGTTTTTATACTGAAGGGTGCTAAATGCCAAGGGGAGTCATAGTGCTGGCCACATGGATTGTTGTGCTAGTAGCCATGTTGGCTATTGTTGAAAAACTCAAAGTGGGATAGAGAGGATGGACCAAGCTAGCATTGTTATAGTAGCCATGCAAGCAACCATGCATAAGAAGGATGATGCTAGGAATAGTTAGTGGTTGCATGAGAAACAACAAAGGTGCATTGCTAGTAGCCATGTGTGAGAAGAACAATGCTAGGAATAGTTCATGCCTATGTGACAAACAACGAAAGCTGACACAAGCTTTGAGGGAGGAGGTTGATGAGTTTGTTCAGTGGCTATTCACAATGGAGGAAGGGGGGGTAACCTCAGTAGGCATCTATAACTAATCTCAATTTACACTGATCTATGAATAATAACTAATCTACTTATATAGCTTAATGTTAGAACCAACTAATTTAAATAGTAGTGTTAGTTATAACTAACTTATCTAACTAATACTAGCATGAGTTGATAAGTTTTGTGTCCTATTAAAGTCTTATGATGACCTTGCACTATCTAATAATTGGTGATTTTTGGAAACAAAATAACTTCCAATGCATTACACTAGACCCCTTTGTGTGACACTTCCAACCACTTAAAAGTCCCTCCAAATGAGGGTTAGGATGGATCACTTTAATGCATATCTCTTGATTGGTATAACTAACTTATCTACAAATCCTAACACAAGTTGATAAGTCTTGTGTGATGTCAAAGTCCTAAGATAGCCTTGCACTATCTAATGATCGAGGATTTTTTGGAACAAAAGAACTTTGAGTGCATTATACTAGGCCCCTTTGCTCGACACTTCTGACTTCCTGAAAGTCCCTCTTGATGTGGGTCAGGAGGATGGATCGTTTTAATGTATATCTCTTGATTGGTATAATGGGCTTAGCCTTATTAAATTTTCTTATTTTCAAAAGTCAAATTTGGTCCTATTTTGAAAAAATTTGCATATCTTTGTATGAACTTATTATGTACCCACTTTACCTATAAGTAAATACATTTTAACCTACAATGGAAGGCCCTATTATTATTATGGATATCCCCATTAGTCAAGTTGACTTATTAATGAAGGAACATTCTAATGTTATACAATATCTTTAATAAACCCATTATGGGTGGATCCTTAGGCAATTTTAGGCCTATTAAGGGCACGGGCCCCCATTTTTCAAATAATTATACTAAGGTTAAGGTTATCAAGGTTAGTAGCCTTTAATCTTTGTTGGAAGTCTCATATATGCAAGGTTAAGGGGTTAACAACCTAATGTGCTTGATTTTGAGCTACCACTTATGAATTGTGGCCTTTTATGGATTGAACTTTCCTATTTCGAGGTCTCGTTGTAATAAGATGGACAAGCCTAATGAAGCAACTCATCTAGTGTTTTGCAACAAGATACTATGGAATCTAGTATTGTGGGATCAACGATTGGCCACTAAAGGCACCAAAAGTGATGGTTTGAAAAATCTACTCTCTAAAGGGCAATTGCTTGGGTATGTCTCAGCTATGGGCTATGTTGAGGAGGTTTTGGATTGTCAATGTTTGACAAGTTGGAGGAAAGAGGGTTGGTGCTAACCAATTTGATGTATCATTCACAAGAAATATCAAGTTTTTTTGGAAGGGTTTACATTATAGAAGAGGAGTTTCCTCACTTGCACGTTTGATTTAGCCTGTTAGTGATGCCTTTCTTGATGGTTTTGCACCATTAAATGTTAATTCTAAGTATGCAATCCAAGCTCTCAAAAGGATCTATTTAGATGGTAAGATCTATAGAATGGTTGGCATCTTGTGGTTATGGATGTTGATATGCTTACCAATAAATATGCCTTTTCATCACTTGAAAAGGAGCAGTTGATAGTGTTTTTAACAAAGAAGAAAGATGAGTGGCCAACCTAGTTTGTTGCTAATCCTCAAGTCATTTTGAAGTACTAGATTAGTCCTTTAGGCAAGTTTTTATAAGCTATGAAAGGAAGGAAAGATTTTGAGATCGGAGATTTAAAGTTGATTCAAAAGACTATGGATTGTTTCTTGGACTATTGTTGATTTGAGAGCTTCACCATGTACTTGAAAAAGGAGGTGGGAAAGAGCTTGGAAAGCAACACCTTCTCACAAGTGTAATGTGTTTCTTATGGAGGATTGTAGTTATTAGGCTAGCTACTAAAGATAGCTTGGGCAAGCATACATAACTATTTTCTATTCCAAATGATTTTGCCAAGCAGACATTTTGGAATTGTAAGGAAATCACAGTAGTATGGAAGAAAACGATGAAGATTATTGGCCAACTTGGCTTCCATCATGTGGTGAGTTGGAAGCAAATTCTATTTTGAGACATTTGAAACATGAATAAAGAAACCAATCACAGAGTGTGATCAAAGCTTATATTATGAGGACTAGATGGTCTATAAGGACAATTTGATTCTTGCTAGGAAGACATTATCCTTAGGGGTCGCTGGTAGTAGTTTAGTGAGGTTTGTAGCTAATATTTCTAGCATGTCTTTGTCTCTAAGGCGTGTAAGAGTTCTAAATCTCTAGTTCGATCCCTTTTTGGGATGATGTGATGTTTACTTTATTCTGAACTCTAGCACCTTTATCATAAACATTTTTACTTTACTATTTAATTTAATACCCTATCATATCTTAGAAAAGGCTATTTTTCTTTTTAAATAGTTCAAAGGGCACGCAACAATTATTCTAAATTTACTCGCCTTCGTTTTAGTCATATATGGAAGGTAAAAAAACCGTCGTTGAAAGCTGTTGCAACCTTCGAAAAACCGCATACACGAGCAAACATCAAGGGCTTACTGCATAGGATGATGGCCATATCTACGATAGGGGCGGGAGTTGGAGCCACAGTCTTCGGTTCAACACAATCGGATGGGCGGCGATCATTCCAGGTATTGAGAGTGAGAAGATGGGGCGACATTGTGAACCTGCGATTGGGCCTGGTAGGGCTAAACTGTAAGCACAGCTTACGATCAGGGGAAAAGCAGCCCTGTGCAGGTTTAAGGGACCTGTAACAACCAGGCTTATGTTGGTAAGTCAGTCGATGCTTGACGTTTCCCTCTAACATGGTAGCACGCTGGAAAGGTGCCAGCAGGTGGTATGCGTGAGATGCCACATGGCTGGGTTGCTGCAGGTCAGCCGGGGAGAGGCTAGAAATTTATTAGCGCCTATGATGAAGCAATCTTTCACGTGTCTTTCCTATTTCCATGGAGGAGAAGGGGCGACCTTTGGACTTCCCAAACAGAAGGTGTGTGCAGTTACACTTGCTTCACCCTGTCATGCTACGCATCATAAGATGTTCACGAAATGTTTCTTTACGCTATGTAGCCCAGCCATATTCGATCAGACATGATTATCTGCCGCATTGGCAAGTTCTTTTCACTGAATTTGGTGATTGAGAGAAAAGGAACTCGAAAGTTGCTTCAGCATTGTGGTGAGAGGGGGTGCTCGTAGCTTTTCCTTGCGCCCTTAGAGGATTTGTGTACTTTGTATCATCATTGTATCTTGATAATCATGATTGTGAAAGAGTGTTTGGTGCTTGGACAAGTGAACAATTTCCCTATGAGGGCATTGTTCAAGTGGCACCATTGCATAACATTTTGTTTGAGTATGATATTTTGCATTATTTCTTCTTGCATCACCGTGCGCATTCGCATTATGTTTTGTAAATATGTATGTGCTTATATTTATCATTTTTTCTTCTTCAAAGAGTTGTTGACTTGAATTCACTATATTCATGGTAGCTCACATGGCAATATCCCTCTATGGTAGCATACATTATCACATACTTTTATATTTTTCTCGCCACAATACCCCAATGGGTAGTTGGGATAGCTTTCTATTTTGTGATGTTGAATTTGACAATCCCTTATTTCTCCCTATATGTATAGATATTTTTGTTTTAAAAAAAGAAATAAAAAACAAGAGATAATTCAAAGTAGTCTCATTACTTTTGCAGGTTCCGGTAGACCAATGAGCATCCTTTATCCAATACCTTGGTTTTTTTAGTCTAGCCTTTTAGGTTCTCAAGGTAAGATAATCATTGCCTTTGTAATCTTAGTAGGTTCTTGGGAAGTTGACGTGTATACTTGGGCTGATATCTTAGTTGCTTAGTTGCTTTTGGATGGGAGGCCTTGAGGCTTCTTGGCTCAGCTATGCTTTGCAGTCTCTTCTAGGTTTAGTTTTGGATTGAGATGGATATTGCAGTAAAAAGATAAATTATAAACTTCAAATATTAATTAGCTCTTTAAATAGCTTTAAAACTAAAAAATTACCAAACTTTACTAGAGATTATCAAAGTGTCTGTGTTTCATAAGTCAACAATCAAACTATGGGAGGATTTGCATTTATAAATAGAAGGTTGCTCAATCATCGTCTATTCTTTTGCATGTACACTTTACCATATAATCTTGGACATTGCACACCTTGTTAGTTCCAAAACTGACGCCCCTTTCAGTATTTATTTAACTTAATTGAAGGATAAGTGAATCTACAATGGGATTTTTCCAATGCCTTTGGATATTCCAACTTTCCTTGCGGTCAACATGACTAGCAAGTCTTCAATCTAATTTATCTCTTGATTCGGGCAGTCAATTGGCTTTCACTCGCTTTGATGGAAATGAAAAATGCCTCAAATTCATCGATTTTTTGGTTCCTTTACTTGAATTCATCTTAAAATAGCTTCAATCATGTTAAATCTAAGTCTTAGAGCTTCCAATCTCTAGCACACTTTCCGAGGTTGTTGCTAAGTCCTAATTTTTGCTGCTGCAGATTAGGGTTTATATCAAAGAAATTTGAAATTTATAAGCCTTTGGTGATCTCAATGTCTTAATCTTTAGAGTAAGGCTGTAGAAAGACTAGGAGATGAGAGAGAATGTTGAGAAGAGAGAAAATTTAGACTTTCTTTGTGAAGAACTGAAGAAAATCTGTCATTTACTATTGCTGCATTGCCTTAACAGCTTGTAGATATAAGAATTGATCATTTACTACTGCTGCCCTGTCTCAACAGCTTGTAGATGCTGTCACCTGTTGTTGATTGGTCTTCTCCTATCCCTGGTTGCCTTAGAAGGTCCTCCAATGGTTGCAAATCAGACCAACAAAATCTCCTCCTTCTCTCTTGTAGGTTAAATATACTAAAATGGCTATTTCTAGCCTCTAAAGATGTCTTTCAGTCTTGCATAGGCATTTTTCTTAAGTGACATCCTTTTCAAATAGTTTTTCTAGCATTATTCATAATTAAATATTAATTTTCAGTTTTTAAATACTAAAAATTAATCTAATAATTATTTCAGTGCTTTAAAAAGTAATCTGACTGGCCAATAATTAAATTGGCTAGGCAACTTTCATTCGTAAGTGTCTCTGCGCCATCTTTGGCCATCAGATTGGTGTTAGTTACCATTAAACGTTGCTTCATTAGTATCATCAAAACTGACACTTATGGCCAAATGAATGACCTAGGCCAACAACTAGCAGTAGATACCACCAAGTACTTGTGCAGCATAACTTATAGCAACTTTTGATCTCCTCGAGTCGCGGACTTTTGCAAATTTACTATAATCCCAGTTACACCTCACATGTGTAACATTTACTTAATCACGTGATTAAAAATTAATCCACATATTAAGTGAGGTTTAAAAAATACATGTGCTCATGATAGCTCTCTCCCTTAAAATCCTTGTAATCATTCTTAATTGCACTACTAGATGCATCAAAAGCAAAATAGCGGATTGGATTTTCCACAAGGCATCATAGTTAACACAACATTGCGTATTGTTGCTCAATCATTCCATATGCCCAACACATGCTGAAAATTACAAACCAATCATAACATAACACAAGACTCACAAAGAATCTCAAAAAACATTGCCAGATTATCATGTGACATGTCTATTTTTCATGAGCTCAACTCGTTTGGCAAAACCAAACCATAGCATAAACCATGGCTAAAACATCAATGGCAACATAACATATATTGTTGTCTATGGAAGCAGATGTAAACATTGAAAATTGAGTATAATCTGGTCATAAACAGATCACTTGCTGATCTGAGAATTGATCACAAAGTGTTGCAAATGTGATCTTAAACCGATCACAAACTCATTGCAAAAATTGATCAGCAAAATCAATGTAAAAATTGACACAAATTGATCCCAAAAGTGACCATAAACGGTTCTCAAGCTAATAAAAAACTGAGTTGAAATTGATCAGAATTTTTGTCTCAAAATTGAGATAAAATTCATGCCAAATCATAAACTGATGCAAAAGTATAGTTTCAATGTTCGGGTAATAGTGACTAGTACACTAAGTAGTGGCCTCATAGCAAACATACTATTAGCGTTGTACCTTGGATGCATGCTACATGTTAGAATATCAAGCTCATTTATGTGTGTTGACCGACATGAGCTGGACACAGCTAGTCTAGCCATAGTAGTTAGGTACATTAAATAAGTCGGTGCCACTACTGGTGTGAATGGTCTTATGACCTTAGGTTGTACTTTCACTATACAGAGTTGAATGAATAATGAAGTGTGTGAGAGGAAGCATGCTGCTTCACTCTGTCTGACATCTATCTACCTCTATGAATTTGAACATGGTATCAGAGCCATGAATCGGCAAAGACTGGGTGCCTGGGAGTGTGGCATTGGACTTGCAGGAGCTGAAGTCAGAGGAAAGGTCATTCTTCTTCAAACAGGTTGAAGCCATTGAACAATGGAAGGTATGCAGTGTATGGTTGTATGCTCAATGATCAAAGGCATTATCAAAGGCTTGTTTGTAGCCTTGAGAGGGATGTGTTGAGCACCTTGGAGTGCTTCATTGTCATGATTAACAAGATCGTGAGCTGTGCTGCCCCCCTGCCAGTCTGCACTGTTGCGCCAGGTCCAGATTCAGGTCCTCCAGCTTCAAAACGAGGCATTAAGCATCTTATACATGCTCTATGAAGTGTATGCTGACCCTGGGGTGTGACCTTGAAGGTTTGACATGTCAATGGAAGCTTGGGTGATGAGGCATGGACTGTTATGCAGGTATACAGGTCTGAAACTGAATGTACACTGCTGAATACAGTGATTTACATCACTGTTTTGATCCTGAAGAGCATTTGAAGCTCCCTAATATGCTGGGAAGATTGCACTGCAGACAACACAAGTCAAGAAGTCATATGTACTTGATATGAAGTACTTGAGCTGAATTTTTTCATTAAAATATTCAGATTTGAGAATTGTTTCACTGCTGAAAACTGTCATATATTGTCAGTGACAAGCATTGGATACTACTGATGCAATACAGGTCATTTTTAGAGCTCTATCACCTATGAGAGCTGTCATATACATGCTGGATGTATGGAGGCTTGAAACATGCAATGAGCATCATTGAAAACTGAAGTCTGGAGCTGAAGTAAATGCAGACATATTGTCTTGGTCAAGTACAAATGGTTCATGAAGTTTTATGCTTTGGTCAGTGAAAACAGGTTGCCTATGTATACCCAGATGCTCATGTATTGACCTTGTCATTACGAAGTAAATGTATGACATGATTGGAAGACAGTTTGGGGCTGATTGGAACTTGATATGCTGAACTTTGGTTGACTGCAACCTGCAACTGAATTTGTTGACACTTGTATGTGCTGGTTATGCACTGTTCTGTGACTCTATGCTCATGTCATGACTGCCAAGTGTACTAGCAGCTATCTGGGAGGTTTTGGGACATGTGTGACATGATTACCACTCAGTTTTGGACTTGAAAGTGCTGCTGATTATTTACAGTTTACAGTTTTCAGACTGCATGTATTTACCCTAGCAGTGAGTTTACCAAAGCTCAAGTTGAAGCAAACACATAGCTTATGTATTGACAGTGATATCTACAGTTGAGACCACTTGTTTGTGGGTTGTTTTGGGGTGCCAGTAGGTTGAAATACCCTGGTTTTTTTTTTCTGCAATTTAGTGCAGAAAACTGTCATAAACAGTTCCGGGCTGAAGTCGGACAAGTTGTCTTATTGGCTTGCAGGTAGTCAGGCAGTGTCTATAAAATGGCAAATGCTGATAGAACGGACAACATAACCCAGATTGTGGGGGAGAAGCTTGATAGCAATAATTATGCCATCTGGAAGTTTCGAATGGAGAACTTCCTAATTGGGAAAGGATACTGGGACTTAGTGACAGGTGTTGAGGCTGAACCTAAACTTCCAGAAAGGAATCCTACAGTTGATTAAAGACGAGCGCATCGAGCTTGGACGGAAAGAGCTCGCAGAGTTTTACATTGGCTGTCATCATGTATCTCGGATGCTATGGTGATGCAGATCATGAACTGTAAGAGCCCAGCAGATGCATGGAACATATTGGTCAAATACTATGGCACAACCACAAGTGCCAGGACGATACAATTGAAGCAGAAATTCAACAACATGGACCGGAAGAGCAGATCCATACAGGATTATGTCACGGAGGTTAAGACCATAGCAGATCAATTGACATCTGTTGGTTCACAGGTTGAAGATGAAGGTATGGTTGCAGTTACCTTAAATGGATTGGGTCCTGAATACAAGTCTTTTGACACTTCAGTGTCTGTGCGGGCTGAAATGCCTGACTTTAATGAGCTGGTTGCATTATTGATTCATGAAGAAGTGAAGCTTGGCTTAGCTACAGGGTCAAGCGGTTCAAAGAATAAGGATGCAGTTTTTTACTCGAATCAGCGCGGCCGTGGCAGGGGTTATGGATCTGGCAGAGGAGGCCAGCAGAATGCATCCTATGGCACTCAAAATCAGCAGTCATCAAATGTAAGAGGTCGTGGAAATTTTCGGGACAGAGGGAGATCTAACTCCCGTGGTAGAGGCTCATGGCAGTAGCAGCGTCAGTCAGACAATCCAAACAAAGACAAGGATTGTCATTACTGTGGCAAGTATGGGCATATTGCAAAGGAGTGCTGGAAGAAGCAGGGGAATTAGAAGGGTAAACAACATGGACACTATGCTACGTCCAGTCAGGCAGTTGGCTCTGGTAATAGACTGTTTGCCATGCAATATGTCAAAGATAAGGCTGTTGAAAAATCATTTGATGATGCAGTGTGGTACATTGACTCAGGGGCATCGAATCACATGACCCCTCACGGTGATTGGTTCACTGATATGGTGACTGAAAAGCATGGCTATGTATGCATAGGTGATGACACGCAGCATAGCATTGAGCATAAAGGCAAAGTGCCTCTGGTGGTTCATGATGGCAGGAAGAAAAATCTGCATGATGTCTTGCATGTCCCTTCAATTACAAAGAACTTATTGTCTGTTGGTCAGATGACGGAGCAGAACTTGTAGGTTAGATTCAATAAGCATGGTTGCTTTATTGAAGAGTTTGGCAATGGCTGCAAGTTGATAGCTCGTGGTCATAGGAACGACAGAATGTTTACTCTTGATGCTTCTTTGCCAGATCTGAATTCAGCTATGTTTACTCATGGTTCTGGCACTGTTAGGGATTTGGAAATCTGGCACAAGAGAGTGGGGTATGTCAATTTGCAAAGGCTGCAAACTATGCAGAAGAAACAGTTGGTTACAGGTTTACCAAAATTCCGATATTCAGATGTTGGTCATGTATGTGAGGCTTGCCAGTTTGGTAAGCAGTCTCGATTGCCGTTTGTTAGGCATGTAAGGCAGAGTACATGTCCTTTGCAGTTAGTGCACTCTGATGTTTGGGGGCCAGCTCATAATGCCTCTATGGGAGGTTCTAGATATTATGTATCTTTCATTGACGACTACAGTCGCTATACCTGGCTTTCCATATTGAAAACAAAAGATGAGGTCTTTGCTGTTTTTCAGCAGTTCAAAGCACAGGTTGAGAAGGAATTTGAATGCTACATCTCTTGCTTGAGATCCGACAGTGGTGGGGAGTATGTATCAAATGAATTTGCTGATTTCTTGGCTGAAAATGGCATTCGTAGGCAGCTAACCTGCAACTACACTCCGCAGCAGAACAGAGTAGCTGAAAGAAAGAACAGGGTTCTAATGGAGGCTGCTAGGGCCATGATGAATGAAAAATATATGCCACTTTCTTATTGGGCAGAGGCTGTTACGACAGCTGTATACATTCTGAACAGGACTCCCACTGCAGGTATTCATGATATGATGCCGTTTGAGAGGCTGTATGGCTACAAGCCTGATATAGGTCATATGAAAGTCTTTGGCTGTCTTGCTTATGTGCATATTCCAGATGAGAAAAGGAAAAAGCTGGATCCAAAAGCGCATAAGTGTGTTTTCATTGGGTATTCGCAGGAGAAGAAGGCATATAAATGCTATGACCCCTCTACCAGGGAGACTTTGGTGAGTAGGGATGTCATCTTTGATGAGATGGGCTCTTGGTATGTCTCACCAGTTGCAGTGCCATCCGATATGCCTTCCACTCATGTCTCTACAGTTGATTTGCAGCAGAGCACTGCTATGACAGGACCTAGCAGTCAGACAGTATCCCCATGGACAGGGAGATTGAGGAGCTCACCATCCATTGACACCAGTATGTCAGTGAGGGGGAGACATGATATCTTGGATAGCAAAGGAAAAGAAAAAGCTACTGAGGATGCATCTGGTATGATGACACCTGGCAGAATGACTTCTGGCTATGAGTCTGCTGATACTCTGGACAGCGAACTTGGTATTCCGGCTGTCTATACGCCTGGCACAAGGCAAAGCAGGTATATTCCGCGTCATGAAAGAGGGGAATCGAGTAGTGCACCACAGCTT